>NC_081190.1:40908101-41235958 GCF_902713425.1 Acipenser ruthenus | reverse complement strand
TCCACTCAGGGGGGAGCTGTGTAACAACCATGTGTCTGCTGTAACAATGTTTGGGAAGGTTCTGTGACCCAGGGTCAACAGTTCAATTGCAGCAGGTGTTCAGGGACATCAGTGACAGGAGAATCACCACCAATTGGCTTGCCATGTGAGTGGTACCCAGTTGCAACATTGTTGGCACAAACCAAAGGACGAGATGTTGCAACTATCAGGGGATCGACAGCGGGAAGCTGTATCGGCTTGGGATTGGTGGCTGGTGCACCGGGGGCATGCCCTGGATGCAGGGATATGTAGCGGGCTGCTGCTGGATTAAGACAAATAGAGAGACAGAGAAGAGCAGAAGAAACAGCCAAGGAGAGCCAAAGAGAAGCGGGATTAAAAAGGAACCAGAGACTGCACTTAGTGGCTGTAGCACAAGGCCAAAACAGTGTGCTTTTGGACTTTTTTAATTTTTCTTTTATTATTTGTCACAGTCTGAATAGCACTACGCTGCTCAGCTGTAAGTGTACCACTGGCTGCTAAAACAGCACACTTTTACCTGCCCAGTGTAGAGTCCTAGCTTAATAAACCGTGAATTTGAGAACCTGCAAATCCTGAGTGAGCCTCCTTCAGTTCCACGCATTTCCTCTGGTCCTCACTTATCACCCTAACAGAGAACTACAGAAAATTGTGCAAAGAAACGTAAAAAATTTACAGCAAAACCCTTCTACTGCACCTATTTTCAAATCTCTATTATGTAAAGTAGAAAAGACAAGAATCTAAGAGAATATGTATATATTTGAAATAAATTACTAAACGCTATGCTGTGTACTGGGTGTTTTACACATTGAAAAAAATATGAATTATGTATTATATTTCAATTTAATGCGTAACACATACACATAGCAGTTCTGCTGCACAGCTTGATGTCGGGACAGTTACAGGTAATTGTAGCGTGCCTGGGAATTGACATAAACATGTGACCAATAAGTCTGGGTTTTCCATAACAACATTTTTTTTTAAAACCTACGGTTGAATCCACTCACTTGCAATGCATGTTTCTGGCTGGCAAATAAGCAACTGGATTCGTGATTTTGGATTCTGGATTTCTCTGCACCTTTTTAGTCCTCCTCAGCCTATTCTACCAGTTTACCTCTCTATCAGCTGAAGGTAAATCTATATAATAAATACAATATTCTGTGTTTGGAGAGAGTCAGTGTGCTTTGAAATACGATATTAACGTTTCTTTATAAATATATACTGTGTGCGTGCAGGCCTTTCGTTAAGAATATTCCATCTGCAGCATTAGAATAAAAAAAAAAAAGCTCTTTCTGTGTATTTTGTTCAAAGTCATTTTTTGTGGTCAATAAAACAAAAAGGAATAATTGTTGTTTTTGTAGAGTAGTTCAAAGTAAAATTACATTTAAAATGTAAAGCTGGAGTTAATGTATTTACAGACAGTACTCATGAATTCAAGGTAATGTTGCATTTTACTCACCCAAAATAAATATTACTCGCACAGTGTCTAAATTGGTGAGCACATTACTGAATGACCCAAAACCTTATCTGGAGTTCTGGGTGCAATGTTGCATTAGTACTTTATTACAAGGCAAAATCTCATTCCCTGTGTTTGAGCAGTGATAAAGTTTAATATGCAACCCCCAGACTTAAGTGGGATCTGTTTTGCGACACAAAACATGTTGTATGATAAAGCTGTCATGTTAGAATGAGTGTAGATGAAAGCTACTGGAATTTAATAAATGAGACAGACTGCACCGGCGAACCAAAACAACACCTGTGCTCCCCACCTGCTGCAGCACCTGCATACTGTATACCCCTGTGCATTCTGGTGATCACATTCCGAAAAAAAAAAAAACATTCTTTCAAACGTTCACAGGTATGAGATAAAGAAAGGACTGCAGATACCAAAATAAATAGGTGACTCCCTCAGTGAGAATGAATAGATGCTCCCAGCCTTGGTTCCTCCATTGGTGGTTCATTTTCTGCCTACGTCAATCTTGCTGTAACATACAAGCATTCTCCCTGGGATCGCTGCTAAAATAGAACTAATCAAATCTACCTCAATGCCTTTACAAATGGCACAGTGTCTGTCAGATAGTATATTATTTTGCCTTCACTAGGCAGTAATTTGTGAAGAGTCCTGCAACTAACTATTTTCCATTTAATTATAGGGAGAGCAATGCTTCAAAGGGGAGATGTGCGTTTGACTTCACCAACCAACAGATTGATGGGTTCATGGGAGTGCTGACCAAGTCTGCTGGATAAAAGCTAATCAGATACAACACTCAGATTATTTTTTCTATACAATCATGTTGATTTATGGACTGTTTGTCTTTTTAATGAGTGCATTACTGGGGCACCTAAGCAAACAACTTGTCTGCCAGTGTAGTGGATTGTATTGCACTATTACAAACAGGAAATGCTTGTATACCATCCTTGATAAAGCAGGAATTCAAAATACATTTCCACTGAGAATATCACTTTAATAGGATAGAAACTTTAACTTTTATGTTTCAAAGGGGGAAATGTATAAATAACTCAGATATCTGGATAATGAATGACTGCCTGTATTTTAATTTCAATTTTAATTTATGTGATTTATATAGCGCATTTTATACCACAGTACCTCAAATAACATTACATGTCAGTTAAAACAGAAAGTACCAATAAGCAGTAAAATTACATAATAATAATAATAATAATAATAATAATAATAATAATAATAATAATAATAATACATACATACATACATACATACATACATACATACATACATAAATTAGAAAAATAATTAGAAAAATAAGCAAATACAATAGATAAAAACAATTAAGTCAGGTTAAAAAGGTTAATTTGTTTTGCAGTTTTGTTTTCCCTTTTTGTACACTGGATGTATGATCACCCGTGACATGTCATTGCTGGTATACTTGTCTTGTATTTTGTTTGCCTCCTAATAAATCCTCAGTGCTTGTCTATCAGTGGATTACCCATAACCCCCTATCACAGAAGCATTGTTGCAAACAGGACTGGACTAAATGTATGTGTGATTGAGCTGTGCATGATGCAGGTTGAAAAGCATCATATTTGTATTGATTAATTTTCTTGAATGATACTGTACAATGGAGGTCTATTTGTGCAATGCAGCAATGTAAAGGGATTCTGACTGAAGAACTACTGGAGTAGTAGTACGGTCTAGTCACTGCAGTTTTTTTTGTAAGGGACAAATGTAGGACTGTAAAAAGTGAAGACATTGTTGTGAATAAGTTTGTGGATTCCCAAACAAGATCTAACCCTCCTTCCAAAAGCTAAAAACCCTCTTGGAAGCTGTGAGAATAGAGACCTCCATTGCTTCTGTGCCCTTGATCATCTTACTTCAGTTGTAAGTATCAGGGACATACTTCCTAGCTTCTAGATCCACTGGGGCCTTTCTGCTCTCTTAATACCATATTCCAGTTCCAATGGTGAATGCAGGTTCCTGAGAGGAACTGCATTGTCAACCTCAATTTAGGTTTGCTTGACCTTCACAGGGGATGTGGACACACTGTCTACTTACTGGACTCCCATTTCAAATGCCAAAGTGTGTGTGTGCTGGATCTACCAGTCTGATGTGTAAAAAAATATACACCTACCATATGGCACGCATAATTTAACACAGTGAATGCTCTTATTGCTTTGCTGGATAGACTCGGTAATGACTTGGCTTGAATTTTGTGAATGACAAGTAATTAAACAAGCTGTTCTGACCTATGGGAATTACCCTCAAACCACTCTAAAGCAGCATTTGGGGTAAAAAGCTTTTTTTTAAAGAGGATTTTTCATGTTAATTAATTACAACATTACTATTTGTGTTGCTTTCAAACAATATTAAATGTTTACTTAGCAAGACATCGGTACTCAGTAGATTCTCTTACTGTTTAACTTATGTATTCTTTTACATTCATCAGCTTTGCTAATCCTTTCCTTACTCTACCTCAAGGCAGGACATCCTAATACCACTCCCCATTGGCAGAGGCTAGAAACCAGCACACTTAATCCAAACTGGCTGATTGTGTGGGGTGTCTTTTTCCACACAGATTTACTGGTGCCACTGTTAGTAAGGAGTCGGTAGTAGAGAGTTTAGTGTTTTGATCCTAGCCAGTGTTTCATTTCTTTGCATATGCACAGCACTGCAGTTATCTGTATACACTAAATATGATGAGTACAGAACCGAAAGTATAGCTGATTATTCAAGACTAAACCAGTTGCAGATCATAGCAGTTTGTATCAGTTTTCCTCTTAAGGCACAATATCATGTTACCACCGCTGCCTCCCCCTCCCCACAACTACTTCCCACAGATCTTTTCCAGCATGGCTCTGCCTCTCTTGTCTAGTGCCACAGATAGGAAGTGGCTCGTAGGGCCCCCTCCCTCCAAAAGACAAAGCCGCAAACCATGACTAGATAAAATGAGTATGATGAATAATTAACGCAACAACTGCAGTGGCGCAATGCCACCTACCCCCAAAAAACAGGAAAAGGATGAATGATAAGTAAGCAGCTGAGACACGGGCCCGCCCCCCAGAGCATGAAATGCACTGAGGGAGAACCCGGTCTCTCCAACCTGCCACACACCCTGCAGAAACTAAATACGAACCGCTTGGCACTCAAGTAAGGAAAAAACCCTACTTGCTGGCAGGAGGAAAACTTAGGGAATCCATGGCTGAGGGTAGCCCTTCCTCCAGGCTCTAAAGACGACTGTCTCCCTGTCTGGCCTCGCCGCGCATGACTGAATGGCCAAACAAAAGAAGCGACATGAATGAAAGCCACACAGAGTTTTATGGTGCTTGGATATGACGTGTTGATTAGTGGTCGGATTCTTCTTCCAGAAATACAACCAAGTTGTCCAGGTAAAATACGTAAAAATGCAGTCTCCGAACTGCAATAAATCAAGCCATTCCAGGCTTGATTTTTCCAGGTACGGTTGTGCTTTTGATTTCTTCTGAATGTCATTATTTTTGATATACATGTATTTAGATAAATCTATGCATGGTATATATTTCTATTGTATTGTGGCACCCTATTGTCAACACTTGTGTTGATAAAATCTACGTGCCTGTGTAGCGTGTCAACACCCAATACTCTGTGTCTGCCTCATTATTATGGCCATGCAGTAGCCTCGAGCTGTAGCGCAGATGCTTTCTGACCTCCTGATCAGCTCAGCGCCAGGCGAGACTACCTGCTCAATTATTTCTGTAGCAATGCGTCTCCTGTTGCGCGTCCCAGCTGCTTCCATAAAGGAACACATGCACCCAGAACCAGCAACAGGGTCTCCCTGTCACAAAAAGTATCTAAATATTTGCATAGTCCCTCCTGCAGCAGCCATTTCGCGACAGGACACAGCAAACCCTCCACCGTCACATAATTCCCATTAATGACTGCTCCTAAGTTTACTACATATCCTCCCCCCCAGCTTCGTCCCCATGGGTCGACCGACAGCTGCAAAGAAGGCATGTACATGAGAGAGCCCATCAGCGTTTCCCATGTCTTTCCCAGACCTATGTTTGAGGTTAAAATGAAACGGCTGTAAGCTCAAGAACCATCGCATCACCCTGGCATTTTTGTCCTTTGACCTGTGCATCCAGGTCGCTGTTCAAGGTGAAGTGTCATAGTTTGGTATGAACCTGCCGTAGTACCCCTTCAGGCCTAGGACCACCCTTACCTGTTTTTTATTAACGGGTTTCAGACAGCTCTTTATGGCCTCTACTTTGGATACCTGGGGTCTGACTATTGCCCTCCCTACCATATAGCCTAAGTATTTAGCTTATTGTAAGCCCAGGTTACATTTTGCTGGGTTAGCTGTTAGCCCTGCCTCTTTAACACTAGAAGCCCGGCGGCAGTCATTTTGGCGGTTTTTGGTTTTAAAATGTAATTTTTTCCAGTCGTGTAATACATATGGGGCTGTGCGTTCATGTACCTTTCTGTCCGTATGTATTAAATATTCTCACAAAGCATGAAATGCAGGAGTGCAGAAATAAAGAAGATATATTACATTATACCTAAAAGCCCTGGGAGCAGTCACATTGACGGCCACTCAAAAAACAATTGTATTTTGATTATACAGTATTTTGATTATACAGAACGGTATTCTACTTTAGGGGCAGCAGTGTGGAGTAGTGGTTAGGGCTCTGGATTCTTGACTGGAGGGTCGTGGGTTCAATCCCAGGTGGGGGATGCTGCTGCTGTACCCTTGAGCAAGGTACTTTACCTAGATTGTTCCAGTAAAAAAAAAAAACAACTGTATAAATGGGTAATTGTATGTAAAAATAATGTAATTGTATGTAAAAATAATGTGATATCTTGTAACAATTGTAAGTCGCCCTGGAAAAGGGCATCTGCTAAGAAATAAATAATAATTATTTTTATTTACCAGTGTGCAATGTGTTTAGCTGTAATCAGATTAGTCTCTACTCTCTGCCTGAGTGAATGACTGACAGTCTATTGTTTTCAATCAGCCTTTTGAAAGGCTGGCGCCTGTTTACCAGCTGCGCTGCTTTGGTCAGTCAATTAGCATCGGGACTAGTGAAAATAAATACCAGAGACCGTGGAGTTTTACAACGCAACAAAATATAGAGTTGATGTTTTGGATCAGATGGCACGGAAGTATTCCATGAAAGCTGGCTACCGACGGTGGTCTGTTCAGGTGTTTTACAATGTATTGGACCTACAAGCCATCAACTCCTGGGTACTTTACAAAGAATACACAGAGAAGAATTTACCAAGGAGAGAATATATTTTACAGTTAGCACAGCAACTTTGCAAGAAGCATTTGGAACAGAGGGAGACTGCCAAGTGTGTACCCACAGCTGGCAACCCCGCCGAGAGCCGCAAGAGACACCAATGCCAGTTTGGCAAGTGCAATAAAAATAAAACTTTGGACAGCTGTTCCCTGTGCAGAAAGGCGATGTGGAGAAGCGCATTATCTGTGTCGAATATATTTGTCGAAAAAAAGAAAAATAAATTAGACTTTTTTTTTATAACTTCTTGTGCTGTGCGCTTCTGTAAAATGTTTTTTTTTCTAAGTTTATTTATCTACGTTGTTCAGTTGCTTTTGCTCATCTTATAATAAACCGAGTGCTGTTGAAAAAATGTATTGCTATCGCTTCAGTTTTATAAATATGTATGTTATAAACTGATGTCTTTTCAGATGTTTATTTATTTACATTTTCTTGTTTTGATTTGTAAAATAAATGTTCATGTTTCTCCTTTCGTTATACTATTTACAGTGTTTTGAATACAGCTGTCAGAAAGACTGCTGCGGGGCTTCTATGTATGCGTATATCTCCGGTCCTTCTAGTGTTAATGGCATCGAGCATTCAGGGTAAGTGCGAATCTCAGTCTGGACTGTGAACTACCCCGTCATCCAGATAGGCTGCTGTGTACACCCTATGGGGTTGCAATATCTGGTCCATCATGCGCTGAAAGGTGGCCGGTGCATCGTGTAAGCCGAATGTCATCACTGTATAGTGAAATAGCCCATTAGGTGTCACAAAGGCTGTTTTCTCTCTAGCTCTCAGGGTTAGGGGAACCTGCCAATATCCTTCGGTAAGGTCAAGGGTGGAGATGTACCAGGCTTTTCCTATTCGTTCTAGGAGCTCATCTACTCTGAGCATTGGGTAGGCATCAAATTCTGAAATCTCATTTACTTTTCTGAAATCATTACAGAATCTCCATGAACAGTCAGGTTTAAGAACCAAAACAATAGGGCTAAACCACTCACTGGCAGATGTCTTGATATTTGTCCAATTTTTCGGTCGCCACTAATTTTTCAGCGACCAGTGTAATCATGCTGCTTGAATCGAGAAGAGTGTCTACCTCTCTCCCATCAACCTTAACCATACACATATGTTTATGTTTGGGAGCTTCTCCCACAGAAACAGCAGTGACAACAGGAAAGGCATATAACTTATTGTTTTCATCATTCTTATTACACACATTGTATTGCATTGGCTCTTCCTTAAGTGGGCAGTGTGCCGCAATATGTCCCGTTTTCTTACAATGAAAACACACAATTGGTCGGGGTGGTGACCCTCTATACACCGGTCCCCTACTATCGGCTTTTGCCGGTACTTTCTTTTCAAACCCTCAGTCCCGTTCTTTTTTCACAGTGCCTTGCTGTTCATCTTTCCCCAAGTATATTAAGATTATCGGCCAAAACCTCCTGGTTCTGACCAACCCAGTGCCGAACATCTTAGGTAGATAGCGTTGATAATGATCGAGAATGATGCTCTCGACAACGTCGGCAGATGAGCTGGACTCCAGATGGATGAGGTCAAACATCTGTGTTCGGGGAGGTTGTCTAGGTTGATAGGTCCATTGGTGAAATCGATGGGCCCTCACGGTGCTGGTCACCCCAAGCCATGTCATTATTTCTCCTTTCAGTTTGTCGTAATCCTAGGCATCGTTTACTCCCAGGATGAAGTATGCTTTATGGGTTTCTCCAGCCAGGTAAGGCGTCAGGATCCCCGCCCATTGTTCTTTTGGCCATTTTTCTCTCTTGGCCGTTCTCTCAAACGTGGTTAGATACGCTTCCACATCATCCTGCTTAGTCATTTTCTGCAGGCAATGGTTTGTGCGTATCTGTGGGGTTGCTGCCTGGTACATTGTTCACATCTTGGACGCGAGCATTTGGATGCTTTCTTTTAATTCTTTGGTCACCTTTTCTTGTTCCTCTCGGAGCAACTGGTTCATGGAGTGCTGGGTTTGTAGCGTCTCCTGGTGCATTCACATCAAATCTTGATGAGCTATCTGCAGGACCCTGGTTGCCCTGTTGAGCTGTTAGGGCTTGTAAAAGTGCCTGTACAACTGCCTCCATTTTATTTTCTTCCGCTGGTCCTTTTGTGTTGTCTGGCAAGAGCCCACATTCTCCACCACGTGTGACAAAGCTTCACCTTTATAAGTATGCTTTGAACAAAAATCGGCGCAGGAGACAACAGGACGGCAGCTATATGTTTATTGTGTGTCAGGAATCCAATACATAGTGTTGTAGTGACAGTCCAAAGTTCAAAACATGTCATGTACTTATCCAAACCAGTGTTATACAGCCAGCAGGATAGTCTGACTAGTCCAGGGTCATACACAGATAAATTCATATAGTTAAAATTTAGCAATTCAGCAACCACCACAACAACACCACCTCCTTCTACTCCTCTATCACTGTGCTGTTGTCAGCTTGCCCCTTATATCTGGGCTGGCCACACCCGTGATCCCTGTGCAGGTGTGCTGACCACACCCTGTGTACCTGCATGGGATTCTGGGTATCTTAGTTTCTGCAGGCGGCCATTTTGTGGACTGTAGTCCCTCCTGTGGCTGCCATTTCACAAGAGGACCTCACATACTTCCCATTAACACTAGAACCGCCACATGGGTCATTTTGACCCATACATTTTTAAACTGTTTCGTTATGAAAATGAAAGACATACTATCGGATACAATTCAAAAGGTTTATTCATGAATATCATATCTAACATTTGCATTGCAGAAACACCATATTTAAATGGAAAATTAAACATAAAAGGCTTTATTTTCAAAAAGAGTGCATTTACAGCATGAATACAAACAGTAAAAACATATAATAAAATACACATTTCAAAAGAAACGGGTATGTATGATGTGTTACAAGCTCGAAATACATCACCAGGACAAATGAATAAAATATGGAATGGGCGGTGGCTTCTTAATAAACAAATGTACCACTTCAGAGTCTGTAGTCTAGGCTGCTTATACATTACAACGCATCATCCAGTTACTGTGCTTCGCATATTAGTTCAACTTCTTATTTCGTATAGAAAAATTCCAGACGTATAGACTTTTCAAACTTCAGAAGCAATAAGGTTTATTTACTTACATCCATGGCAGTCAAACAGGTGGAAAATCCTTCCATTGTACAGCAATATGTTCAACAACAATAACTCCATACAGCTTCATATGAACAGTCTTCAGTTTAATTACAACTTATATCTTCTTAAATTCTTATGCAGTTACAACTCTCCTATTTCTTATGTATGTCTGTATTTCTGACTATATTTTAAAGCATACCTGTATGGTCTAGAGTATAGCTGCATTATTCAGATGTGCTTACAACCAGCTGTACTGTATTTGCTCTAGCTACAAACTAACTGCATCATCTGTCCCTCTGTCCTTTTTTTTTTGTTTTACCGTTTTCTTTCAAACTCGAATTTAACAATACTGCCTGAACCAGTATTGTTAAATACCAGAATGCCATATTACAAAACATAAATTCTGTTGGCATTACTAAAATAATGGTGGAGGATGAGCCCTCATTGTATTACATGTATATGAGACTTTTTCTTTAGTGTGCTTCGGAATATCATTCCATCTTTTCTTAATCTCCTCCACCGTTCTTTTAATAATGCCTACACTCTAGAAGTAAAGGCTCTCGTTAGAACCTTGCTTTGCCACTGTGGGGAGACCTTTTTAGGTGCTTTTAGAACCTTTTTTTTACATGGATTCTATATTCTCTATTTGCAGACTTTCTTTTTTGTCATGAAAGCTATGAAACATGTATTGAAAATTGGAGTTTGCAAAACAATACGGTATTAAACCGCAATTTACAAACTGACTTGATCGGAAGGTTTAAAAAATTAGCAAAATGTTATTAAATGTTTCTCTGCCCTTGAAAACGATGTCTCCTTCTTGCTGCAGACAAGTCTCCCACATCACCTTGCCTTGTATATAACCTACTGTCTGACTACAGCAAATAACGCCTGCTTTTCAGAGTTCTTAAAATAATCAAGCAAATACGAGGCCCGCAATTACCGGCAGCTTTAATAAATTACACAGAATATTTAATAGACCTAATTTGCAAAATTCCTCCTAATTTTAGCGGTTTCATTCAGAAACGCTCCAGAATTACATATGCATCTACAGAATTACATATGCATCAAGCACACAGAGACATTGCCCCCGCAAATCAAGTATTAATTGTGTGTTTCTGCCATTGTGTGTGTTTTATAACTCCCATTCAAGAATTCAGAACCCTCAGTGCCTGTTTTACGGTCATATAACATGCACAATCCTTTTATAAATCTGGGCCTGAGAGCGTGTGCAGCAAAACACAGACTGTATGGTCAATATGCAACGAACGACCCATGTTAATTATAAAAATAACTGGGACTGTTATAAATAAAAGACAACAAGGTATTTGTTTTCAACACTTTATTTTTAGTTGTTGCCAAGACACGAAATTATTTAATTGCAACATAACATTTAACATTGTTTTTACATTGCACTGTATTAGTCTTGCACCACTCCGACAGCCCCGGAACTTACCTGAAGGGGGCACCCATACTTACCTGGTAAACCTGTCGAAAGAAAGAGAAGGATTACAAACCGAATAACAGGAATACAGCATTTGACAAGCCTCTGAGAAGAGGTACTTACCTGAGGTTTCCCAGTGGTTACAGTGGGGAAACACGATGACCTTGCAGCACTGCAGAAGACCTTGAAAAGCATACCCAAGAGGATGGACTTTAAAGTATTACATTATTACAGGGCCCCGAAGAAGTGAGCATAGGGCCCCGATGATTAGGCTAGGTTTTCATTTCATTTTCATTTTTTGCAGTGTTTATGTTCTTTGTCTCTGAGCCCTGTAAATAAGTCCTGAACCATTCTGATGTTCACTCCGCCTCCTGTTTGGTCTCTCACCCTGTTGCCATCTGAAACAGAGCTCAAGTCTCACAATCGACTCCACTTATTTGCATATTGGATAACTGCATAAATCGCTTAATTGCATAGGATGCAGCTGGTCCGGTTTTTTAGTGCATCATTTTCTATGATTGTATGATATGGTTAAATGCGTATCGGTTAAATAAATAATTTGCTTAACTGCATGAAGAACATTGAGTGTTTCAGCAATAGCAGTGATGTGGAGCAAATAGCAATGGCATGCCGGCAGGAAAAGCAGGCAAAAAAGACCCAGGAAATGGCAAAGAGGATGTGTAAAACTTGAGCCTCAGCACACTACGAGCCTTCATGGAGGCAAATGGTTGTCAGTCTTATGACAGTTTTTTACAGTTGTTTATCAGCAATCGGCCGAATACTGTGCAGACTTCCATCAAATATTGTTTTGCTACATTGTAGTCACAAGATCTATAGCAAGGTACTGTACACACCTGTAACTTTTATGTTTTACTGTACTATAGTACAGTTTATGCGGGCTGTTATATACTGTACATTATTTTACTTTTGGTGCACTAATAAAATACCTGGTGATAGTCTTCTTAAATTAAACTTGTAGTGTTGGCACAGGTCATTGGACCAGTTTACCACAGTACCATGCTTCAGAGAGCAAAAAAAAACCCGAAGCCGATCTTCAACAGATACCAAAACACTACCAAAAGTACCAGCAAGTACAATCGGCAAAGTAAACAATATAATGTATCTAAAGTGACACCTTTTTCCTGTTTCTTTTGTGATGAAGAAGAACTGGCAAAATCTCTTTGGAATGCGTCAACTTTCAACATCGGTAACTGTGTTTACAAGCGTGCGGTACAGCTTCAGGACTCCAGATTGCTAGCAAACCTGAGTGCAGGTGATTTGATAGCCCAAGAAGCAAAATATCAACCAGAATGTTTTGCATCGCTCTACAACAGAGCCAGAGCAAAGGAAGATACAAACGCTATGAATACTGACATTAATTATGGAGTAGCTCTTGCAGAGTTGATTTTGATTAGCTACATCGATGAAGCTCAAATAAGTGAAGAGATTGCACCTGTGTTCAAGCTTTCAGACCTATGTAAACTTCACACATCTCGATTACAACAGATGGGGAAAAAGTGGTCGTGTTAACAGCACAAAACTAAAGGAACAAATCCTCAGCTATGTACCAGATCTTCAGACACACAAAGAAGGATGTGACGTGCTGCGTGCTGATATTGGCTTAGCCCTGAAGAAAGCTTGTGAGGAAGACTTCAATCATGAATCTATAATACTCACAAAGGCTGTGAAAATAGTCAGTAGGGATATGTTTGACATGAAGACATCATTCAGTGGGTCATTTGAAGAAAAATGCCAAGAGAGGTCAGTACCAGGATTACTTTTAGCACTAGTGTGCATGATCTTGGATGGTCCCAATATCAAATAACAGTCCACATCGGTTTCTTCCCAAGCAGCTCTGATAATCTCCCAGTTGATAGAGTACAACAGCTACATGCGTCATCGGGAAGGATCCACGGGTCATCATCACCATAGACACCGTGAAGCTCCCCTTTACATTGGACTTCATGCAAATCCACGTAAACGACAGCTTGTGGATTAAATGTTCAACCTCGGACTATCCATATCTTACTATCCATATCTTATGATAGAGTACTGGACATTTCCACAGATCTAGCTCCAAGCTAGCTCCCTAGTTCTTCAGTCTGGACCATCACAACTACTCGCGGTGGCTTCCAGTCCACATACGTGATATGCTCATATTGTCGAAGATCCATCTGTCGCTGAGCAATTTAACAAGGGAAATTTCATTGTGCACAAATCACAGTGCCTGTTTTCTGCTATAGCCATTGACCAGACACACAAGCAAAACAATGCTCTGGTAAAGAGTGAGGGAGGAGCTGTTGATCTTGCAGATAATCCTGTTGCTCTGTGTCGTTGGAAGATTGGTGGTCCAGAAGTAGTCAGGTTCTGTGCAGAATTTCAAGGTGTTGTGAAGAAGACTGCTATCAAAAAAGAAATCACTGCACATCATGAACAAACAAAAGGGTTCCAGAAGTCCTTTGCAAATGATGTACAGAGCCTTGTTGCAACAACTGAAGAGATGGGAAATCCTTTCCTTGAAGAAAGTAAAGATCTTGTTCTCGGCACAGAGATATTGTTGAACAGACTGTAGTTGCCTGTGTGGAAGATTGAAGGATTAGGACGAGAACAGTACAACACATTTATCAGAGAACAACTGGAAGATCGCACAAGACCTTTAGATGCCCCATTAGAGAAATAAACTGCTGCTGTTTAGATGCCCTTCAGCAACAAGTCAGGCATGATTTAAGATACAAATCTAAGCTACAGGTGGACAGTTTAAAGACTAACTACACTTTGTTTAGCAGTCTCTATGTTGCTCTTCAGTCATGGAAAGGTGATCCTGATTAATTTTTTAAACATGAGACTCAGCCTTTCCCCACTTTTCTTTCAAAGCTGGGACAACTTTGTCTCGGAACAAAGTCCAACCTTCTAGTCTGCCTGGATAATGTCTCTCGTTCATATACAGAAGCTCCTTCCACTGAGGTGGTTGTCCGCGATGGGGCAGTGATTGTCAACATTTTCAGACTATGCCCTTCAAGTTGTGCTTCCTTATATTCGGAAACAGCTGCAGAATGTGAGTAGAACAGATGTCTTGTGGGATACCTATAAGAAGGACAGCCTAAAAGCAACAGCAAGAGCAAAGAAAGGCAAATGGATCCTGTGACAATGATTCTTGGTGATAAATCTCCCTCCCGACCAGTGAGGCCGCAATGTAAAGGGAACAGAGTGCCATGGACTGGATGGCCTGACAATTCATTCCCAGGGTTAGGTGGAAGTCAGCCATCTAGAAAGGGAGCAAAGCTGCAGTACATTAAGTCATTGCTCCAGAGGGAAAGCGATGTGGCAACTGCGGATTGGAGGAGAAACGGTTGCACTCACTAACCAAGGGGGCTTGACTGAAAGTATAAAAAGGGGAAGTGGCTAGGTGATCTGTTCCTTTGTTTATGGTTAAGAGAAACACTGAAGGACAAAAGAAAAATAAAAGTTTGTTTGTACTAATTGTACTGTTTGTTATTTATTAGATTACTATGTATTGCTTGGGATTATTATTTGCTGTGACAAATGACCGGGATTACCCCATCACTTGTTTGATTTCACTTGTGCACCGCATCACTTCGACACCTGCGCACTGCAAACCACTTTGCCACAGATATTCTGTACATATACCCAGTAACTGGCAGAACTTCCTGCGTGTTGATGACAACAACACAGTTCTTCAGTTTCTTAGCTTTTAAAATTTGGTTGCCTTAAAAAAAAAAATATATATATATATATATATATATATGGGCCAGGTAAAATATTATATAGTGACGTCACTGTTTGACACCCCCCTTGGTCAATACACGTGCCTTAATCCACTGTAAAGCCAGCCCGAATATATTCTTGTTTAATCACTGCTACAAATCAATCTGCCTGAAAAAATGTAAATACAGTACGAATTTGCTTCTGTAATGTACCCTTTTCTGCTATGTGAAAGTAAACCTCTGTTTTTGTACACATCTTATGAATGCTGTCAATGTGGTATATGAACAAAAAAAATCTAAAAGTGTTTGCAATCAACGGCAATGGCAGCTACTCTGTTGTTTTAATGACAAGTTGTAAAAATAAAACAAATGGATGCTGACTTTGAGCAACTTGAATTGAGTAAACAAAGGTCATAGGTCACATGGTTTGGCAGCCATATTGGATTTTTTGAAGAATTTTGGCCAATTTTAAAAAATCTTCTCCGAAACAGTTTACAGCAGAGATCTGAAACTTGGTGCACATACCCCCCTCATGGCCTAGATTTACGGTTGTTCAAGAAAAGTTGATTGGTCACTTTGTTTGGTGGCCATATTGGAGTTTTTCTAGCCAAATTTTCGTAAAATCAACACCGTTGCACGAAAACTCACGAAACTTGATATGGTGATAGAGGTCTTTGGGAAGTTGTGTCAGAGCAAAAATGAAGGTCATAGGTCACATGGTTTGGTGACCATATTGGATTTTTGGAAAATTTTAGACAATTAAAAAAAAAACTTGCTTATTGCAGGGATTTGAAAATTGGTGCACTAGACTACCCTCATGTCCCAGATTTACGGTTGTTCAAGAGAAGTCGATTGGTCACATAGTTCGGTGGCTATATTGGATTTGTCAAAAATATTAAAACGTCTTCTTCTTTGAAGCCATTATGGAGATTGAAGCGACCTGGTCCAACATTGCAATTATTCCTATCAGGTCCAATGTCGGACCCTGTCCGACATCATCAAAAAGATGCAAAAAACGGGTTTTTAGTCGTTTTTTCTATGGAAAAAGCTGAGAAAACCATTCAATGGCCGAGTGGGAGCGACAGGAGTCGAGACAAGCCGAAAAAAAATAAAAATAAAGGGCGTATCTCATGATCAGTCATACTTGCCCCTAGCATCAGATTGGGGCGGTCATAAGGAAACAAGCTGGATGGTACTGCATCAGCGCTCAGAGAATATCACAGACATTTGCAGAGCTTTTTTGAGATGTTATAGTAATAAAATAATGACTTGGACCGCATTATTGAGGCGTTTGGAGATAAAACGAGTGATCAGGAGATGATTGATCGGTATGTACGACTATTATTATTATTATTATTATTTATTTCTTAGCATATGTGAAAGCTATAGCGAATGAAAGGGTGGGGCGGGACTGGAGATGCCTAGTGAGTGCTTTGTTGATATGCAGGGCCTTTTAAACCTGTTTGACTGTGGAAAAAAAAACTTTTAAACAGTGCGTCTAAAATTAACTGCGCGTGTGAAAATAAATTGGACCTGACGCGCCTGACGTGCACTTAATAAATTGACTGCAAAGGGTTAAGGTACAATGTTGTAGACTCGTGAATCTTCAAAGAGTGGTGGTAGAGGCCTTTGGGAAGTTGTGTCAGAGCGAAAATGAAGGTCATAGGTCACATGGTTTGGCAGCAATATTGGATCTTTCGTGAATTTTGGCCAATTTAAATATCTTATTCTCTGAAACCGCTTATGGTAGAGATTTGAAACCTGGGGCACAGACTACCATCATGCCCTAGATATAGATTTGTTCAAGAGAAGATGATTGGTTACATGGTTCAGTGTCAATATTGGATTTGTCAAAAATATTCTAACAACTTTTTCTCTGAAACCGTTATGCCGATTGCAGCGAAACTTTGCATACAAAGCCTTGGCAAGGTTGTCTATCAAGTGTGTTCAAGGCAAGTCGTTACATGAAAAAACATGGCCACTGCGAGCCAATCAAATTTCAGCTATGGTCAATTTACTCATGAATCCTCACAGAGCAGTGGAGGCCTATGGGAATTAATGTATGCTCTATTAAAAAATTACCTTGATCTTGACCTTTAACCTGTCATTAAGGTAAAATGTAAAACTAGCTTATGACTCCTCGGAGAGCACAATTAGGGTCATGGTTACTACTGAACACACAAATGAACCCACATATGCTCCATCAAAAAATGTCCTTGCCCGTGACCTCTGACTTCTCCTAAAGGTCAAATAAAAAACTAGCTTATAACTCCCTAGAGTGCAGCTAGGGTAATGGTTACTATGGAACCCATTTAGGAACCCATATAAGCTCTATTCAAAAATTGCCTTGACGCTGACCTTTGACCTCTCCTTAAGGTAAAATGCAAAACAAGCTTACAAGAGTGCAGATAGGGTCATGGTTACTATGGAACACAGATAGGAACAAGAATGCCTTGGAAGCCGTCAAGTTGCTTGCAACTTCTCGTTTATTTTCTTTCTTTATTTTTTTAATCCGTGGCGTCCGATTTTTACGATGTACAGGCTTAGCTGTCGCACTCTTCAGTATATTAATGTAGATTTATAAATATAAGTTAAAAAATGATATCCTAAAATAAAAAGCAGGAATTAAACTAAACTAATATAATCCCCTTATTGTTTATAAAAATGTTTTTCTGGAAACCCAGAATAAGACTTTCATAAAAATTCCAGGTTCTAGTGGACTGGAGACAAATGGTATACTTTCATTAAAAATAATAATGTAAATGTCAAGGAACTAACAAGGTAACAAGATATATAGCACACACAATTCCCATAGCAGATTACAATATGACAGCCAGTCATAAAATCTTTGTCATAGCATTGCTAGAAATTCAAATTTCACTCATCGGAGATACACCTTATTGTTAATATTATATTATGTAATAATGTAGCTATTTACAAGTCAGAAATAAAAAATAATTAAATTCCACAGATCACCTCAGATTCTGAGTAGAGCGGTCAGTATCCTAGTGTAGGCTAAACAGGACTTTGGAATCTCGAAACTCGCTTTAAACTGTAATAGCAAATTCAAGCAGCATGAGCAACCCAGTCCTAACCTAAAACTATTCCTTGTTTTATAACAGCATTAACATCTTCTGCAGCACTCATTACCTTCAGATAATTTATCTTATATTATGTTGAGTGCCCACTCCTTTGGCTAGGGGTACCTAATAGTCTCCAAGGTCAGTTATCTTGCAGACATTGACCACTGTGTTAGATTAAAGCTTAAACATTTGGGGTTTCACATGATGTCACAATTGTGTCCCAAGTTCTTGCTGACTTTTATCATTCAAAACCCTCTAGTTGTACAGATGTCATTCCGTGCCTGGAACATAGAAAGAAATTATCTTAAGCCAGCTTTCTGGCTGTGATTGAATGGAACTAAATGGGTTCTTGACTTGGTATCATAATACAGATCTTGGTTGTTGGTACGTATGCAACTCTGATACCTACCACTTCCTTACAAGACTTTGGTAACTTCAGATGACAAGGCACCACACCCACAATAACACTCTGACACCCAGTCACATGCTCGACTGCCAGGGTTTTGTGGTTTTATTATTGTTGCAGTAATAATAGAATTATTACTACTTGATGAGGAGGGAAAGAATACCACTCACTCCAATTATTTAATCAATCCAAATTACTTATTGTACTATTATTATTGAAATGAAGACATTGCTTACTTTGGTTTGCGATGTCACAGAAACGCAAATTAACCAAAGTTAAATCAATGGAATAAGTTGCCTCAAGACCTTATCTATCTGAATTCTATTCCAAAGGATGAGGGGGATTTTATTTGCACAATTCATTTCATTCTGTTTTCAGGGTCAGGTATCTTTTAACTATTTTGGGTGGCTGTGTGAAACTGTTTGCCCACAGTGGTTATAAAGTGTAGCATTCTAAAAGCTTTTAAAAGACCAATTAAAGGACATTACTACGATCTGCGTTTGAATGTGTAACAATTATATGTTATGGTATTGTCATGTGTTATGCCTTGCTATCTTAAATAAAAAATAAAGAAAATGTGCTATGCTTTCTTAAAAAGAAGATACTTTTAAAAGTAAAAGGTCTCTAAGAACATTGCATACATGAGACATGTTCACGCTTCAGTTAAATGGGCAACACAAACAGTATATTATGTCACTAAACAGCAACCTTTGATCATAAATAACACTGAAGATTAAAGGGATTCATTTTATTTGAAATTATAATGAGTCTGGCACACAAAAGGCCTCGTGGTAGTTTAGTTTAGTTAGTGCAATACAGTTTTCATAGCAACATGGTAATACACCATATATGGTCAAGTGCCGGTAAAGGCTTATCATTTCATGTACGGGTAAAGATGCAAACAAGCAAACAAAGAAACATTAGAAACGTTTGTATAAAAGACAGGAACAAGACAGAACAATAGAAGATGATCCAGTTATGAGAAACCTGAAGCCTGGGAATGAGAGAATAAAAAAGAGGGAAATTCCACAATTAATCAGACAGACAATTCCCTATCTAAGGTTTGAGGTAATGACCATTCACAAAGGTAAAAGAAATGCGACAATTCACAGCAGATGTTAGTGGGACACGTTTTGTCATGACATCATTGGACACATGAAATAGACGGTTAAAGAGGCATATTTACCCAGCTTTTGATGTAGTGCAAATAACTGTTTACTTAATCAATGTTAATGTATTTAAAATTTCAATAAAACACTAACAAAAAAAAACAAAGAACCATCCTAATCAGAATAGCCTGAAGTTCAAAATCAAGTGGGCTCCCACGTCTTGTCTCTCCTTGCAGAAATCTGCTTTATTGACTTACCTCACTGTCTGTCTGCATACCCTACAAAAATCTTTATCATATCACAAGAGACTTTAAGCAGACTAAAACTTTCACTGCCTCTGATGCAAAAAAAACATCTTGAAGGTACAAATGCAACAAGGATTTCATTGATTCCCTAGAGCCCAAAAATTACCATGTGTACAATTTACAGTAATTCATTGCAGTGATTTATCTCAGTGACAGTGCTTTCAGGTGCAAATGGTATTTTAATAAAAGAAACTACAAAACAAAAAGTGCCTTAAAGATGGTGATAAAGGGGGGTCCTGCTTACACACCTCTCTATACGTTGCTGTATTTCAAAATCCCTAAACTAATCCCTACTACGCTAGGAATTAAAAACTTCAATCCCAGTTCCATACATGGTGGTCAGAGGCTCTTGCTTGCTTGGTTGTTTGCAACAAGTTTGAAGTCCTACGTAGGTGAGTAGGTGTTTCCCTTATATGGCTAGACACTTCACTGGGACACATCCACCAGCCAGTCATGAGAACACAGCGGTCCAATCCTCGTCTGTAATTCTCTGTAAACAAACTCGTCTGAAAGCACCTCTCGGGCGGAGCATCTGGCTCTCTAATTATTTATAATAATTTACAAAAAACACACACGAAAAATAAACAAAGTACAAAACAAATTTGCATTCCCTTTTACAAAGCCAACCAGCTGCTCTAGTCAGCTGCTCTAGTCAGCTGCTCTAGGGAACTAAGTAAGAGTTTTGTTTTATAACAAAATTGCATTGTATTGTACAACCTCAAGTATAAAGAAAAAGTATTGTTACAGTCTTTTTATATGCACTGGTTAACAAGGATACAGTATGCAAAACGTTGGAAAATGAACAAGCAGAAGTACGAATTTGTATTTAAAAACTGAATTAGATCTACCATTGTTAATAATAATAATAATAATAATAATAATAATAATAATAATAATAATAATAATAATAATACAAACATCTAAAATTTTTAAAAAATGAACAATAAAAGCAATAAGTATCATTATCAAAAATAATGTATTGTTTAATCTTAAACTTGTACATTGTTAATACAACAAAACATGTTCAACTACACCAAGAGGTTTGTCTATTTTCAGCACGCTTAAAATTATCAAAACTTTTAATAACATAATAACTGCATTAAACAAATATGCATTACATGTAGGCCTACCTTAAATTACGTTTTCTATTATTATTATTTATTAATCCTGAGAGTCACTTTCATCGCTGTCACTTATTAGCAGTTCATTATGCTCAAGCTCCTCCTTATCTTGCTCAGCTTCAATGGCAACGACAGAGGCCCGGTGATTATTTGAAGTTTTACGGTATGTTGGATCTTTTTAGTGTTTAAGGACCCAAACGTTTACATTGATTTTGTGCACAACATTTTCTTTAGCTTAAGAACAGCAATTCATTAATTTGTATGCATATGAAAAAATGTTGTCAAATGTGTTCAATTTAAACATGTCAATCTGGGAACTTCAATTAATGTAGGCAGTGCTAATCATTTGTGATATTTTTTTAAATGGAGAGCCAAGAAGTGCTGATTCAACATGACAAGTCTGAAAGGTGTTAAAATTGTTTTGGAAGCATCATTCATGACTTTTGAGACCACCATGGATACTGAAGCACTTGTCTACCAAACACCTATTTTAAATCTCTGTCTTGAGAAATGTGTTTGTCATTACATAAAAAATCCAAGATATAAATGAATAAACTACCTGTAATACAACATCTCATTTGGTGACCTAGTTACACTGTTTGACACAATAGAGTGAGAGCATTTGAATTGAATTCGGTCCTCATGGCAACAAGAGGTTCTTAGAAACCATGGCATATTGTTAGAGAAATGTTCCTCAATGTGGAACATTGTCATTTCATATTAAGTAGCCATCAGCTTTGTCAGCAGTTCTTGAAATGGTCCTGATTTTGGTCAGGGTCAGAAAGGTGTTATAACTAACTGATTAACTAGATGACCAACACATTTTAAATCATTATTTTCTGTTCTATGTGTAGATTGAGTTTGCCATAAGAAAATAAACCTTAATGAATATAATTAGCTGTTCTCTCAACATTTTGTTTTACATGATGGGTGTGTGAAAGATAAAACACCAAAACTGAAAATGTACAATACTTGTACTTACATTTTCTTAATGAATGCTTTCAATATGTATTTGAGCTAGTTTTTAAATATGTTGTTTGCTATACATGTAATTGTAACTGGTCACATTGCATGTTTATACAAGTCTATTTCTAAACTACTCTACCCATTTAATTTCATCACAATATTGAGTGGTGAGAACTGCCATTGCATTCAGTGATTCAAGTGCTTATGGAGTTTGGATCTGGACATTTATGTGTTCAGTGTTTTATATTTATTGATCAATGTTTTACTGAATTTTCAAATGTAAAATGCATTGCTTCAGCTATATTTCTCATTACATGAGTACAGGTTACAGTGATATTTACTCACATTAAGAGATATACTTCAATCTACAGGTACATTATCTACATGTAGTTGCATTATAGTTACTACATCCACTTAGCACATACAAAGTAGGTATAATTAAATAGTGTAACGAAAGAGTACCGTGCAGCTACTGTACAGTTAGTGTATCTGTGTTTTGAAATGCACTGTAGCCTGTTATTTTTACATTAAAACCTTCCTCTCCTACACAGACACACATTGTCAGTCCATTTTGTGACTACTTGATTCAGGTTGATTATATTGAGTGATCCAATAATGCCCATGTTCCTGTAGAATTTTTCAAAAATTATGTGCTGATGTCAGAATCTAAATATACGTAGCCCTCTGACTTCCGGAAGTGTGAATGTGCTTTCCTCTTACTAGGTACCCTCAGTGGTAATAAAAATACTTAGAACAGAAAAAGAAATGCATTTAAGATGCATTTACTTTAGAAAAAAAAAATTATGACATGATGTTCACTGTGTCAATCAATCGGGCTCCAACTTCTGCAGCAGGTTAACAGACAAAGCAGACATTACATTTAAATGTTTATTGATTTGGGATGCTTGAGGACATTTATACTGTTCATTCAGTGTATTATGTATATTAATATTTAATGGATAACAATATGATATTACCAAAGGTGTTTACCTACTGTCTTTGTATATACCTTTTGTTTTTAGGTGGATATGACTGCAACTTGTAATAATAAACCCTTGAAAACGTGTTATAGTCATTCATTTATATATATATATATATATATATATATATATATATATATATATATATAATTTCAAATTAATTTTTGGAACTGGAATGTAGATAGAGGAAAATAAATGTGTAAAAAAAAATATTAATCAACAGGTATTGATAATATTTAAGCAGATTTTGCCCTGCATTACAGTACTTACACACAAGAACCCCACAATTATAAATTAACAAATCAACTGAACACACCATTTGAAACAAACGTTTTCATGTCACACTTTAGTTTAAGGTACCTGGCTGCTGCAAAAGACATGAAGATCATATGCTGATCTTACCAGAAATGAATTTCACCAGGCTTATTTTTTATTTCTTCTTCTTGTCCCTCAGGTTAAAGGTGCTGAGATTTTATTAATACAGTATGCATGCATTAAATCATTAAAAACAATACAAAGTTTCAGTGTTACAGACATTTTCTGTGTGTTTGTAACTGAAGTTCTGCTGTAATGTAGTAACTTTGCAGGAACACAGCAAAATAACTACAATACTTATTCAGTATTACTTTATTGTACTACATATAGCAATCATTGTGTAATTACTGTTATTGAAGACACATTTAAAATATTGAATTATAACTGCAATATATTGCTTCAAAGAAAAAAGCCAGGCTTTCCGTTCACATTACTTGCAAACAATTGATTGAGTTGCCACAACATCATTTCTGCTCCCAATGTACAGGTACATTCTGTTGTCTTTTAGAACAAATAGCCCAGTATTTAAAAAAAGGTATTTAGCAGCAGTTCATCCAACTTGTTCATAGAAAAAAATTCTAGTGCACAATTACCATGCTTCTCCTTCAGCCTAGAAAAGTGAATTAATAGCAGATGCCAGCATCTATTGAGGCTATTTAGTGAATGCTAGTTGCTCCTACTTATTGGAAACCTTTTCAGAATGATTCCTTTCCTTTCCATTTCGTTACCATGTCAACATTTGTTTGAAGCCATTCAGCCAGGAGAATGGGCCGTAGACATGGATGTAGCCAAATAACAGTGTGTAGGAAACCTGCATATTTACTGTTCGCGAAAAAAGGTTGCTTTAAAAAAAGAATATCATTTTATAGACAGAAAAAAATGCCATTGTGACTCTCAGAGTGCAAGTCTCTTTCAAATCCAGAAAACCACATACCAATAGAGTTATATCACATATTTCAGAATAACCCACAGGTAGGATATTGCTTCAAAAGCCCATTCAGGTTCTACATTTCTAAAGCAAAAATGAGTACAACCAGAAAAGAAGAAAAATGTCTAAATATGTGAAAGCAAGAAAATAAATAATGTAATGCCACTGCGCATTAATAGAAGTAAACAAAACAGCATTCGACACAGACAAGATCATGAAAGAAAACTCCTACTCATGTACAACAGAAATGTCTTCACCAAGAAAAAAATCATGAAAGAGCCCTAAGACCTTCCAAAAATCTAAATTCAATCACATGCAACTAATGTGGAAAACAATGAACTGAAGATCAGATAACAGGGAAATGGATAAAGCTGAGAAACTGAGCAAATAATCAAAGCATCCTGAAAGGGTCTGTGTGTACTGCTTTATTATATACCAATACTGTAACTAGTGTCCATTTCCTCTTCTTTCTTGTTGTTTTGAATGTGTTCCAGGACTTGTAGGCTCATTTTCTGGATAATTTGTCAGCTGTAAGGGTGAAATGTGAAACTATCAAACGTATGCAATCACCCCTTTAGCATTATATTAATTTGTTACAAACCAATTTTTTTTTTCTCTAAAACAGTACATTCCTGTCAAAGTTTAAATCTGCTTAAAATTATAACAAATGCAGAATAAAAGCAGTTTAAGGCTACACCAGATGTGGGAATACATTAATGGATGGAGTGATGAAGGGGTGAAATAATTAATCAGGTAGCAGAGAAGAAAGGAAGGCCCTAAAATTGGGACAAATTGTGCAAAACTATTTGTGATGCAAAATAGAGGAACCTGCCAAAAACAACAACAAAAAGAAATGCCACTGGAAAAGGGGGCATAACAGACCAAAAGAAACAAAATGAAACAAAAGAGAGGCCTGGAAACTCTACAGAGACAAATGGGGTGACAACATTAGCATTGAAGGATTATAATGTGCACATAGAGGTTTACAAGAACATGGTCATTCCAATAACAATACTGTTTGACACAGGATAAACTAACCAGAGCTGAATGACCATTAAATGAGAATGAATCAAATAGAGTAAATTTGAGATAATTATTTGAAATGTCCATTAAGAAAAGCTGCTTATTTTCTCATTTATATGTTTTAAAGATTAACTTGTGTTCCATTCATGTTTTTCAAAAGTCCTGTTGCTATTTAGCATAACTTTTTTGGATTATTTTAAGTCTTTTTACCACAAACTCATGTTACCGTACCCTGTGGCTTGCGGCAAGCTGCCACCTTCTTCAACACAAGAGTTGAGGAGTCTCTCTGTGTTCAATGGCTTGTAATTTCCTGTCCCTCCATGAGGATGCAGTTTGGTATAAAATCATCCAGATCTAAATGTTTATCGTACAAGCAAGGATTTTATATGCCTGTTGCCTGCAGCGTTGGTGGTTGCTATGCCCCTTTTATCTTTGGATGGACCTGGAGTGTGCACTTGGATTCCCCTAAGCCATAGCACAGCTAGAACGGATGTTGTTTAGAGTGTTTTACTGCAGCTCAGTAAAATTTGGATAAATCAAGCTTGGCATAGGAATAAAGCCTCAAGACTGCAGAGTAAATGAAACATTTCCATGTTATTCCTTTACTTTCTTGCAACATTGTTATACATTTTATAGCTTAAAATAATGTGTTGTTCTTTCTAATAGAGGAACCCATAATATCAGAACAAGACACAGACCACTCATTTCCTGTTAAGGATGTGAATCTCCAAAGGGACTGTCCATAAAAATAAATGTACCCTCCTCCCATGCTCTCTGCAATCCTTTTAGACACAGATATATACTTTTTAAACAGCAAAGCTCTAAATAAGGTACCGGTAATCCGCATATAGTTATATTTAGAATATGAAGTGAAACAGTGGGCATTTAACACCCCCTTCTTCTTCCCAGAAATATCATCAAGATCCCAAGTCAGTGTGTAATCCTCTCAGTGTGTAGTAACCGGTGGAGCCATAAATGCAATTGTGAGGTTTTTGTTGTTCAGCTGTGCAGGAAACAGCTTTATTTTGTACCAATCATCTACCCATAAAGCAGCCTTTTACTAATTCTCATATTAATAAAAACAATGAAAGCTGGTGCTGCATCATTCACACCATTCTGCTGAATCTTATTTTTTTATGTTTCTATTTTTTCTTCAGAACTGAGGCCTGTTATTAACAATACCAGATGCACTTGGTCAATTCAATATCAGCAGTGAGTTATCCCTTGCCCTATTTAACAACTAATGAACAAATGGATTTGGGTTATAAGACAATCTTACAATTTTGTAGGAGAATTACAGTATACATTGATATGCTCTATCTATCATCACTACTGTACATATCATAAACTGTAGTATCATACGTTGTGAGGGACTCTGAATTAGAAATATGCCATCTGTTGGTTGATAGAGGAACTACGTCACATTAGTCATGCAGTACAGCTGGCCGTTTCTTTCTAGTTTTGTTCGTTCCTTTAGGGGAGGTTATGCAATGAGAATTTCGTAAGCTATTTGTTTTATTGTTAAATGTATTGACGATCGCCACCACCAACACATTCTTACTCTTTAACAGTGTGTTTTTTATTAATTCTGCAAGGCAACATTGACAGCATTCATCAACCAGTACAATTGTTTGCCATTTATAAGCAAAGATCATTCTTGAAATAACTAACACCATGTATCTAATGATGTAAAGGAAAACAGTGGTCCCAAGTATGTTTCATATACATATAGGGGGGATGTATCAAGCATTTGCGACAGCATTAAGGTCAGAGCACCGACTTTACGATGGCCTTAAAATTGACACTTTTAGCAAGTTAAAGCCACGTTAGCACCTTCAAAATGTGCTCCACCACTCATTAGCCATGCATTTTAAGATGTGTCAAGCTTTAATTATATGCATGGGCAAATTGTAGGTAATTTGTAAATGAAGTCTGGGATATTAAAATGAGATTTATGAAGCGGCAGAACAGCTGCGCCGGCCCTAAAAGGGTCCACAAATAATACCGATTTCAAATTGGACTTATGTGGGCACAAAGAAAGTCAGAAAGCAGCTTATAGGAAAGAGCATTATGGCAGCAGTCCTATAGGGGTCCGGAAAATTCACAGTATTTTTTAAAAAAAATTCACGAATGACAATAAAAAACAACAACAAATTTCACGGAATGTCACAAAACCACCATTTTATTAAAGAAAAGCACATTTTCTATTTACGTTTGTGTCAAAGTGGTTTGCAGTGCGCAGGTGTAGAGGTGATGCAGTGCTCAAGAGAATGAGAACAACAATGTTACTGGTGAAATGATGGTTTATTTTGTAATCCAAAGTCACTTGACAAGAGTAAATAATAATGTTAAATGGCAATACACAATGATCCGTATTGCTCAGTGAAACCACGGGGTTCAGTCCCTAAATAATAAACACAGACAATATACAAATACGATCACAAGTCCAAAGTGAGTGCTGTAGTGCTCGTGGTGCAAATACAATTGATCGTAAAACAAGTGCAGTGTTGTCTGGTTTTGTACAGACCTGTAGCGACAGCTCCAGATCATGTGAGCTGTCTAATAACACGACAAAACAAACAAAACACACGATTGTGCACGTTGAGGTTCTTTTCTCTCTTATGCTGGTTTGTCTGACCGGGTTCACAAGGATCATTAGGTTCTTCACTAGCTGTATCCATGTAAGTCCTCCTCACGTCTATGCCAGGGGTGCTGATATCCTGCAAACTGGTTTGCTTCTTGTCGCTCGATTTCATTCGACTGACTTAACTGACTTCGTAAGAAGTACTGGTCAATGCGAGGCCCTATACATATATTATGTATGTATGTGTCGAAAAGGTTTATAAATGCACCTCCAAAAATTATTGGCACCCTTGATAAAGATGAGCAAAAAAGACTGTATAAAATAAACAACACAGGTAATGAGCTATATTTTATGCTCAAATATATGGGAAAACCATATTCTTTTATTCTAATACAATTGCTCAGAGAAAAAAGTTTTTTATTTACAAGAAATAAAACATTTTCTCAAAAAGATAGGTGTCAGAATTATTGGCACCCCTAAAGATTCTTATAAATAAAATACTTCTTTAAGTTCATCTCAGTCTTAAGGAACTGTATTGTGGCCTTCTGTGACTTCCTGTTTCACTGGGGTATAAAAATGAGGTAACACACATATGAAATCCATTTGTCATCCATCGCCATGGGGAAAGGCAAAGAACTCAAAAATGAAAAGAGACAAATGATTGTTGACCTTCATAAATCAGGCAATGGGTACAAAACAATAGCTAAAAAACTAAATATGCCACTTACCACTATTAGGGCAATAATTAAGAAGTTCAAAACCACTGGAACAGTGGTAAACTTGCCTGGTAGAGGATGCAAGTGTATCTTGCCCCCACGCACAGTGAGGCAGATGGTTCGGGGGCAAAGGGAAATCCAAGGGCCACAGTTGGAAAATTACAGAACTTGGTTGCATCTTGGGGTCACCAAGTCTCCAAATCTACAATTAGATGCCACCTCCATGCCAATAGGCTATTTGGAAGGGTTGCCAGAAAAAAAAGCCTTTATTGAGAGCAACCAACAAACGTAAGAGCCTGGAGTTTGCTAAACGACATTGGCACGTCGATTGGAACCATGTGCTATGGTCAGATGAGACGAAAATAGAGCTCTTTGGCCACGCACACACCAGCGGTGGCTTTGGCGTCGAAAGAAGGATGCATGTGCAGAAAAGAACGTCATACCTACTGTAATATATGGTGGTGGATCTTTGATGTTATGGGGCTGTTTTGCTTCCACTGGTCCTGGGGCCCTTGTTAAGGTCAACGGCATCATGAACTCTACCCAGTACCAGGACATTTTAGCCAAAAACCTGGTTGCATCTGCCAGGAGGCTAAAACTTGGCCACAAGTGGATCTTCCAGCAAGACAATGACCCCAAGCACACATCAAAATCCACAAAGAAATGGTTAATTGACCACAAAATCAACATTTTGCAATGGCCATCTCAGTCTCCGGACTTGAACCCCATTGAAAACCTGTGGTTTCAATTGAAGAGGGCAGTCCATAAGCGCAGACCGAAGGATATCAATGATCTGGAAAGATTCTGTATGGAAGAATGGTCTAAGATCCCTCCCAATGTGTTCTCTAATCTCATTAAACATTATAGAAAAAGACTCAAGGGGAGGGTGCACAAAGTACTGAAAACAAGGGTGCCAATAATTGTGACACTTCATTTTTGGGGAAATAAATTTATAATTTGAGAAATGTGTAATTTTGGTTGATTCCATTGAGTCATTAATAAAGTCAAATATATTCCACATGTTGGAAAATTACAATATAGCTCAGTACTGGTATTATTTATTTTATACAGTCTTTTTTGCTCATCTTTATCAAGGGTGCCAATAATTTTGGAGGTGACTGTATATGCAGTCAAATATTTTTTAGAAAATAATGCATGGATAGTACAAAGCACTCTCTTATGGATTGTTGGTCCTTTTTTCTGGTATTTATTTAAAGCAATGTCTGGCTTTTTGTTTTGTTTCCCTAGCATTTTTATTAAATCTTTTGAGGCAGGCTACACCTGAGGTTCTTAAACTTCTTGTAAACCCAGTTAAAGAAAGTTGCACAATATCAATAATCAAGAAAGGCCAAAGTGGGGCTGACAGAAATATAAAATATACCCTCCCATGTTTTAAAATGAATTAGATCATTTGAATTTTGAAGGAGAATTTCTCTCCCTAAAAGAAAACTACATGCAAATGACGTCTGCCAGAAAGGTACTACTGAAATACCGGTACAAAAAGAGGAGATTTAATTTTTGCATGAAACAAAGCCAATGTCTTACTGTAGTTTACCAGGGCATTCGCAATTTTCTTTCTCTGAGATTTACCATGCTTTCTCTAATTTATAACTATGGTTTATTTAAGCTATGATTTTACCATGATACAGTATACCAATGTGAAAATTTGACTGTTTCAGGACATGTTTCCTGAAGGTTGCAGCAAACTCAGTATCAGAGGGTTAATGGCATTTAGTATAACCATGTTTTGGTCAGATGAAGGATTCTTGACATTATTGATGTTTGATGTTAAATTGACCTTACCTCAGCATTCAAGATTTTATTATTAACATGAATATATTAATAAGGTAGCTACTCGACTTTCTATTACCTGTTCAATGTAAGTGCTTCAGTCGTCTCTCGGCAGCTCCTTTAATGAAACAAAAGCATTATGAGTGTTCATAGTATCACATGCTTTAGTTCCTTCCATTAAAGATATGATTTAGATGATAAACCTATGTACACAAATAAGAAACCTAAAACATGTTACCTTATGGTTTAAACAAACAAACAAACAAAACAAGACTAACTATTCAAATGAAAAGGCAAATTAAAAAATAAAACTTTATAAGTTGTTTACAGTGTTGTGGGTGGGGTTGTTATTTATCTTTTTAAATGACCTATTAATGTATTAATCTGTTTGTTGATTGTTTTAACATACTATATTCATAACATAATTGTGTGATGAAGCTGATATGTGCAAACAGGTATTATCAGAATAAAGACACTTTCTAAAGTATTTTCAAAAGTTGGTAGATGGGTTTAAGTTGGTACAATTGGATTTAACACATTTTTATGTGAAAGTACTATTTGTATCTGCCGGTATCTGCTTGATTTACCTGGCTGATTTAATAAGGTTTCATAATTGTTCTACAGTATATTACTTTTATAGTATAGCATAGGTTAATTACATAGAAGGAATAGCATGGTTTTGTGAATCCAAGCTCCTCACACTTTACTGATTTGCCTTAGAAGGAGTTGTTTAGTGAGCATGACAAACCAACAGAGATGTAAATGAGTACCATCTGTGTTTGTGGTTTGGTAATGTGGGCACCTGTCACCACCAGAATTAATATTACTGTATGCCTTCCCCTGAGCAGTCTGAAGTGACTTTGCCTGTATCAGCATTTTCTAATAACTGACCTGAAACTTAACTTGTGACCTATAAAGACAGGACTGTATATACCACTGCCAATGGCAATCTACAAAGACGCACATCTATAGAAAATGCCTTCCGCCTATCATACTTCATGCGGTAAAGAATGTTTTTTTCATGACAAAGCACACGTTCTAGAGGGTATCAGACGGTCAGATGGTCAGGTTGACCCAACATTGCATTAGTTATGGCTTCTTATTGGTTGTGCTAAGAAAGCTGTATCTTAAGCATGTTTTAAACACGTGAACAGACTGCACAGGTGTGTGCATCACATATGCAAATAGACAACAAATCTCACAGCCTAGATGCATAAGGACTAAAGGCTCTACCACCACAAGACTCCTGCCAGTATATTGGGGCACCAAGTAAACCAATACCCACAACTCTCCATAGGGCACCAGGATACAGAGATAGACTGTGCCATTACCTTTGCATTCACTGATATAGATTAAGACCTAAAGAGTTAATATTGCCTAGAACAGCATGTACTCATCTTGGCTAGGCTTAATGTAATGCAGACTGGGATATAAAAAGCTGTAATAAAGAACAAACCTAATAATACAAAGTTAATTAAAAATTATGGGGTCAGAGCTATATATTATCTGGACCACTTACTATAAACTGAAGGTTTGGGCATGTGGCTTTTATAAATTGCCTCACCATACAATGACAATCCCTTTGGTCAGACTGTCTGTCCTTGAAAACTGAGGAACAAATGTAGCAGAGTGACTATTTTAAGGAAATCCTCGTACTGATGGTCTGACTCTCATAAAAGCTTAACAATTAAACTGGGGCCAGCTAAAATGTTAGAGTGGAGTCATTTTTTCTTAAATATTGATGAAGCTTCTCTTTTATGTATATGAACATGTTTTTCCAGGGTTCAATATATTATTAGGCTTTGTGCCACAGCAGTCTGGATGTCAGTGTCTCTTTCATCTTTATAGGATTTCATATAGTAAGGTTCTATTAACTTTTCTTAAGGTTAATTGATAGGAACAACATATCAAGTGACTTGGTAAACTAGCAAATCAATATTGAAATGTATAACTCTGTTTAACTAGCTTAAAAGTATATTAGCATTATTAGAGAAAAGTGCAAACAGGCTGTTAAATAGTTATGTTTGCATAAAGATGTTTTGCTTAGTGCTAGGATTTTTGGTCAAGTAATTTTGTCCAAATGTACAAGGGGTCCAGGAGAGGAACTTCACACAGCCAGGATGTGAACCTGTGCAGTATGACACCCTGCGCACCACACGGCTGTGCTTCTACTAGGTGAACCACTCTGGGACCCTGTGACACCAATGTTTTTTAATGATTTTATATAATTTTGTATTGAGTTTTAACCAATTGCTTACATTTTATTTAGTTTATTTAGGATATAGGTTACCCCTTTTAGCCCACTCAGACCACTTATTCAATTATCTTCCCTCATTGCAACTCCCCATAACCAGCTCAGGAGAACTGGTCAGAGGACGTCTTCTTATCCCACCACCAGGAGTTCGACAGCGGATGTTGATGAGCTGCTGGTCCTTTGGAAAACAAAGGCCAGCCTTGCACGGTAAGGAGAGTCGCTGCTGTTTTTAGCTCCCCAACCTGTGGGAGTGTCTGAGCCAATGTAACACTCCCCTTGGGATTCTTGCACACCATGCGGTCATGCCTTTACCAGGTTATGGTTATAATGAGAAAGATGTCCCGCTTGTGCTGCGGCACTCCAAGTCTTCTTCTATGCAGAATGACTGGGTGGGATATTAGAACTTAATTTTACCCACCCAAAAATGGGGTTTTTCAGTAGGGACTGTAATGTTCAACTAGTTGCCTAGCCTTTTAAGAAGTAGAATGCATCGGGCATTAATAGATGTTACACAGGGAATGGCAGAGCTAGAGAAAAGGGAATTGGAGAGCAGAGAAAGAAAAGGGGTTATCAGCAGAGACATGTGAGCTACATAAAACATATAAAGTTCAAGTTTGAGCATCAACACTACGATTGTATTATTTTGTGTAAAACAGAAGGTAGAATATTACAGGGACTGCCACAAAATGTATCAATGTGATATCAGCAATCTTGTGACCCCACAGTGCTATGTAGAATCATTATTGAACACGGCGTATTAAAGTAAGAGAAAAGGGTGTGCAAGAAGTCAGAACCTGAACCATACCACTCTTGAGGGGATTCAAGTTTTCACCAAAACCCTAAGATTTTCAGATTTCTCTTTCCATTTGGCTATGATGTTACAGTTTATAGCTATTTAATTGTTCTATGGGTCTCATGGGTTATCAGTTAATCAGATGTTACCTGATCAAAGACATACCCTGCCATAACCTCAGAAAACATTATATATTTTTAAATAATAACACCTTTTCAAGAAAAAAAATATAAAGACAAATTACAAAATAAGGCACAGAAACTCAAGACACGTGGTTATGACTGAATGGCTCTTGGGTCTGACTAACACAATCAATGTGTGTTCTATGCCAAATCTGATCAATAACATTTTTCTTTTAACTGGCCTAATCATCATTTCTTGTTGTCTTAGTTACTGAAAAATAACAGAAAAAAAATAAAACCATCTAAAATAATGTATTTGTCACAAATATGTGGGTAGTGTTGGGTTGCACAGTCACAACTCTCTGGACTGGCACACTCACCCACATAAGCTAAGACCATGATGTTAGGCTGACATCTATACCAGTGCAAGCATGTTTCTTAGATAATGCAGCAAAGCAACGGCAGTAGGCAAGTGCCACCCTGGCATATAAAGCTATTTAAACATCTTGAGACTGAAAACAAATGTACATACCGGTTTTTGCGAGTCAATTTAGTCTCTGAGACAGTTCTGCCACTGGGGCAGGTTTGATAAAAGCACATACAGTAAAGGACAACAGGGGTGTTCTGCCTCCAAGGCAGATCTCCTGCTCCAAGGTTAAGTTTTCTTTGAAATCTATTGCTTTTATAAGTGGTTGGATTCTGTGCTTGAAAAGACTGCAACCTTGGTACAGTGATAATGTAACTGCTGTAAACCTATAGTTCTGGATGCAAATCCCACCTCTTTTTTAGATCTTCTTTTTAAATATAATTTTAATACATACAATGTATGCATTTTCTATGTAATGAAAGTGTATTCTTAACCTTCTTTTTACATTGAAAGACAATGCATTTTTTCTCAAACAGATACTGTACATAATGAAACACAAACGGTTTTCATTACAAATCTGTGTTTTCTTCTTTTTAAAAGAAATGTAGAGTCCCCAGTTATTTTACCCCTTATGATAGCAATTCCCTACAACAGTTCAGGAGACCGGAAGGTTAGTTGGGCATCTTCCGATCCCAAGCCAATCGCCTCTTTACACATAGGAATTTGAGAGTGGATGTCAACGAACTAGCGGCTTCTGGTGGACAAAGGCCAGACCTGCCAATTCTAATGTTGGATAATTATAAAAGCACTGATTCTCTATGTTTAAATTCATACATTTTTAATCATCATAAACACATTTTAGTGTACATTAGAAAATATGCAAGCAGGAAAAAAAGGGCAAAAAAACAAGGTTCCACCAATGTGTGCACTGAGCTTTATTGACGACTGTGACAGGGATGGCTGAGTGGTGACATCAGGCCAGATGCAGGAAGAAAACAAACAAGTAAGTACTGCAGGGCAAAAGACGCTGCGGCGCCGTTTATTTTCAAAAATTACAAAAATAAAAGGTTTAACAAAAAACATACTGCTCACAGAGCAAAATAAAAGTTTTAAATAAAGAACACAAACACAAAATGAATAGGTCAGGCTGGGCAATCGCCTTCACTGTTCCTATATTTAGTTTGATTTTTAAACTACTCTTGCTCTCCCTCTCCATCTCCCTCTCCCTCTCGCTCTGTTCTCTCCTCCGAACAATCCACCCCAAGCAGGGAGAACTGCAGGCCTTTATATTAGTGACCGAGGGATTAACTAGCTATCAATTATCTGATAATCCCCCGGCCACAATCTGCACGGGTTTTCCCAATTACTACTGGCAGAGGATGAGCTGCCGACCTCGCCTCTGCCAGAACACATTTAACAATAGCAAACAAAAAACACATGGCTACGCCGTCACACATACTGTATACATGCATAAATTATAACAATAATAATAATAAACAAATACAAAATAATACACCTGCACAGGGGCGGAGGTGTACCCCATTCTAACATAAATAAACAATACATTTTTTTAAATCAAAATACAAAACAAATACATTTTACAGCAGGGCTTCGCCCTCCCCACTTTTCATGTGCAGGGCTCCTCGCCGTCCTGGCACTTGTAGGAGTTTACTTTATATGACAGATCCTGTTTTATTTGTTTTCAAAGCAGGGTTACATATTCCCACATTTCAATAAAACAAATGCATGTGAATGTTTACATTTAAACACGGTACAGTACAGGGCAGATGGTTTCTCCCAAAGAGTATTGCAATACTCTGGCTTGTACTTTGCAGCTACTGTACAGTCTGTACTTTGCAAATAGCATATGAAATCAAAATGATTGATAACCAACTCATTACCTGACACATGGTTATAGCCCAAGATTGGTGATATTTTAATTGGTATGTCAAATTAGGTCTTGTTGATAGGTTACTCAAGTGAGGGCATAGAGAATAATTAGTACATCAGTACTGTAAAATGGAAAAAAAAGACAAACGGTTCTGTTTTGTTGAGATATTATACATCTGGAAGGCACAGACTAAAATGAATTTGATGCAATTGTTATAGACTACCTCGAGAGGTTTCAGCACATTACTAGCATTTTCAAGATCACATCTATAATCTAAACCAGGTCGCTTCAGGTAATTAATAACTTGCAGTTTTCTGCTGCAGCCGTGTGTTTAGATTGAGTGAATTACTGCTTATATATACACACTCAACATCTTCTTAACCTTGGCACCTGGACATCACACTTAAAGCAGCTATTGAACAGAAAAGTGAGTTTTTGGCAACACTTTATAGTATGGTTAGTGTCTCTTATGAATTGTGGTTTGGATTATGGTTGTGATTGGATCTCATAGAAGTCTGTGACAGAGAGCGAATGAATCCTAGTCAACAATCTCCCTCCCAACCTGTGAGGGCACGGTATAACAGGAGCAGTGTGCCCCGGACTGGATGGTTTGACAATTCATTCCAGGGTCAGTTGGAAGTCGGCCATCCAGAAAGGGGGCAGAGCAACAATACCGGTAGGCGATGTGTCAGTCACGGATTGGAGGATACGTGATTGGACTCGCCACCAAAGGAGGCGTGACTAAGGGTATTTCAGTGGATGTGGCCAAGCAATCTGTTCCTTTGTTATGGTTACAGACGGACCAGTAGAAGGAGTACAGAGATAAGATAACTGTGAATGCTGTATTTTGTTTGTGTTTATAACTGTTTTTTTTGTAATTATTAGACGCCTAAACACCCAGGAGCTGTCGCTGTCAAGCCAGCATTAACCCCGGATTACAACTACTGCACCAGTTGCTATTTACTGTGTATTCACCACCAGCACAGGAGCACCGCGAAAGGATGCAGAGCCGTGCCGGGACATTGCATTTGTTTATTATTGTTTCAGGACTGAAACCCAGTATTATTTCGCTGAGCAAACTATTGTTGTGTCAGCGCTATTATTGAATGGTGCAAAACCATGAAAAAGAAAAAGAACAGTTTGCACCGTGAACTCTGTCTGTGTGTTATTGATGGAGCACTGCATCACCTCTACACCTGCGCACTACAAACCACTTTGCCACAGAGTCATACAGCACTCAGGTACTGTTTGCATTGGAACAGTACATGTGCATAATTCATGTATCCTAAACATTTATTCAACATTTTGATGAGGCACATTGTTTTCTTGGTTTCTATATCATCGTCCAGTTCAGAAGCTTTACCATACTACAGGTTTGCTATGTAATGCCCTACTTATGGAACATGTTGTAATCACTTTGGTATTAGTTTTCAGAAAACTATGTGAGGACATAACACAGATGTGATGTAACAAACTATAGTAATGAATAGCTTAACCAACTTGGGTCAGTCTGTTTCCAGTGACATGTCCAGTAACTTTTTGTAGTTGTATTTTTTTGCTCTTTTTCGCGTGCTCCTTTTGCTGCTTTGAATTGCAGTTCTTTTCTAGATGTCACCATAATCACGCTAATTATTTTCCACAGCACATTTTTATATTTGCCATTATTTTATTTTATTTTCAGCCCAAAGTTCAGTACAGTATTACAGAATGTTGCTAGAAAGACTACTATATCTCTAAGAAGGACTTAATTGTTTTAACACATCCTTATTATAATCCCAGCCAGCATTTCCCAGTGATGTATGTATGTGCTGTCAGATTCACAATGAGGACTGTCTCTGTGTGAATCATCTCAGAAGATGGTGACGTGATCAGTTGGTTATTGTATTGACAGGCCTTTGCTCCTCAGAGGGGCCAACAAAGAGCTTCCACCATGGGTTCATTGCAGTCTTGATCTGTATGCAGTTACATTTAGTTGGGGTGCTCAACAACAAATCAATAGCAGGAGAGAAATGCACCCGGAATAACCAATTGCAGACCTCACCAGCAGGTTAACCTGAAACACCTTTGTGGTGCCAACATCCATTTTTGGGAGCTGTGGTAATTATGGAAAGGGGCTGGAAGTTCAAAAGGTGCGTGTGCGTGCATGTGTGTGTGTGTGTGTGTGTGTGTGCGTCTGTGTGTGTGTGTGTGTGTGTGTTTGTGCGTGTGTGCAAGGGGTGACCTATAGCACATTTCAGTGCCTTTCACAAAAGGCTGTAATTAGTATGGATGTGTTGTTGCACAGAATCCAGTGACTGTACAGTCAGTGTTGATTAATAAATAAATGGACTAACCACATGAACAGAGAGTAGTGGGTATTTGTCCAGCTGTAAACAGGCTTTCATGTCACATTTATTTTACTGGATGCTGACAAGATAGACTTTTGTAGCATGCAATTAATTTCCTGTTTATATTAATTAAAATGTATTGATTTCCGCAGCCTTGCGTTATCAGCTATTTACCTGCAACTCTTGAATTTGACTTGCGAATATATGCAAGGTATTCACAAGCAAGCAGAGTTGCATAAAAGTTACATTCATTTGAATATATAGCCCTAAATCCCCAATTCATATGTAAATATACTGGGGTTCTGATTGGTTATTAACTCTGTTGATCAGAAAGGAAGATCCATGGTCATGCCCAACCTCTGATACCAAACCAAATTCAGAATTTCAGACTGCATCTATTCTAAATGAATACAATTGGCTGCCTACTGCTTAAGGTTGCATGCTATTCAATTAGCTCTGTTGACAGCACTTGCATAGCTCGGCAACTTTTGTTGCCCGTTTTTAATTCTGGAGATTTATCATTGTGCAATATGATCTACTTTGAAATAGCTTCCAACTTATTTAAGTGTTTGTTGTCATGCTAGGGTTCTGTGACCAGGCTGGCTTATGTGGTGATGTCAGGCCAGGAAATGCAGGACACTGTTGTGTGGTTTCATAATAATAAATAAAAAAGGTTGTACAAAACACAAAACACTGAACAAACAAAACGGCATGTTGGCCAAAATAAACAGACAAACAAACAGTGGATGAACCCCAAGCAAGTGTCGTGCGGGTCCTCCTGCACGAGTAGCAGTTACTTTATTTCTATTATTATTTCTTTCTCCTCTCTCTCTCCCGTTCTCCACTGCGAACACCCAACCCTGAGTGAGTGATTCATGCCTCTATATATACAGCTATGCCGGGATTCAATTACAAATTAATCATTAATTAAACAAAAAACTAACAACGATTATAAAAAAAAACATGTATTTAGATTATAAAAAGCATGTATTTACATTATAAAAACCACATCTTTAGATTATAACACCGCTGTCTTGTGATATCAGCAATTTACCCGCAACTCTTTTGAATTTGACTTGCAAATATATGCAAGGTATTCACAAGCAAGCAGAGTTGCATACAAGTTACATTAATTGGCAAATTCTTTTAATATATGGCCCTAAATACCTAATTCATATGCTAATATAGTGGGGTTCTGATTGGTTATGCCACTCTTACTCCCACCTAGCTCTGTCTCAGTCCAGCAGCAGCCTTTGCGCTTCAGTTCAGTTAGCCTTTTCCTTAATTTATGAGCTTGCAAAATGTTCAAGTACCTCTCCATCTTGTGTTGTGCAACAGAGCAGTGAAAATGTGTAAGCTCTATAGGCATATGGATGACCTCATCAAATATCCACATCAGCGCAAGATGGTATGCATGTTTAACTAGATGCCCACCTACTGGAAATCAGCTCCTCCAGCAAACAGCGTTCTTGCAGAGTCCTAAACAAAGGTCTGTATTATGTCTTAGCACCTCTCGCAGCCTGCTGGCACAGGATTGCTGTTCCATTTAATTTGGAATGTTGTTTCCTCCTTATTCGAGAGTTGAAAACGAACATGAGTAGAAAAGACAATGAGCAGTTTTTTGTTATTCAAAAGTCGAAAAACGAACAACGATAAATGAACTGGTTAGTTGCTCTTTTTTCAATTTTCAGAAGCTGAATAGCAAAAAAAGAAAAATGATTTGTCACATTCATGCCTTATAAGGGTAGACACAGGAGGGTTACAGCTCCTCGTGGGTTATATATTCGTGCTCTGTGCTCAAGTGAAATGAGTTTAAGCAACCCGATAGACCTTTTAAGAAGAACGAAAAAAACAGTCATGACAAGAATTATAAGAGGATGACAGCCTCCTTCGGAGAGACTATGTTTATTAAAAACACACACTCTCAATTTAAAAACACTCTTAGTTTAAAACACAAACCTATCCTTTAAGAGCGCAGTCCTATTCTAAAAGCTTAGTACTATGCTGTTCAGGCATCCAAAACAACCTTATCCACCTATTTAAATCTAACAGTGTTAGCATGTTCTACCTATATAAGAAATCTATTTTTCAGAGAATAGTGCTTCCCCTTGTCCTGAAGAGTAATTGATTCAGAGCGGTCAGGTGATGTCAAGTAGGTAAGAGAGTTTGACTCTAGTATTTATTTCTGTCTGACAGCTGCCAACACATCTTTATTGACATCACTGTATCTGCTCATGCTATGTGGTTACAATGTGTTGAAAGCTGATATACCTACAATGCATTCCTGAAAATGCATAAATGCGTTAGCTTGGTGTATATGAGTAATATGTTTTTCAACGCCTTAAAGCAATAATTTTAGCAACATGACACTTCTAAATGTTTCTAATTACTTTTTAATCCTATCTTAGTTAACTATCATGACTTGATCATTGAACCAGGACAGGTAGCAAAAAGTATATTATGTGGTAATTCTCAGAAAAACATCACCAGACTGCAACAGTAAGGTCATTATGTTGTAAGTCCACAAAACCATGGTTTTAATTAACAGAAAGTTCATTATGTTGTAATCTTTGAGCAAAACATCATATTGGTTAGCAGGACGTTTGTTATGTTGTAATTTTTGAGCAAAACCTTACCCGATCAGTTCACAAAAAGTTAAATATGTGGTAATTCTAAGAAAAAGCTGTTATTTGGAGCAAACACAGGCCTCTCTAGCTGGACTCCATCTTCTTCTGCCTTCTCTGACTGAGATCTATACCTTGTTCATTCAGTCAGGACAAAAGTCTTCCTTCGGATCCCTTCTCCTCCAACTGGCTCCGGCTTCCAGTTTTAGCATCACAGGTATGCTGAACCAATTCTGGCTGACCCCTGTAATGTATTGAAACTTCCTCTGTGTGCTCACTACATTTTATCCATTCTGGGATTTTGACTGCTGCCCATTCTGCATGATTTTTACACTGAAGACAAGTTACCCTCACTATTTCTTTTCCATTAGGAATATGGATCGGTTTTCCTTAGCTAATTCTAGCATAGGCATTGTGGCAGGATGGCTTCGTGGGTGACGTCACAGACCAGGAAATACAGGCACACACAAGAACTCTGGGGTGATTCGCCAAAGCACTCTTAAATCAAATAAACTTTAAATAATAAGCAAAACGGCTTGATAGCCAAACACACAAACAGTTTAAACAAACCACACACTAAACAGGACAAATATCGAGCTGGTCTTAACCCAGCATACGTAGCAATTGTTTTTAAAGCCTTTATCTCCTTCACTCTCTCTCTCATTCTCTATTCAACCCTCTCTCCCCTTTGTGAGCGACTGATGTGCTTTTATATACATGGCCATCTCCAAATTAGTAATTACTTAATTAATTTGGAGATGGCCACATTACGCACGTGTTTAGCTGGATGGGGAATTTTAACCCCATCCATGCTGCAAAACAACAATAAACCATTCCTTTAAATAACCACAAAACAATCCATTTAAATCATAATAATGCACAAATAATACAGGGGCGGGCGCATCCCGTCACAGGTATGTTCCCATTTAGGAAAACAGGCTTTACAATCTCCCTTAGAGTTTCCTTTTATTTTCTGACATCTGTCACAGTTAAAACCAGGCCTAAGGACCTTAACTAGCTTTGTGACAATTTGAACAGTTAGCCTGTAAAAGGGGAAATGCCTTTCCCATTCCAGTGGCATTTATTATTTCATTTGTAACCAGTTTGTTTTCTATTATTTGACATGGGAAACAATGAAAATTAACCATTCTGCTTCCCATTATTCAAAACTTGAAAAATGAAAAAAGAACCAATTGAATTTTCTTTGTTCAAAAGTTGGAAAAAGAAAAAAAAAATGTTAATTTTTCTTGGATCTAACTTCAGCCTCCCTTTTATGGTAGTGTAACTCTGGGTCAGTGATGATATCATTCTTCTCTGTACTGTACCATGTTGGTTTCATATCATCATGCACAATGAGCACTGCCAATAGGGGTATATTTCAGGGCCTGAATTATGTTCTTGGCATAGGGCAGGGGTGGAGAACCTATGTATCTGGCCCGTTGCTTAATTTCACCTGGCCCGCAGCACACATTTATAAATATATGACAATGTCACTTAAAAAAAAAAGAACTAAAGCAAAGATAGTGCATGCAGTCCGCATTTTCAGTTTCGGGGTTAGCAGTGGGGTTGTAAGTAGGTTAGATATGTGGCAACAGATTTCGAATTTTAGAACATCACACACATGACGTGGTTGCTAGGCAGCATAATTTCCTGACACCAGCTCTGCTGCACATTCCATATGCATGATACTGTTTTCTGTGCTCCTACTACTACCGTGTACTTCTTTTGTTAATTTTTTTTTTTTTGTGGGGGTGAAATGCAAGCCAGTGTGCCTGATTTGTGGCAACGCAGTTTCTGTTATGAAAAAATCAAACCTAGAATGGCACTACAGCACAAAGCATATCAAATATGAAGAATTTCAGGGACAACTGCATGCCGACAAAATTAAAAATAATTTGAACGAGCAGCAAGCTATTTTTACAAGACCAAGCAAAGAGCTGGACAACGTTGTACAAGCAAGCTAAGCGGTGAGTGAACTTATTGCAAAAAGACTTTAGCCTCATACAGATGGTGAGTTTGAAAAGGAGTGCATAGTTGCAACCACCGCTTTATTGGCACTTGAGAAACTTAAATTATTTGAGCTTTTGAGCTTATCTCGCAGAACAGTGTCAGATCAAATTCACAGATCAAACTCAGAATATTGAAATATCTCGGAAAGATTCTGCGACAGAATTTGAGTTCTATTCTCTGGCTATTGATGAGACAACAGTAATAGGGCCCAGCTGTCTACAAAGTTTTGAGACACAAGAGGATTTTCTCTCTTTATTGCCAATGCTTGGCACAACCAAAGGTGAAGGTCTTTTTGAGAAGGTTACGTCGGCAGTGCACGGGCTTCAATTACCATTTGAAAAATTGAGTGGGCTTACTACTGATGGTGCCCCAGCTATGGTTGGATCACAAAACTGACTAGATGGCCTGATCAAGAAAGAAATGAATCGCCTCAGCCTTGATCCAAGTAAGTTGATTGTTTGTCACTGTATAATTCACCAAGGGAATCTGTGTGTGCAGTCCATGCCACTGAACAACATTATGTCTGTAGTAGTATTCAGCATTAACTTTATTAAAGTTGAAAGACCTTGAATCAGAATATGGTGATTTAGTTTATTATTGTGAAGTGCGATGGCTGAGCCAAGGGAGCATGCTGAAGCGGTTTCATGAACTGAGGGAAGAAGTGAAGCTTTTCATGGAGATGAAGGGACTACCTGTGGTTGAGTTGACTGACCCCAAGTGGCTGTGTGACCTCGCATTCATGGTTGACATAACGCAATACCTTTCAGAGTTCAATTTAAAATTGCAAGGCCCTAACCAGCTTCTTACCTCCCTGCTTTCAAACATAAAATCGTTTGAAGCAAAGCTAAAGCTGTGGGAAATGCAACTGAAAAAAGGCAACATGGTGCATTTCCCAACATTTCAGGGACAAAAACCAACATCAGCAGTGGAGTATGCTAAGGAGTGCTCAAATTTACTTAATACATTTAGTGAGCGATTTCAAGAACTAAAATCTTAGGAACTTGAATTAAACATTTTTGCCACTCCTTTCAATGTTGAAGCAGTCGATGTACCTGAAGACGTTCAACTCAAAATAATTGAACTGCAAAGCAACAGTGAACTTCAGGCTAAATACAACAACCTGCCTCTGCTAGAATTCCACAAACTGTATGTGGGTGCCTATGAATTTCCAAACATGAGGAGACATATCGTTGTGAACAGTCATTTTCCAAGCTTACACTTGCAAAGAACCACATGCATGCCAGATTAACAGACGACAATTTACAAAAACATCTTCAGTGCCAGCAGATATCACAACGGTCGCCAAGGAAAGGCAATCTCAACCATCACACTACAAAAAAGCACGTGAGTTTAAACTTTTAAGTTTTATATTTAAAGAAAAAAAATAGTCTCAATTTCCGTGTTTTAAACTAAATTAAGTTGGTATTTTGTGTGTGGCCCACGATGGATTTTTTCTATGGGCCATGGCCCGTGATAGAAAAAAGGTTCCCCACCCCTGGCATAGGGAATATAAGGGTGAACCTTGGGTCATGTGGCCAATAAGTATGCATTATGAAGCTGTGGCAGTGCGGGAGCACTGCCTATGTAAATAGTGTGTGTTTTGGTATGCTTGTGCTGGTGATGGGAAGGGTTTAATTCCCCTTCCCTGCAAAACATGTGAGAATGTAGTGGTGGGATGATTAGTTAATTAGTGCAAATAGATGTTCACACAGGTGCATAAAAGGGAGTTAGAGGTTCCATTCGGGGCAGCAGCCCTGGAGTGTTTGTCTCTAGGTATTCGGGTGTGGTGGTTTCCTTTTGTTTTGTAAAAGTAAGTGTTAGAGAATTGTTTTGTTTAACCTGTTTATTTCTGTTGCCCATTTGGGTTCATTATTGTTTAATAAATACACACATCCATGCTTTCAACCTGCGATTCCTGCCTCCGGGTCTCTACATTGCCATCTGACCGCCTCTGCACTCATGCTATCCTGCCACAGAAGCCAACACATTTTTGGTAGTTTTGTTGGTTTTAACTTGAAATGCTCTCTTGTAAAATCTAAGGTAAAACTACTTATGAAACATGTGTTCATTTTAAAATCGCAAAAGGAATACTGGAGACTATTACTTATTATTTTATTTTGTGGTTCCTGGTGCAGTTTTTACTGTATTTTGTTGCTATAGAGCGTCATGCACATTGCGATTCCTAGCTGTGTATTTATTCAATTTCAGCACTTCAACTTTTTTGCCCATATACAGTTATCATTTTCTAAAACTGATCACTGAAAAACAACATTCTTAGATATACCATTGTGTTCCCTTCCAAAATATTTTCATGAATATAGTCACTGAAAAGGTTAAAGTTGTGCATTGAACATTCTCTGTCCCAAATAGCATCATGAATGAAAAAAACAAGCAGCAATTGGGCCAGTTTACAATGAGATAGCGCTTTGTCAAAATGCACAATGCAAGTATTTTTAAAGAACGGCACTATAACAAAATGTCGCTCCACTAATGTCTCATTTTATGGTAGTAGTGTTTATGGTTGTTGTTTTCATTGACACTTCTGTGTTTTAAAAATGAGTAGATGCTTTGACCCTAACAAGGCTGTAGCTAGCTATGAGGCACCCAAGGCATGGCCTCGGTTAAAATCATACAAATAATTATTTATTTACACTCTCTTACACGTTGCTTAGATGGTGTGCATGTGCCTCTGTGATTTTTCATGGTTGGCTACTGCCCTGCTAACTTAATTGTTCTGCTGCCAGCTTCCGATATCCCAGTTAAGTTAGATTTTGAAAAAAATCAGTTACATAATGCAACTACTGCTACATTAAACAAATAGCTGTACAACATTTTTTTTTTATTTTATCGTTTTAGAGTAGCAGCTAGGGACATTAGACAACTCTTATTTCAGATCACTGAAACAAAAAAGAAACAAATGTTATGTATTGCATGGGATTTACAAAAAGAGCCAGGGGTAAGAATGTAGTTTAACAGAGCATCCATCCGAATACAACTCACCAGATTTAAACCTCGAGTTAACACTAGAACCGCCTTGCGGGTTAATTTGACCCATTTGGGATTTAAAATGTTAATTACTCTTCCGTTGTAAATCGTATGTATATCCATTTTGGACTTTAAAACATATTAATTAAATATAATGACGGTGTTTGATAGCCAGAATCGCAAAAATGATAGTTATAAACAGTTCTTCCTAGAACCACCACGTGGGTCAATTTAACCCATGCATTACAATATATCTTTTTTTTTAATATAATGTAAGATATTCTATTTTTTTTGTAAATGCAGCAAACAAGACATGCCCCCTCTTCCTCTAGCACACTATTTTTTTTATTTCAAGCCTTTCTTTCTTTGTAGACTGACTAGAGCTTGCTATGACTGTGGATTTGTACAATCGCACCAAGATGCCAACTCATTGAAAGCCCAGTTGCTTTATTTCTCAATATACCTGGGAGACATCAATCCTTCGTTTTGTTCCAGAAATGCAACTGGGAATATATCAGAAGGAAATATTTAATCTTGAAAGTAGTCATTTTGATTGGAATACAGCAAGCTGCACTCAGATGCATACAGCAAACTGAAATGACAGGTAGGATAACAACTTATGTGCCAAATATGAAACGTATGTTATATATATTTTTTTATATTGTTAGAAAAAATCTTTCTGTTTTACAGGTTTGTATGTATGTTACACGTGTTTACACAATAGTGTTCAATAGAACTGCATCTGTGTTTATAACACAGCTCCTGGATGCAGTCACAGAGCCAGGAGGCAGGCGCGTATTCTCCAAAGAATGTAATGCAGCCGTTATACCGGAAATAGCATTATATTTTCTTTTTATGTAGTATTAGAAACAATGATTTCGGTTTTACAGTTTTGTATGTACGTACCCGTTTCTTTTGAAATGTATATTTTATTATATTTTTTCACTGTTTGTAGTCAGAGAGAGGGAAAGCCAACACACCCTCTTCCCCACCTCTCTGTATCACTGCCATGACTGACAAGTGGATCTACGAGGCTGCTGCCCCCCTCCTGCAGTACCACACATGCGCCAGATAGTCAGCACAGATCTCTCCCCCCCCCCCCCCCCCGTTACACTGCTAAATAAAGATCACATTCCTGTAAATGTTGAAAGTACAAATATGTAGCAACATTTTAAATAACATGTTTACACAGGTAATCACGAATAAACTAAAATAAAAGGGGGTGGCGTCTCACTTTCATCTTGGCAAATTTGGCCAAAATATCACTCAATTTCTCATGCCAAGTAGTTGTATGCAGGAATGTTTTGATTCTTTTCATGCACAAAAAGAACCTCAATATTTGCCAAATACCAACATTTGCATGTGTTAGAAAAAAAAGAAGTCCATTAATTTCATGTATAACATTGCCTAATAATTTGTTACCAAATAAATGCATATTTAAGCAATGTAACATTTTAAAACAGTAATTCTAAGTACATTTTAACCAGAATGTATCTAATAGTGTAGTGTATATTTATTTCCTGCTGATCCACTGTTAAAAAGAAAGCATTTTTTTGGTGTTTAAATTATATTCTGCAATATCGTATAATACTATTAATAATTTAAATAATACCTTATTCACCCCGATCAAGCAAAGGATGGGCTGCAAAGAACTTTATAAATTGAACATTTTTTTTTTTTTTTTTTTTTTTAAAGAAAACCGGAATTTAAAGAAATTACAAGAATCTAAAATTGAAATAGGGTCAAATTGAAATCCGAAAAACGCATAGCACAGCCCTACACATGAGCCTAAATCTCGTTTTGAAATCTATGTTACCTTTTATTTAGAGCATTATGACAGGAAGACCCTGTCGCTGGTTCTTGGGTGCATGTGTGCCTTTATGGAAGCAGCTGGGACACGCAAAAGTAGACGCGTTGCTAAGGAACTAATTGAGCAGGTAGGCTTGCCCAGCGCTGAGCTGATCGGGAGGTCCTGATTGGCCGGGGAGGCTGCACAGAGCTCAAAAAGCATCTGTGCTACAGCGTGAGGCTACTGCTCAGCCATTGCCACACAAACGTGCGCTGAGTGAAAGCTGACGCTTTGTTGACATGAAGGAGGAGACCGTCCGCTCCGAAGGATTAACTACTACGGAACCCTTCAACTGCAAGACGGTGCCCCTGGTTAAAACAAACAAATATGTATTTGATATTAGAGACTTAACCATCTGATGTTAAACAACAATATTTGGATGGCTCGTTTAGAGTCTTCTTTAGTGAGTAAGCTCAGTTAAATAGCCACCCGATTATAAGTACAGGACTACACTTTGTTTTAGAACGTTGGCATTTGTTTTGATGGAGAAAATGACCTTTTCTTGTGTGTTCTTTGGGGGCTAAAGGTGAAAGCAAAAGATAATGTTTTGTTGTTTTTGTTTTTAGTTTTTGTTCAAAGTGTACAGTTCTGTTGTCAGCTGAGATAGACTATCATAAGAAGGCATTTGACCGATGGCTGAACGATACGTGCTTGCATGTAGATTACTGTTGATGACTGCTATATAAATTCCAATTTACAAAAACCAAAAATGAGTTTTCTGAAATTAAATATTTGTTATAGTATATTAACACAATATACGACCCTCCGGTCAAGAGTCCAGAGCCCTAACGACTACTCCACACTGCTGCCATTATAATTTGATATGAAGATTTACCTAGTAGTGCTCTATTACATGTTATTGTAATAAAGTGTTATTCCTTGTTAAAAATTGCCAAAACCTTTAATAGATTTACAGACTTTTATAAACGGATCATTAAAAGTGTAACCTATATTATTGTTCTTTATAGAAAAGTATAACTATATCTTCAGGGTGCCATCTAAGCACGGCAGCAGCATTCTCTTTGTGTTTGATAAACATTCCTATTGATTGTAACAGGAATATATATATTTTTTTAAAATCTGGATGCATGATCATGGATTTGGTGTACCATATTTGAATTGTATTTTCATTCTCAATGTTTAAATGCATGTCTTGTTACTATTTATCTGTGGGACACTCTTTGTGTTTTCCACTGCTTGCTTTTTCGTCTGGCACTAAATTTTAACATAAACAAATCTATTAATCTTGAACCACGGCTTACGTGAGAAAGAGTATATGTGTGATGGTGCCATGTGCTCACAACACACCACTCACCAGTAATAACATAATAAGGGTTCCTTTGAACTATTAGGCAATTAGGTAACCTACTCCCTCTGGCTTTTACAATTGGCAAGGAATACAGAAACCTGTTTTTTAAACTAGTTAACCTCTTTCTGAAGTCTGGGTAACAATTTGACCAATGGCCACTACCGTGCACTTATATTTTAACTGGTTTATATATTTTAGCAAGTTTTGTAACTCAGTATTACAATATATATATATATATATATATATATATATATATATATATATATATATATATATATATATATATATATATCCTCTTGGACTTTTCCGCATTTTATTGTGTTACGACATGGAATCAAAATGGATTTAATTAGGAGTTTTTACCACTGATCAACACAAAAAAGTCCATAATCTCAAAGTGAAAAATAAAATCTAGGTAAGGCATTGTATATTAACCCTTTAATTAATTGAATGGTACATTTCGGTTGTTAAAATCAAACACACAAATTTAGTTACAGAACCTACATCAGTTTGCTGTTTAGGTTATTTCAGTAATCAAATACCTTAACTGCTCTGTTTATCCTTTATAGGAAGTTTAGCTGAGCTGTTCTTTTTTTGTTTTTTTTTATCAGATCTCATCCAGGATTCATAAACTTGATTCATGCAGTCCTTTAACAGGACTGTGTTTAATGAAACGTCTAAACACCTTGTAAAACTAATAAACAGGCTAAAACCAGACCTGTTTACTTCAACTTCAATAAGATTCCAGGTTCTGCTTTTAGGATAGAAAAGGAAATGCTCCTGATTTAAAAGCACACCGTTGGTCCTGAGCATATGTAATGAACATATGCTTATTACAGAGTGCAATTACCAGATTCTTATGTATGCCATTTTAAACAAACCTCAACACCGAGAAAACTGAGATATCCAGCCATTGGGTGTGTAGACCTCAATAGTGACAAGAAGTTTCCAGCTGAATGCTGTATATGTTCTGACTTGATCAAGAAACGTGAAACCAAATGTCCAAGTAATGTGTTTTTGTAAACCCTTCAGAGTTTTCTGCAGCGCTTTTAATGTTCTTGCTCTTGCATTTTAGAGTGTATAAAGGATCATAAACCTACCAATGCATTATCACACACACACACACATAACCAAAAGTAAAAAAATCTTCTTTCATTATTTTTTACAACCAAACAGAAAGGACGGGGGAGGTTTTTAAAAGCATGTTTGAAAGGAGAAAAGTCCTCCACAGCTACACCTTATCTGAGTTGTCAGCAGCCAACTTAAGAGTCATGTTACTGTAAAAAATAAACTACGTTGCCTGGAAGTAACTTCTAAAAATTTCAAAAACAAAATGTGTCTTAATAAACTTTATTTTATATAGCACCTTTAAAAGCAATCATCTCAAAGCGCTTTACAAGACAAACACAAATCACAACAACAAAGAAACACAGAAGATAAAAACATTCACAAAAATGCCTATCTAAAAAAGTAAGTCTTTAAGCTAGATTTAAAAGCGCTCAAAGTGGCTGAATCTCTGATTTCTTTAGGAATGGTGTTCCAGAGTTTTGGGGCATAACAACAAAAAGCCCTGTTACCATGGAGTGCAGACAAGCAGAAAGAACACATACCAGTCCAGAATCAGTTGAGTAAAGGTTGCGTGAGGGAGTGTAAACAGATAAAAGATCAGATAACTACTGTGGAGCAAAACCATGCAGAGCCTTAAAGGTAAGAAGAAGAATTTTAAAATCAACTTGAAACCTGACAAAGGACACCATGGATCCTCTCCTACCCATAGATTAAGGTTTTGTGGTGATGGGAGAACATCATATGTTGACCTGATGAGGAAACTGACCCTGCTCATTCCATTGTCCATAGATCTCGGCAGCCAATCTTGCATTGTTCCACACTCTGCCATCTCGCCATTCTCCCTGCTTGGCCTGGGAAACTGCCTTTACGCACCTCATCCTTTCCTCCTGCTATTGCACCTCGTTGACTACCAGCCTCCTCTTCCATGCTGTACTTGCCCCATGATATCACTGATATGAAGCTTCCTTTGCCACCCATTTTCTTCCAGTATTCAACGCAGGTTCCGCCTCCCTCACACATTCGTCGTGTACCAATGTCAGTTCCAGTCAAACCTTGGCACACTTAAACTCTTCGGTTAGAGCTGAGACTGGCAGCTGCAGTGTCCTTTTACCATACAGTCCCACTCCTGAGGCAATGTGGAACTCCTAACCATTTCCTGACGTATGAACTTGTCAGAATATCCGCAACGTACTCTTTATATATATATATATATATATATATATATATATGTACTCTCTATATATAAGTACCCTGAGCACACTCTTACAGTGGCTCTCAAAAGTATTCACCCCCCTTGGACTTTTCCACATTTTATTGTGTTACAACATGGAATAAAAATGGATTTAATTAGGAGTTTTTGCCACTGATCAACACAAAAAAGTCCATAATGTCAAAGTGAAAAATAAAATCTACAAATTGTTCTAAATTAATTACAAATATAAAACAGAAAATAATTGAAAATCTTAATTATAAGATGTATTTCTAATTAAGTTACTTCAATATAACAGTTGCTCCTAGAAATTGTAATATTATTTTACTCCATTGATAAATCATTCAAGATTTTAATGGAAGGACCAGTTATTTATATCTAAATACAGGCTAGCATTAATATACCAGAATGCCATAGTGCTCAGTGACTGAACTAAGTCTGACCTTCTTCACTGTTCATACAAAATCCAGTCAAAGCAGGTTTTATGACAACCTTTGCTTTTTGCCAATTTTATGTTTGATTTAATATGCAACACTATGATAAGCATTTTTCAATACTTGTTATGGCAAACAAATATCTAACTTAACGTATTAACATGTCCTACGCATTCCATTCCCATCTCTTCTTGCCAGGTTCTAATTCATTTCTGTTATATATAGAAAATGATTATTGTAAGATAAACTCCTATCTTCTGTTATCCGAAAGGTATTTCCATTTGTTAATATTAACGAGATCGCTCATTATAGAGATGATCTTGGCTTTTAAATCGCTGACCATCAAAAATTCCTGCTTCATCGGCCAAAACCAATGAGTCATCTTCAACACTGCTTTTACTAAAGCAGGTGAGAACAAGGTTACAACATTAGTTGTATTCCTTCAGCAAGTTTACTGTTAGAGTTACAGTTTATACTTTAAATGATTTTATAACATGTAGTTCTAATTCAGATATGTCAATATAGCAATCTCTTATAAACTGCAATTCTATTTTACTTAATTTTAATTAGCAGCAAATGCAGCCTTGAATATTAAAACTTAGGACTGCTCATACATTTACTTAATGTTATTATATCAGGTTTCTTATTTATTTAAATACTTTTGTTTTTTCTTGCTATAATCAAACCTAGTTCGATTGCTTCTAACATATTAACTACCACCAATTCGAACATACATGGATGACATGACAGCCATCACTACAACAGTAGCAGTGTGGAGTAGTGGTTAGAGCTCTGGACTCTTGACTGGAGGGTCGTGAGTTTAGTCCCAGGTGGGGGACACTGCTGCTGTAGCCTTGAGCAAGGTACTTTACCTAGATTGCTCCAGTAAAAACCCAACTTTATAAATGGGTAATTGTATGTAAAAATAATGTGTAAAAATAATGTAATTGTATGTAAAAATAATGTGATATCTTGTAACAATTGTAAGTCGCCCTGGATAAGGGCGTCTGCTAAGAAATAAATAATAATAATAATAATAGTAGCCTGCACTAACTGGCTATTGGGCAAATTAACCAATAACGTTGAATGGGCACAAATGCAATTCAAGCCCACTAAATCAAGGAGCATCTCTATAATTAAAGGTAAAGTAGTAGATAAAACATTCTTCATTAATGGTGAGGCAATACCAACTGTGTCTGAGAAGCCAGTGAAAAGTTTGGGAGATGGTACGACAGGGTTCTAAAGGACACAGTTCGTGTGGGAGAAGTTAGACAACAGGGCAGTGGAAGGGTTGAAGAGCATAGACAGCAGTGCTTTACCAGTCAAACTAAAACTCTGGTGCTTTCAGTGTGGTCTACTGCCGAGGTTGAGGTGGCCACTCACTGTTGTGTACGAGGTGTCTTTGACAACAGTAGAGAAGCTGGAAGCTTTAATCAGTTCATACATCAGGGAATGGTTGGGAGTTCCACGCTGCCTCAGCAGAGTGGGACTTTATGGTAAAGGAATACTGCAGCTACCAGTCTCCGCTCCAACTGAGGAGTTTAAGTGCGCCAAGGTCCGACTGGTAATTACATTAGTAGAGTCATGCGACAAATGCGTAAGGGAGGCAGCACCTGTGTTGAAAACTGGAAGAAAGTGTGTGGCAAAGAAAGCTGTGGAAGATGCAAAAGCTGCCCTTCGAATTGGTGATATCATGGGGCAAGTTCAGCATGGAAGAGGGGGTCTTGGTCTCAAGTCAGCTCCTCCTACATGGCACAACGCAGCCCCAGCTTAACGGAGGAAGCTGGTAGTCAACGAGGTGCAAAAGCAGGAGGAGAGGATGAGGTGGGTAAAGGCTGTTTCCCAGGCCAAGCAGGGAGAATGGATGAGATGGGAGAGTGTGGAACAATGCAAGATTGGCTGGCAAGACCTCATCAGGTCAACATATGATGTTCTCCCATCACCACAGAACCTACACCTCTGGGTAGGAGAGTATCCCTCATGTCCTTTGTGTTCATCACCTGCAACATTAAGGCACATTTTGACAGGATGTAAGGTGGCTCTTAACCAAGGACGGTTTACTTGGCGCCATGACCAGGTGCTGCGATGTTTGGCCTTAGCACTGGAAGATAAGCGCAACATGACCAATAAGTTGCCACCAGACCGCACTGTAGTTGATCCCAGGAGCCAGCATCGCAGCCGTTGTGTGTGCTGATTCGCTAGGGAAGCAAAATAAGCTGATCCCTGGAGCCGGCATTACACTTCAGCCATCAACACCAGGCAGAAAGATATCTACATCATCATATGGAAGGAAGCACAAATGAATGAAGACACAGATGGATCACATTAGTTTACTGTAAAGCTACGTCTTAGTTGGTGCTTATCTTGGCGAGAGCCAAGTTCAAATCAGTATGAAGTTTTAACATCTGCTCTTGTGCAATGGAAATCATTGTGCTCCATAGATTCTACCATTCTGCTCTCTCTGGATCAGAATGTGTTGAGACTGAGTCTAATTAAAAAATATGCTTTTGCCTGATAAGGGAGGTTTGGAACTTTCAGCAGGTCAGTCTGACCTTCAGTGCAATGAACTCCTTCTCACAGGCCTTACACAGATCTGCTAATAATATTTTCTAATGGCAGCAAGTGTGGAGTAGTGGTTAGGGCTCTGGACTCTTGACCGGAGGGTTGTGGGTTCAATCCCCAGTGGGGGACACTGCTGTTGTACCCTTGAGCAAGGTACTTTACCTAGATTGCTCCAGTAAAAAACTGCTCCAGTAAAAAACCCAACTGTATAAATGGGTAATTGTATGTAAAAATATCTTGTAACAATTGTAAGTCGCCCTGGATAAGGGCGTCTGCTAAGAAATAAATAATAATAATAATAATAATAAAACACATTACAGTCATTCCAATATTTGTTGCAGTTTCACAAATGTTCAATTTGTATCCCAAAGATCAGCCTGCTTCCAGTAGCTGTGACAGTCTTGGGTCAGTTTCTGCTCTCAGTGAGTCAGTTTATGCTCACAGGTGTGGATGACAGTCTTTAAAAGTCTGATACCTGCAGAAACTTAAATCTTGTTAGCTGGGCTCCCATCTCTGCATTCTCATTCCCATCGTCAGTGGGCAAACACATTTCAACTGAATCTGGGTCCATCAAAGAACCGCACACCCTTGCAACTGAGGCCTTCCATGCAAAAGGATCTAATGACTTATAGCACAAAACGGACATGCCAGAACCATCTGTGACAAACTGATTAACCCTTCCAGCTTCTCTACTGTTGTCAAGGAAACCTCGTACACAGTGAGTGGCCACAGAAAAGCACCAGAGTTTAAGTTTGCCCGGTAAAGCGCTGCTGTCTATGCTCTTAAACCCTTGCACTGCTTGTTGTCTCACTTCTCCCACATAAACTGTGTCCTTCAGGTCCCCATCATGCCATCTCCCAAGACTTTTCACAGGCTTCTCAGACACTGTATATATTGCCTCACCATTAATGTAGAACCGCTTATCCTCTACTTTACCTTTGATTATAGAGATGCTACTTGACTAAGTGGGCTTCAATTGCATTCGTGCCCATTCAATGTTATTGATTAGTTTGCCCAATAACCGATTAGTGCAGGCTACTGTTGTAGTCATGATTGTCATGTCATCCATGCATACTCTAATTGGTGTCAGTCGCATTCCAGAAGCCAGGCGTTCTCCTCCCACTACCCATTTTGACACCCTAATAATTTCTTCCATTATTAGGGCATCCATGGTAAAAGCCAGTGGAGAAATGATGCATCATGCCATTATTCCAATTTCTAGACATTGCCATGTAGTAGTGAATTCTGAAGTTGAAAAACAAAATTGCAAATTTCCGAAGTAGGCTTTCACTAAGTTTGTTATTGTCCTCGGTACACTGAAAAAATCAAATGCTGCCCAAAGAAGCTCATACACAGTGAGTAGCCATATGAATCATATGCAAAGTTTGAAATATCTGAGTGCACTGTACACAACATCGTAGGACCCTGTTAATTTGCAAGATGATATTTCCTAACTTTTACTTTATTTTTACTTTATTTTACATAGCAAAATAAAAACAATGTTTTTTTATTCCCAAACCTGTTCGTAGATTCCTTCTGCAGACCAGTAGTCGCATTGCATGCAATAGAACAACACAATGTAGTTTAACAAAAAAAGGAAATCACTTTTCTGTACTTTACTTCTTTTTGATTTTTTTTTTTGTAGCGAGAGAATCAAACACTATGGACTTAACCATTCTTGTTGGCTGCACACATCCACATTTGAATTTCCTTCAGCCTCCCGCCTTTTTTTCTAAAATTCCAACTCCCAAATGAAATGGAAAGTTTTTTAAAATTTACAAAGGACAGGTTTTTAAATTGGCCATAAAACTAAAATAAATGAATATGTAAATTGAGCCTGATTCATACATTTTATCCTGCAGACTGATGCCTCTGACATAGTAGGACTAGGGACGGATCTCTCCCAGGAGGTAGTGGGCCTGGGGCTTTGGTATTGTTTGTACATTACAGGAAGCTGCTTGTGTGAAAGATTCAGAGACCAGGTATGCTGTAATAGAGAAGGAAATGCCTAGCCATCATAAAAAAACAAAATTAACCGAAAGCAGGCTTCTGTGCACCTCTCTTCCTGTGTGTGTGGGCCCGTCTGCCTGCATGCAGTCTTTGTAAAATGTCCGACCTCTGTGACCTCGCAGGCCCCAATTCTGCTGCCCTATGCTATAGCGTAATTTGCATTTAGGTTAATCCGGCCCTGATAGTAATACAGTATTTCAAAATGTCACATTTTTTTTAGTTTTTCATAAAGTATATAAAAAAATACAAAGTGTATGTAATTCCATATGTTAACGGAACATTATTCAACAGGCTTCATTCGACTAGCTAAATGTGTTAATTCAATAGGGTGATGCAAAACACACAGCACAAGGGTTAAAGGAGAAACACTGCACAATATCACAAGCAAGAGGTTAATAAACACAGTGATGTCATAGGATACACTCAATTCAGAGACTCCATATGTTTGGCTTTCTGGGGCTTGTGTGTGGGCCTGTGTGGATCATAAAAAAGCATTACCTAAGGGGTTTCCTATAGGTCAAAGTTGAATACCTGGGCATTGTAGAACATCTTATCTTGCTGTTATTGTTCTCCATACTTATTCAACATGACAGTTATTTGTACCGTTTCTGACAAACTGACAATCAGTTTGTTTTATATTAGTCCTGATGGAAATAAACAGGACTAACTTCACATTAGTATTAATTGAGATGATAAAAGACAATAGTGTAACATAGTTCATTGTTACATTTACCATTTCTGCAATTATTACAAATGACATTATCTTTCTTCAGTGTGTGCGTGTGCGTGTGTGTGTGTGTGTCGGGTGAAATTCTTCCGGTACCAGGACTTATTTATCTACTTTTCATCCAAAGGCCATGTATTCCATCCACTCTTACACAGTCCACTAGCGTTCAGTTAGAATGTACTCTTGTCACAGAAACTAAACAATCATTAAAATATTCTCGAAATGAACAAATTGATTAAATATTGACCATAGTTCTTGTCAGCAAGATCATAAAGGATAAGTTATTTGGCAGCTTTGGTGCCAATCATTATAAAATCAATAGTCAGTCTCATCCGCCTATGGATTTATATGATTGGTCAACAGCATTATCAAAATCACGCATTTAATGGTTTTGATGTCCTGTGATCGGTAACATCCCGATAGCGATGACTCATTTTCTATTGAAGGAATGGAAAGCAAAAGGCAGTTGTTCATATAATGAATGACAGCTGAAATAAGTTCACTATTATGAAAAAACAATGAATATGATGGAATTTGTAAAATATAGCCATTTTCTGGTGCATGTGAAATAAAATCCATTTAAAAGTAAACTATGTGTATCAATGTATTCTGGGAAATGCTCTACAGAGAAAAATCATATTACTATTTTCTATTAACAATTTTCTTAATGTACACGATGAATTTAAAAACAAAGTTACTGGTAAAAATTCTAACATGCTTTGTCTACGCTAGCTACGTAATGTTTTCTTGTGTTAAATTAAATCCAATTGGTTAATTATTCACAGGGGTGCAAATTGTTTAGAAAATTGGTGCTAAACTGTTTTTTAAAGTTTAGCACCAAAGAGCCGAATGGTGCTAAATTGTCAAGTCCCCCTCACAACTTCCCACACAACATAAACTTTCTCTCCTGTGTATGTGGATGAGTGTGGGTGGGTCATTTGAGCAGTCCAGACGCAATGAGAAACTATCATCATCTATGGTTGCTATGGGTCTTTTTAATGTCGCTGGCGCTATATGAGAATCTATAGAATCTATAGATTCATAGCGCCAAATGTGCAGCCCTGATTCAGAAGTTGATTAATCCAGTCAGCGAGAGAAAAAATGTCAGTCATAGTCATTAATTATACATTAAAAGTCTAGCTGGAACTTTTTCTTTACAAGTGTGAAATATTTTTAGAATTACGAGTAGCTGAGCTGCAGTTACTATTGGTAATCACTATTGCTGCTCTCAATGTAAATTTTTATATCTGAAAGCATTCGATTATGGTAAATCGTAATATTTTACTTCTCTAACCGAAAGCTGATGATAAACATGTTGCATTTATGCTGATTCATAATGTAGAGTGGTAGAGTGTTACCATTTCTGCACTCATGCACTAGGGAAGGGAGACATGTTTACTTGTCTTTCACGGGGCGTGAGCTGGGGAGTGTAAGGATAGGGCAGAAGAAACAGCACAGAGCAGTTAGTAGGATAGAAAGTGGTCACTGACTGAGGGTGACAATGCCGACACATCCCAGGGGCAGAGGAACCAGCAACCAAAACAGGAAAGAAAAGTGGTCGCTGACTGAGGGCGACGATGTCAACACATCTCAGGGGCAAAGGACCCAGCAACCAAAACAGGAAAGAAAAGTGGTCGCTGACTGAGGGCGACGATGCCGACACGAGCACGAGTGGCCACGTCCTGAAAGAAAGGCAGAACATAGAACAGAGCCTCGAGTGAGGTCAGATAAGCGCAGGAGCTGTGACAGGACAGAGTGTGGCCGGGGGTCTGCTCTGGCTCACATGGTGAGAACCCCCCTGAAGGTAAGGGAGGCGGATGCCGAGCCCTGAGGTCGGGGAAGTGAGACTCACTTGCCCCCCAGAGACGACCGATGCAAAGGCATGTATGAAAGGTGGAAGTGATCAGGGCTTAAATAGAAAATAGATACTAATTAACAGGAAATTAGAAGCCCCCAGCTCCATGCTCCCTGAACTACGCAAGATAACATTTCAAAAGAAATGCCTTTTGAAATACTCTTAGTCATAACTTGATGTAATACTATACTATCTATCATTTTCTATAGCTATATTAAAATAATATTTGATTAGATTGGGAAAATCTGAAAATAGCATTATAAAAACTGGAACTTTCAGTTTTATAAATATTTTAAATATTTGCTGTCCTGACTAGTAAAACAAACAAGAAAAAAATAACAGGGATATATGTTCTAATCCAAGGCTATCTATCAATATAGCATTGCCAGATCCTGGTGTAGGTGAGTACCCAGGGTCTGGAAAGTATTGGGATGAGTTCAGCAGTGTCGGCTGGTGACCAAAAAAAAATGGCGAAGCAGAACAAAAGCAGGGGTCCCCTTAAGCCCCCAGCGGCAGAAGAATCGTATTATTGCCCTCCTCGCTGCTCTAGTGCACTGGGGTTTGAGATCTGTCCTTTAAATCACTTTAGGAAGTGATAAACAACATAACACAAGCTCTGGCATTTCTGTTCCATACCACATCATGGATCGTTATTGCTGTTATTTGTTTGACAATGTGGGCAATAATCCTTTCACTATCAGTGCACTAGAGCTGCCATTTTGAAAAAAGTTTTGCAACAGAATTTAAAATTAGAAGTGTAACAAGTTGTCAGATGTTAACAATGAAAAGGAAAATTACAGGTACGTAATTTAAATAGTTGTAGCAACACGTAGGGACGTACAATGCTATATTTTTTGGAACCCCACTACTTACTCTTTAAGTGTTATACATTGCAGTACATGACTTATGTTTACATGTAGAAAAAACTGTTCACCGGTTTCTGGTCTTCTCAGCCCAGCTGCGCATATGAGTAGCTGCACTTTTTTGTTGAAAATGTCACCCCTGGTGTGTGTAATACACTGTAGTGTACCAGCTACTCAGGAAGAAGAAGGAATAGAACAGATGAAAAGAGACAAGACAAGACGAGATGAGACGAGATGATTCAGGTCCAGAATGGCAATTATTTTATTCGGTAGACATAACTCTTGACAGCTGTTCAATAAATCACACTGCTTACACACTTCTGCCAACTGCATACACACTGCTACCCGCTGCTACCCACTGCCTCGAGGAGCTCGCAGGCTACCCTTAAGTAGCCCTTAGGCCACCAACAACATTGCAACAATGTAATACATTTACCCACTCATGGCCCCCGTCCCTTGTTTCAGTCCAGGTGCACCTCTCCGTCCCCTGAAACCCTTGTATCCCCTGACAAGGCATCTATTGAGCTCCTGTGCGAGCCACCAGGGAGCGATTCCCAAGCAGCCACCTTGTTGTTATTATTATTTATTTATTAGCAGACGCCCTTATCCAGGGCGACTTACAATCATAAGCAAATACATTTCAAGTGTACAATACAAGTAATACAATAACTTTTGTTCAAGCAAAGTACAAGTGACAAAACACAATTCAATAATACAGCAGATAATAGTGATAGTTGCATCAGGATATGATTAAATAGTGATAGTTACATCAGGATATGATTAAATACAAAATACTACAGGTTAAACACTTGGCAGATTACAGTATTCTGAAGTACAAGATTAAATGCAGTAAAATAGGGGGCAGATAAGAGCAAAATAAAGCACACTTAAATGAAGGGTGATAGTGTCCCAGGATACAACAGAGGAGTTCTACAGGTGCTGTTTGAAGAGGTGAGTCTTAAGGAGGCGTCGGAATGTGGTCAGGGACTGGGCAGTCCTGACATCTTGCACCACCTCCCTGCACCTGCAGGGCTGATGTTGCTGCTGGCGAGGTTGGACCACAACGACGCAGCCCGAACATCTTGGACTGCACGTTCCGTTACAATACTGTACTGGCCCATACTTTGCATATTATCAACAAGGTAAAGAAAATCTGAGATTATTAGAGCATACTGTGTGGAGTAGTGGTTAGGGGTCTGGACTCTTGAACGGAGGGTTGTGGGTTCAATCCCTGGTAGGGGACACTGCTGCTGTACCCTTGAGCAAGGTACTTTACCTAGATTGCTCCAGTAAAAACCCAACTGTATAAATGGGTAATTGTATGTAAAAATAATGTGTAAAAAAAAAAAAAAAAAAAAAATGTAATTGTATGTAAAATTAATGTGATATCTTGTAACAATTGTAAGTCGCCCTGGATAAGAGCGTCTGCTAAGATATAAATAATAATAATACTGGTGTTTAATTATTTATGCCTAGACTTTGCCTATGTTAAATGCATTTCACTTATTGATTTTTCTGGTATCTTCTCCAGCTACCTAAATTATAAAACATTTGACAATGGGGAATATTCCCCCCCTTGTCTTTATCTATCTACAAGATGGGGGGATAATATGAGCCTTTAAGCTTCTTTGTTTCTATATCCTTACTGTAGTATTTTGGATGTCTGCACTCATGAACAAAGCCTCAAACATTATTTCAGAATTTTTTCAACTCTTTATTTTGTATTCTTTATTTATTGACTATGGAGATTAAAAGTAAAAAGCAAACATGTTTTCATCTGAAACGGAAGTCCTCAGGTGTTTAATATATTGCGCAATCCCAGTGATATTTACACCCAGACAATACAAGTATTCAATTAAGTACAGCAATACAAAACAGCTGCATTTAATGATAAGTTACAAACAAGTAGTTCTAATGAATACATTTCCTATCTAAACAATCATTAACAGGTTTTAAAACATTCCTCGATTTACCTCAAATGGACTACAAAATTGTAATTTACTGCATTGGTGGGGGAAGAAGATAACAACCTTCATGCTGGCTTCCCTGGTATGTGGTGAAATACAACAAATGTCATCATTTCAGCAACCGAATGTCTTAAAACAACCACCCAGTAAGAAATGTAACGGCAACATGCAAACGGCCCTTTTCAGGGACAAACCAACTTTCCAATGGGTCCTTTCGCTGCGCATCATGCAGCTCAATGTGGATCTCGCAAAGATCCTGAGGACCGCGTGAGTGAAGGCTCCCGCTCGAAGATCAACAGATACTGCCTTGTGACAGCAAGCCATCATCCGAAACACGGACTTGCCTCCTTCGTCAAAGATGACCTGAAGGACACCATCCAAGTGTTGCATATTACCAATCCATTCGCCATCAAGATCAGCGCTACCACCAACAAGACACCCTACAATAAACGTAGGTGATTTCAATAGCCACCACACCTCGTGGGACTATGAAAAAATGATGCAGCAGGAGAGCAACTGACATTTTGGGCATCAGCCGAAGACCGAAACCTGCTCTATGATGCCAAAGATCCCGGTACGTTCAGGTCAGCCCGATGGAGAAAGTGCTACACCCCAGACCTCTCCTTCGTATCACAGAACACGGCCCACCACTGGCATCATTCAGGTCAGTTGAAGACGGCTTCCTGAACAGCCAGTCTCGTCCTTCATGATCCAAATTGGCCTGCAAGTACCGGTCATTCGATCGGTACCAAAACCGTGCTGGAATTTTTGGTTCGCTGTTTGGTTGGGTTATTCGGCTACAGTCGAGCAAACCATCAATCAATCCCATCAATGGCCAATTTCAGGTGGTTTGTGGGCCTTGTCAAGAAGGCAGCAGTGGACAATATCGCGCGAGGCTTCTGTAGAGCGTTCACCCCTTGCTGGTCTTTAGTCAGCGAGGCGCTCTTTCGGCTTTACAAAGCTGATAAAAACCCAGACGCAGCTGTGGCACTTCTGGAGTCTTTGAACTCTCAAAGAAGGAAGAGGTGGTGCAAAACAGTTGAGGGGCTTGATTTCTGAAGGTCAAATTGCAAAGCATGGAGGCTCCTTCATCTCGGTGGTGCCGCATCGGTGGCTTACAAACCACCGCACATAAGCCCAGATGCTGTCGCAACCCAACTGGTTGGTAATTCCAAAGTGGTGACGGACAAACACATCAGGTGGCAGGTTCATAAAGAATTGTACCACGCCCTATCAGAGAACCAGCCCTCCTCCCCCTTGTCGGTGACTGTTCTCCGTGGATGAGGTACACAAGTCTGGGCAAAGCAGCAGGCCTGGATGGTGTTTGCCCAGTTCCTTAAGAACCTGGGCCAGAAGGCGCTTGGATGGCTGACAGAACTTTTCACAAACATCCATGCATCTGCCATCTTCCCGAAAGAGTGGAAGGCCACCAAGATCATCGGCATCCTGAAGCCGGGAAAAGATGTCACCAACCCAAAGAGCTACTGGCCAATTCCGCTCCTCAGGGAGCAGGCAGGGTTCCGAGCCGATCCAAACTGTTACATCCAGGTGCTGGTTTTGACCAGCCACATTGAGGCCAGATACCAGAAGAAATAAAAAATAGCGGCAGCGTTCATCGACCTTTTGTCCTCCTATGATATCGTGTGGTGGAAGGGACTCCTGCTAAAGCTGACAAATGTCATCCGATACCACCCCACAATCCGCCTTTCAGCGTGCACCTTGGTGAACGAAACAGACACACGCAGAGGTTGAATAATGGGCTTCCACAAGGGTCTGTCCTGGAACCGGCCTTATTCAACATCTATACCAGCAACATCTGTGCAATATGACTGTACTGTGAAAAGCACACTAAATAGTAAAACACAGTCTATTAAACATGCAGAAATAACATTTTAAAAGTGATGAAATGCAAAACAAGAAAAACGTTTCCATTGCACAATTTAAGTAATATTTGAAAAGAAAATAGAGAACACATGAGTATATATATATATATATTTGAGTAGCTTGAAACGACCATAAACTCCCATGCCACTTTTTTCTTTCTTTTTTTTTTTTTTGCTCAATATATTGCAAGAAAAAGATCATCATTATTGTAACAGTAAATTAGTATTACAGCACAAATAGCTGCTGGGATTGATTATTTTTCATTATACCAACTGCAATTATTATTGTCACAATATTTAATCTTCATTTGTGATGTTATCATTCTGACTCAGAAGAGTGCTATGTTTTGAGCCTGTAAACAGATACAAATGCAATCGGCAGTGGTGTCAGATTCTCTCTACAGTCCTGCAAGTCACCTGGGGGGTAACTAAATCTCACACACTGTTCTTACCATACACTGTGATGGACTGCAGAAACAGCTGAGGTCTACTGGAGAAAAGGGGGGGGGGGGTCTTTATTAAAGGAGAAGCACATCCTTTAAGTGTTTTACTCTTTTAAAGAAAGATTAAATGGTTGTGCAAAACTTTAAAAAATGAATGCCCATCATAAAGTAATCCATCAAACTATACAAAAGTAACTACACACAAATCATTTTCTAACTATATGCAGATACCTTGCAAACAAATGTCCCCAGATTCAATATGAATTAAGATGGAACACTGCAGTAATAGCAACTGTCTCATTGGAATTCACATGAAATATCAGCCACAACCTTAAAGTTCTACCGAACAAGGAACCGGAATGTAAAATAAACATCTGTACCTGCTTTTTGTCTTTAATCAGCATAAATGATCATGACTTGTGTTTATACAAGCAGGGTTTTTGCCTTCAGGTTAAGTCTGACCTAACCACTTTCAAGACCTTCCTTCTGTCAGGAGTGGTGTGACCAAGAAGACATGAAACATCAACATGATGGAAATTCCATTTCTTAGGTCTTTTTCTTAACTGTTAGTGCACTGGTACCACACTGGTAAAGGAACTCAATTAAATGTGCACACTTCCCTGCATGTTGTGAGTGTTTTTGATATGACAGTGACAGGGCTGTCATATCAAATACTTTAGAAGACTTGGTGGAGGACAAGACTTGGTGTTGTGCCAACTGAAAATCCCAGCAATTGCTGATATATAAAAACTCCCAGGCGTTTTACAGCAAATAGATTACTTTTGGAAAGTAGACAACAGGCTTATAGACAACAGACAATATGGCACAATTTGTGTCCCCAAACGCCTCAGTGCGACTGCAGATCGTTTTTCCACCGATACCGAACGTCTCATCTGTATGTTTTGGCACACCAGGAAATGTCTCAGTGAATGACAAAGATGCATATAGACATGCATCCATTTTTAATCCAGTCATTTGGAGACCACTTAAGTCGTTCCCACCAGCCTTCTGGTCGGAAGATCACCCAAATGTTTCGATCTACCCTCATGGTACTGCAGATCATAAGCACTGTATTTAGCAGTGCAGAAAAAGCAAAATGGCGTCTCCGCTGGCTTTGCAGAAAAGAGCATAACTGTGCTTGACGAGCTCTCAATTAATTACATACTGTACTTTCTTCCAAAAACACAGCCTCCATGCTGCCGCCACACAAACCTAACAAATGTCGTGTAATGATGGCCCGAGTTCAGTGGTTTGTTTAAACAGGTAGTCACTCACTTCAGTAATGAAAGGCTTGTGTGTACAACAAACAACCACAGAGTGTGCAGTTTGTTAATGTGGCTGTCGTGCTAACCGCAGCGTGTGTGTACGAGGCCTTAGTGGGCTTATTTTTCTTGGACGAGCTTCAACAGCATGACCAATTGAAAACTAGCAAACAACCAGGTTTAACTTGCATTCACTAAAGCTGATCATTGTTGGAATTTCCCTGACCATTTAACAGCCTCATATATTCCATGCACTTTATTGTGTAATTTACTAAAAAGTCATTTTTGTACATGGTTACTGGTAATAAAAAGTTAATAAACAGTCATTCTGTAAATTAAAATAAATTACTGGATATTATATCCATTAAATAATGTCTCTCTGTAGGTAAAATACCCTACCTTTCATCCAATAAAGAAAAAAACATTATATACTCACTATTTCAGATAAAATACTGGCTTCACATGCCAGTTTTATATTTCTTGCACACATACATAGTATTTAAGTTTGTAAAGACCCATCTTAGTACACTAATTCATTGCATCATTTAAAACAGTCATGAGCTCAAAATGCTGGAAGCCATAGGTGACTCAAGACAACCAACCTTCATAGCTTATCTGGTAGAACACCAGTTCAGTACGAGGAGCACCTGGGTTCAATATGTTATTATAATTTAGTATTTATCACAGATGTAAAAATTCAATTTCATAACAGTTGACAGCCAACTCTTACTTTCCAAAGTAGTAATTATAGGCTTCCATGTAGTTAGGCAGCAATGCGTAATGACAATAGATTTATACAAGGCAGAATTGCAACAGACAGCCTTTACAATAAGGGTCAAGTGTACTGACAGCACAAGCCTGCGCTAACAAAAAGCACAAACCAGTTTAGGTTCCAACACCTATACTTGCACATGTCTGTCCTTGAGAAAAGACTGGTCAGCACTGTAAACTATAGGAGGTAGCCTCCTGACACACTGCAAAAATATTAAAAACTAGCTGAAATTCAAGAAACAGTGCACTCCGTTTATAAGAATCACATCCATCCCAGAAGATTTGATTCTAATAAGCGGTTGATTCTTAAAAGCGGACAATATGATTACTGTGGTGAAGTGCTGCAGAATTAGTATGCTAGATAGAGAATAAGATCTTTGTTCCCTGCAGTAGATGTCATGAGTTCCCGCATGTATGCACGCCTCCGGAAAATCCATAGTTGTTTCTTTAATGAATTAAGGACAATGGTCAATTTGTTAACTGCTTGTTAAAGTTAGTGTCACCTCAATAAAAATGGCTTAGCCGATAGCTTTGTGATGAGGGGTATAGAGGAGTAAGGAAGCAGAAGCAGAAGTAAAAGAAAGAAAGAAAAAAAGGAAGATATCTGTTTATTCCGGTACTATACTGTCCAAATAATCCAAATAAATAAAGTCTTCACAGTATATGTGTAAACCCGGGTGGAGCGTATTAACTGTTTTGATTTGCATTTGTTTAGTTGCGTAAACAGCTTATCCGTCCTGACGTCAGACAGGGACCACATGAAGTATTGTTTAGTTAATGTTCCAAGTCCAACTGAGAGCTAGGTTTATTTTGTTTGTTTTGTTTTTATTAGCGGCTGTTTCCCCACCACACTGCTAGAAAAATAAAAACAGCACCGGTTTTAAATTGTAAATCAAGACTCCAGCCTGATCATTTATAGTTACACTGCCCTCGGCCATGTCATATTACAATTAGCAAAAGCACCTCTGTGCATCAGCAGTTTAAATACAGTATACAAATGTCAATGGTGCTCAGTCACTGAGGACAATACATCAAAACAAGTCCTCGTGGGTAAGCAGCTTCGTATATGATCACGATTATGTTTACTCAAGGCTGCAGAGTCCTATTTTACTACAGTATACTTGAGAAGCGATCGTCTCGTGAGGGTGCCTAGTTTAACTGCCGTGCGGTGTTACGTATAATGGGTTTTGAATTAAAATGACATTGCAGTACAGTATTTTACTGTCAGGACTACCACTGCATTTAGCCATCTGTGGCTTACTTATTTTCTGTTGCGATGCAGTTTTCATCTTCTGCTGCTAAAATGGCTACGAGAGTTAGCTGCCAAAAAAGAACCAGTAGACCTGAGGAAAATGAAAGTTACAGAATTATTCACTCCACCAAAACCTTGGATGGAGCATTGTGTGCTTTAAATTGTCGCAGTTAAGCAAATTAAAACAGTCACCTCCTGGAGATCCTTAAGTTTTATTTTATTCATTTCAATTGTACGTTATTATAATGCCTTAACAGCAAGTATCAAAGTACAGAAACATTTTACTGAATTTTTGAAGTTTAATGATTCCTAAAGTTCTGTAATGTGTCAAAGCTGTACTGAATTGTATTCTTTGATGATTTTCAAAGTTTGGTATATGGTACGTTTAATTACAGTATTTCATTACCTTAACTGCAGGTGTTAACGTTTTACTGAATTGCATTCATTTACTGATTTGTAAAGCTTTGTCATTTTGTATTCTTAATGTGATAGAATAGGTTACTAGCTATATATCATCAGTTGGTACTTGTGTATGTTAACTGTATTCTATACATTATTAAAGGTACAGTAATTGTTATTAATTTTATTATCCATACAAATCGATTATGCAACTAGTATCGGTCCCAATTAGTTTGGATAATTGACTCTCTACTGTACATAAATATTATTTTTTGTAATTTACCTCTTTTCTGCTTTATGAAAGACAAACTCCATTCTATGTTTGTCAGCAGATAAATTAATTAAATAAATTAATTCACTAATGTGTTGTTTTCAAAACAAGAAAAGCTAACATTCACCTTTACAATTAAGTACCAATGTGCTCTACATTGTTGTACACACATTTCACTTCTACATTTTACTGTATAGCTCCAGATTTAAAACCCTTTAAATGCACTCACAGCCATACAATTTACAGCTGGTCATTAACATCTGCTAAAAGGCAGATCCATTACAGATTATTGCTTGAATACAAGAGGAATCCTTATTCTTTTCAACAGGACTATTTTTTTGTGACACATTTCTTTCAAAAGAAATCTGTAACCATCAGGTGAAACTGATAATACACAGTGTTCAATATATATAGAAATCCAATTGAGTAGCATCTTTAACAAATGCATTTCTTGTGAAGGTTTACTGGAAGACAATCCTTGGTAAATGTTGTTGAAACCTAAAACACACAGCTGCTGTACAAAGAAAGGGCTTGCTGGCTGGACGATCAATCAGACATGGATTGCGCTCTCATTTTATATATAATTTGTGACGTGTTCTCTTCTATCGATACCTTCTCCATTGCAACAAACTTGCGTGAAATCCTAGAAACTGCCGAATTCGACATCTTGATAGCTTCATAATTGCAAATCCTTTCCTTATCTTGCTTCATTATTGAACAAGCCTGCATGTTGCTTTTACTGTTCATGTGCATTGGGAATCAATTGGCTTTACTTCATTGAGAGCTTTCATTCCATTAAAACGTTCAGTCTTTATGAAATTGCATGATGTAGGTTGCTACCAAGTAGAGGGGTGCACAGTAATACCGATATAGATATACAGAGTGATAGTTTTCCAGCCAAATTTGGCTTGTTTTGAAAGCATCAATGTTGTCTTTGGTGGTTTGATTATTTTGATCAAGCATTTTTTTTTTTTCTATTGCTTTCGATTATGGGGTCATCTCCAGCACAGAACTTCAGTCACCAAGATGCCCTGTATAGTATATCACGTCCTCCCCCCATCTTTTATTTGGAGCTCAGTATATTTTTTATATTTATTTTTAAAGACTATCTGCTTACAGTTCTAGACAATGTAATTTTACACTATATTCTGAATATCTTTTTTTTCCCTGGCTCTATCGCATTTGGACATATATTCATCAAACGTTTTCCGCAAATTCGGTGTTAGCATTATTTTTTCTGAAGACTACAAACGTCCACATAAGACGTAAAATGTATCAAGAACGATTTGCTCATACGCAGCATCTATAAAATAAACCATATGCGCTGTGACTTATTGTATTTTAACTTTTGTTTGTATTTTATTTCATTTAGAAAAAGTGTCGGAAACAGCGAATTTGCGGAAAATGATGATGAATGATGAATATAGGCCTTGATCTCATCTTCTGGTACTGTAAGTTGTGGGGAAAAAAACAAGCAAAGCGGATACATAAATAAATAGTTTATAACATTACTTACTAGTATTTTTATTTTATTTTAAATAAATGTGTAGCACTTATTTATACGTTTGTAATGTCACAGGGTGACCACACATATTTATTGAATTGTGTATTATTTGTGCTGCACGTTGTGATTTTATTATGTTCGGTTTAAGTGTTTTATATTTAACTTTTTTTTTTGCATGTTATAATGGAGTGATTTGGAATGCGTATTTTTTTTTAAATTTTTTTTTTTTGATTGTCGCCCTTCCACAGGGAGACCAGCTGGATTGGAAGACAACACACCGGTGATTAGTTGACTGTTTAAATAGACTGCAAGCCAGACTGGAAGGGGGAGAGAAACGAAAAAGCAGAAACAAAAAGGAAAAGGAACAAGAAGAAGAAGAAAAACAGCAATGGAAAACCAAGAGCAAACAGTTTCGAGAGCGAGCGAGAGCAAACAGAGAGAGATCGGGATTCAAGGGAGAGAGAGAGACGCTGAAGATACAGCGAGAAAAAAAGAGAGAGCAGAGATCAGTGAGAAGTGTGGGTGGACCAGAGAAAGATACTACTATTGACTTTGGAAACTAAGTATCTGCTTAAAGTAGAAACATATGTGCTTTACAGTTAAATGCAGTTTTTTTAATGGATTAAATACCTACTATAGGAGACTACAGAGTGGTTAATAGTACTCTGCTTTGCAGGGATTGTAGTGAATTGTGGCTTAGTTTGAGAGTGTTTGGTCGTTTAATCACATGTCGAGTGAAATAGTTATTATATTATTTTGTTGTTTTTTTCATTTGTTTCACAATTGTGTTTGTTTATGAAGACGTTGTCCAATAACTATTTCCCCTTCTATTTGGTTAACCTTTTATACAGTAGAGAAGTAATCTACCCAGTGAACAAGCTGCAGTGTACCTGGATCCTCTCCATAGTGTGCCCGGCTTATTGCAAGCTCCAGCTCGACTGACAGTATCTTTGTGTTTTCTCCTTGCTGCAACTATCGTATGTATAGTTGTTTTTTTTGTTTTTATTTTTTCCTTAAACACAGTCTTATGCTTTTACCTGTCTGATTGTTGTAACGTATTATTGTTGACCCTTTTTAACTTGTATAGGCCTTTTTATAAAACTGCATTTTACTATTGATATCTTATATATACAGTCACCTCCAAAATGATTGGCACCCTTGATAAAGATGAGCAAAAAAGACTGTATAAAATAAATAATACCAGTACTGAGCTATATTGTAATTTTCCAACATGTAGAATATAATTGACTTTATTAATGATTCAAATGAATCAACCAAAATTACACATTTCTCAAATTATAAATTTCCAAAACAAATGAAGTGTCACCCTTGTTTTCAGTACTTTGTGCACCCTCCCCTTGCAAGGATAATGGCACTGAGTCTTTTTCTATAATGTTTAATGAGATTGGAGAACACATTGGGAGGGATCTTAGACCATTCCTCCATACAGAATCTTTCCAGATCATTGATATCCTTCGGTCTGCGCTTATGGACTGCCCTCTTCAATTGAAACCACAGGTTTTCAATGGGGTTCAAGTCCGGAGACTGAGATGGCCATTGCAAAATGTTGATTTTGTGGTCAATTAACCATTTCTATGTGGATTTTGATGTGTGCTTGGGGTCATTGTCTTGCTGGAAGATCCACTTGTGGCAAAGTTTTAGCCTCCTGGCAGATGCAACCAGGTTTTTGGCTAAAATGTCCTGGTACTGGGTAGAGTTCATGATGCCGTTGACCTTAACAAGGGCCCCAGGACCAGTGGAAGCAAAACAGCCCCATAACATCAAAGATCCACCACCATATTTTACAGTAGGTATGAGGTTCTTTTCTGCACACGCATCCTTCTTTCGACGCCAAACTCACCGCTGGTGTGCGTGGCCAAAGAGCTCTATTTTCATCTCATCTGACCATAGCATCCGGTTCCAATCGAAGTGCCAATACAGTTTAGCAAACTCCAGGCACTTACTTTTGTTGGTTGCTCTCAATAAAGGCTTTTTTCTGGCAACCCTTCCAAATAGCCTATTGGCATGGAGATGGTGTCTAATTGTAGATTTGGAGACTTGGTGACCCCAAGATGCAACCAAGTTCTGTAATTCTCCAGCTGTGGCCCTTGGATTTCCCTTTGCCTCCCGAACCATCTGCCTCACTGTGCGTGGGGGCAAGATACACTTGCGTCCTCTACCTGGCAAGTTTAACACTGTTCCAGTGGTTTTGAGCTTCTTAATTATTACCCTAATAGTGGTAAGTGGTATATTTAGTTTTTTAGCTATTGTTTTGTACCCATTGCCTGATTTATGAAGGTCAACAATCATTTGTCTCTTTTCATGTGTGAGTTCTTTGCCTTTCCCCATTGTGATGGATGACAAATGGATTTCATATTTTATTAATTTCTTAGCAGACGCCCTTATCCAGGGTGACTTACAATTGTTACAATATATCAAATTATTTTTACATACATACATTATTTTTTACATACAATTATCCATTTATACAGTTGGGTTTTTACTGGAGCAATCTAGGTAAAGTACCTTGCTCAAGGGTACAGCAGCAGTGTCCCCCACCTGGGATTGAACCCACAACCCTCCGGTCAAGAGTCCAGAGCCCTAACCACTACTCCACACTGCTGCCATATGCGTGTTACCTCATTTTTATACCCCAGTGAAACAGGAAGCCATGGAAGGCCACAATACAGTTCCTTAAGACCGAGATGAACTTAAAGAAGTAGAATGTTAATGCAGATTTCATTTTGTTTGATTTTATTTATAAGAATCCTTAGGGGTGCCAATAATTCTGACACCTATCTTTTTGAGAAAAAATTGTATTACTTGTTAATGAAAAACTTTTTCTCTGAGCAATTGTATTAGAATAAAAGAATATGGTTTTCCCGTATATTTGAGCATAAAATATAGCTCATTATCTGTGTTGTTTATTTTATACAGCCTTTTTTGCTCATCTTTATCAAGAGTGCCAATAATTTTGGAGGTGATTGTATATGTGTGTGGATTTTTTTTTTACACTTTACAATCTTTTTGTCCTATTGTATGACACTGCCTCAGTAAAATATAGTAGGGAAGGCCATTTTGTGGTATTCGTGCTGAAAGGTTATAGGTTTTGGTCTGGTCACACCTTGTACGGGGGATGGGTGAGAAATTAATCTAATTGGTCCTGTTTGTAAGTTCCAATTAAATTGTGGGAATGGCAAGGTGGTGAGTAGGATGCCTATACCTATGAGACAGTAAATAAGGCCTTAAGTTTGTATCTCCCAGGTATAGATATTTTTAGTTTGTGCCCCCTAGGAGACTTTTTTTTATTAAAGTGTGTGGCTTCTGAAGAAAGATAAATTGGTGGTTGTGTTGCTGTCTGGGTTGGGTAGAGGTTTGAAAGTGGTGTGGCTCCCCTACAGAGTATTTTATGAACCTGTTATTTAAGTCTTATACAGCAAGCTTTTAATTTAAAATTTCTTTCTTTTTTTTTTTTGCACAGTGAAATTCCATGCTGACATAGTCGGCTACTTTTAGTCTTTCTGTATTTATTCTTGGCGAGAGATTAGTGGGGCTGGTTCTTCTGCTACCCCCCTCCCTCGCTTTGTGACAGTAATATATATTAAATATTGAAAGCAAGGGCAGTCATTTATTCCAAACCCTGGGTCTTTGCACTGACCTTGAAAAAACATGTTTATTATAAAATGAAAATAAAAATATTATACATTTTAAAATCAATGTTTTTAGAGAATTTTAAATAGCTTTCAAACCAGCACTGTTTTTATATTTTTCAAATTGGGAGCACTTCAGAGGATTCTACAGAAAATGTACAGATCTACTCATGTTCATGGTCTTGTGTTAAAAAAATGCAGGAAAGCATTCATACTGCTTACAAAACTGTCACTCAGAACTGAAACCTCCCTTCATCTCCCCTGCAATGCCAACCCCACTTAATGGCGTTTTACGTTTGTGTTTTCCGCTGCGCGGGATGCAAAGTTTGTTGGCCGTTTGATTTTACTGAAACACGTTGCATCTTTGAAGTAAGTGTAAAGTCATTTTTAAAAAAAACCTTTCATATATCATGTCTCTTGTGCACTTCCCTTTACCATGTAGGTTTCAAATGTGCATTTTTCAAAGAAACACATGTTATAGCAAACAATGCACTTTCAATTTCTTGTAAATACATCTGGTACCATATTTGTTTGAAGAAAGCGTACTTGTTGCACTCAAAGCAACAAAATACTAATTATAGTATGAATATTTGAGAGACTTCAATTACTTTTACATTTTTTTGGCTACTTGATGTCCAGAGTCATAAAGCTCATCAAAGAACAATAATCTTTATTGCATGAAGGGTATTCAGAATGCTAAATTAGCTCTGCGTCATACCAAGGATACTTTGCAAAGCTATATCCTCAAGCGTTTTCAATAAACTTTTTTGATAGTTATTTCAGTCAGGATAATCTTGCATTAAATAACATAATATCTTTATTATAATACAAAATCTTACTGATTTCAAAAAACATTGAACCCAAACAATGGGTGAAGAAAAATAAAAAATAATAGTTGGAGCATAGCTTCATCTTTCAGAGCATCCCGGTGCCACCTGCTAAAAATAAAATAAAATAATAAATCCATGCAACGTGTTCATCCCGGTGAACAAAAAATATTAGGCAGAGGAGCATCATATACTCCCCCCTGCCCCCCCCCCTCCCCCCCCGGATGAGGCTGGGAGTGAGGTGGTGGTGGTTGGAGGAGGTGGTAATTCAAAAGCATGGCAAGACTGAGTGTGCGGAATAGGTTTATATACCTATAGGTTAATTGAAACTTGCTGGTAATAGGCTTGTAGATTAACCAACGAATGGACCAGGCACTTGTACTGTAGATTTCCTTCCTGAAAACATCACAAGCTTCATATTATCACCTTCAATAACCTTATCTCCTCATCTGAAAATATTCTGACAACCTGTGTTACTGACATTAGGCAGTGGATGTCAAAAAACTTTTTAACGTTAAAAAACAGAGATGATGATTTTGGTATCATAGAATCAACTAAATAATATACATCAGTTTGATTTCAAACATGGTAGTTTCTCTCTGAAATGAGGAATGTGGGTGTAATTTTTTATGCAGCTCTTTCATTCAAACCACAAATTAGGAATGCTACTAAAGTCTCTTTTTTCATTTAGAAATATTGCCAAACTTTCTCTGCCAGATGCTGAGAGACTGCAGCATGCTTTTATAATATCTAGGATTAATTAGCAATGATCTTGTCTCTGGTATTTCAAGTCATGCAATATCTCAATTGCAGCATGTGCAAAATGCTGCTGCTAGAGTTTTAACAAGAACAAAGAAACATGAACACATGACCCCTGTGTTAGCAGGCTGACATTGGCTTCCTATATGGTTCAGGATTGATTTTAATGTCCTGCTTCTAACTTAGAAAGCTTTAAACAGATGAAGGTTTGCTCAGTTTTCCATGGATACACAGAACGAAGGCAGGTGGCAGAGCGTTCAGCTTTAGGGCCCCTTAGTTGTGGAATGATCAGTCACAATTTTTAAGGGAGGCACCATATCCTGCTGCTTTTAAAGTAAGATTAAAAACACAAGGGACAATGTATCACCCTATTTTATACTGCAGTAAACCATCACATATCCGACTACGGTAGGACCAGAGTAAGGGCGGATATGTAAAAAGTCGGATGAATGAATCCTGTTTTTAAATACCATTATACACAGCTGTAACAATTACTATATTCACACAATTATTGTTTTGAGATTCAGCTTTTTAGGGAGCTCCCCTGAATCCCTTGTTTAGAAAGATAAAGGTTATTCATGCTTGTGACAGAGTAGCCATCTGCCGTGTGGGTGTGTGTATTCACTGATGAGTGACAGGCAGGAGAGCGAGATGGCGGTTGAAGTTGGTACGCCCCACAGGTGACAGGATTTATTTGCATATCAACACACTGAACAGCTCACGTGACATTACCAGCAATGGCAGCTCACAGAGCACATACAACACAGTGTACAAAAACTTTGGTAGGATTTACAATATCTAATGTTCTCTCTTCAATAATAAACTAATGTTGCTGAAGAGGTTGATCATGGCGGATAAACGGTTGGGGGGGGGTTACTGTATTTATTTTTTAGAAATGATATACCCTTTGTCAATACTTTTTAAAGTAATATTAAAGAGTAAGTAGTGGGGTTCCGAAAAATATAGCATTACAAGTCGCTACAACTTGTTGTTACAACTGTTTAAATAATGTACCTGTAATGTTTCTATTCATTGTTAACATCCTGACAACTTTTTACACTTATAAATTTAAAGTCTGTTTCAAAGCTCTTTTCAAAATGTCCGCTCAAGTGCATTTATAGTGTAAGGATTATTGCCCACATTGTCAAACATGTAACACAGCAATAACGATCCATGATATGGTACAGAACAGAAAAGCCAGAGCACTTGTTATGTTTTTGGTTTTTCTCTTCCTGAACTGATTTAGAGGACCGATCTCAAACCCCAGTGCACTACAGCGGACATTTTGAAAAGAGCTTTAAAACAGACTTTAAAGTTTTATGTGTAAAAAGTTGTCACAATGTTAACACTGAAAAGAAAAATTACAGGTACGTTATTTAAACAGTTGTAGCAACATGTGGGGACACATAACGCCATATTTTTAGAAACCTCGCTACTTACTCTTTAAAAACACATTCTTATAATTGTAATGTATGTTATCTATGATCATCTCTTATTATTTCTCAAAATGGTTTTGTATAGTACCGTATTCATTTTTTGTTCTTTTTATCTGTAAAGCGCTTTGAGGTGATTCATCGCGAAAGGCAATATATACAAATTAATTATTGATTGATTGATTGATTGATAGATAGAACAATTCAATATTAATTTAGTGAATAAAGCCTTCACAGATATTGCAAGTGAAAAATATTGCAAAACAAAAAATCCCAGCGCTGTTATTCTAATTTGGTTTAAAGCAGACATTGGTTAAGAAATAGGACAAGTACAGTAGTATTTTACTAAGAGGCTGTGTGGTCCAGTGGTTAAAGAAAAGGGCTTGTAACCAGAAGGTCCCCGGTTCAAATCCCAGCTCAGCCACTGACTCATTGTGTGACCCTGAGCAAGTCACTTAACCTCCTTGTGCTCCGTCTTTCGGGTGAGACGTAATTGTAAGTGACTCTGCAGCTGATGCATAGTTCACACACCCGAGTCTCTGTAAGTCGCCTTGGATAAAGACGTCTGCTAAATAAACAAATAATAACTAAGTAAGTTGTCAAACTGCCCCTTAACCCTGTAATTTCCATTTCTGCGTCACATATGATACAACGCTTAGCCACCCCTATACAGTACACCATCGTTATAACGAATCTGTTGGGGTCCACATTGTGCCTTTTGTTCTGTATATCGAGGGGTTCATTATAGCGAAAGGACAATCAAAATGAATAATAAACTGTTGGAGTAAGTTAATGAGATGAGATTTTAAATTAAAGTAGGAACCAAGCATCCTTTTTTTATTAAATCAAACTACATCTTTGTTATAACACATGTTTCTTTAAAAACTGTATGTGAGACCTATACAGCAGGTAAGGTATAGGAATTATTTAATTAGTTTACTATGCTTACTTTACTGAATATAAATATATGTATATATATATACAGTACAGAAGCTTATAGTGTAGCACAAACATGTCTTATCTGTGTTTGTTTATCATTTTACCTACCCTTTTGACACTTTACAACAAGAAGTCAAGCGTCCCTATTTAAAGTGACAAAACTTCACGCTACATCAGTTTCATGAATTCTTCCGTCTCCAAAACTTCTCTACTACTGGAAAAACAAAACATCACTGTCTTTACTGTACCGCTTCACTTTACTCCTTGCCATTTAAGTCTGCATCAAGCCACGCATGAGGAAAAAAAAAAGAATCAATTGATCAATTAATGCCGTGATATCTGTTTTGACATTCTGCATTAAGCAGTACCTAATGGCCCGATTCTAAATGCTTTTTAAAACATATCTGAGAAATCAATAATGCAGTAACTGCATTTTAAACAGCAGAATGAACACAGCTATGCAGGAGGAAATGGACCGCCATAACCCAGGTAGAGTGCATAGAGGCACAGTGTGTCTGACATTTATTTTATGTCCTTGTTTCACAGACTTATTTCTCGACACCCCCTTTCCTTTTGATGTGGTTAAATCAATAGTTCAAGTGATAGACGTAAGAATTTTCTTCCCCTAAAACACTGCATCTGTCTGTAGGTACTGAAACTACTGTATGTATTTTATCTTAACAGCAGCACTTGTTGAAAGCAAAGGACGCCATTCTAAACAGATGTAGAGTGGATACTGTATATATAGCCTATTAGATTATTTTCGGGTATACCAGTGAACTTGCACATTAGCCTATTTTGCAGTACCAAGGGGTATAAAAGGCAGTAAAATAGGTACAAATGTGTGCCCCCTACATAACATTGTGTTGTACCACTAGACTTGTGAGACAACTTAATTGTTAAAATATTTTAAAAGGAGGGTGTATTTTAAAAGGAGATGATTATCTATTCAAGGATACCAAAATATTTGGTAAGGAAGAAACCATATTGATGGTGGCCATTGGATTGTTTTATTAACTCCTTTGTATTTAAGTTTAACAGAAAATACAACAGAAAAATAAAAATATAAAACATAGAGGAATAATAATTATTGAAAGCATGACCAGCAAAACAATGTAAATGTTAACAACTTAATAACAACAATGTAGGTGTTGTTATTATTATTATTAGCTGTAGTAGTATCAGCAGTAGTATTCATAGTACCAGCAGTTGCCTCAGTCCATGACTTCTTTGCTGGCGGCAAAGAAGTCATTTAGAGGCCCCCTCTCCATCATAATAAAACCCTGCAACAAAATAACAGCTTAGTCTACATTTTTGCAAACCGAGTTTTAGCAGTTCAACACAGTATTAAATAACATTTCCGAAACGTGCATTCGTTTTATGAATGAAAAAGAAAAAACGTAATTGGACATTCAAGCAGAGCATGACTAGAAATATCACGAAATGCAGTCTTTACCTTTAAAATAGGTCAGGAGTCAAAATAAAATCGTGTTCATTTAAATAGATAAATGCTACACTTCGTTTACATAAACGCTGTATGTAGGCAATTGTTGTACCCCTGAAAATGGAATTATTGAAATAATCAAAACACTGCGTTGTGTGTTTGCTGCAGGGGATATTTAATCAACAATAACATTAAAGTTAATAATTTATTTTACACAGAACACTACATGCTTACTCTTTACATCAGTAAAATAGCAAGTATCATTTTAGAGTTGTACCAGCTCAAAAAGAGAATAAAAACTACTGGTGGCGCGAGTTTAGCTTTTTGTTCCCCTCTAGACTCAGTAACTTCTTAATTCGTTTCAATGGCACTGGCTATTATTTTGCTATTTGAAATCAGCTCAATTGTTGTGACGTGGTAGATCTTATAAGCTAAGCTAAGCAAGTTCGCAAAACACATCGTAAATAAACACTTGAACAGAATTATTAGTAAAACGTACTTTTCTATTTTGCTTTTTGTAACACAAGGTACACAACAGCTGCTATAATTCATTTTGAATTTCAACAAATGCAAATTATCGCAATAACTTGGAGAGGCTGTTGCTATGGTGTTTTTTTTTTAGGCAGAACCATTTTAAAATATAGTAGCAATGCAGCTTTTGGGAAGAAAAAAGAGAATGTTTCATTCAACAACATTACATGGTCAGGCTAGTCGTTGCACTGTCGATGTCCTGAAGCAGGAACATTTTCCTTTAAGCTTTTTAACTTCTCACAGAAACTGCCATTTGGGGGGCCCCTCCCCCCAAACAGTAGTGATAGCAGTAGTCGTAGTAGTATGAGCAGTAGTAACAGTAGTAGTCATAGTTTTCCTATTTACAAGTCTGTATGGAGACTACTAAAAAAATCCACTTAGTGTAATGGCTTGGAATCTCAGCCCTTTGAATTGAACCACGTGGTTCAAAGAAGATTGTCTTACCATTCGACTAAGAGCAAGCTCTGTAGTCAAGAAGTAAGTACAAGTATGTATGGTTTGAAATGACTGTAAATTAAATTGAAAGGTGCAGGACAGAGCCAAAATAAATGCACCCAATTTAATGCTCAGTCGTTAATCAAGGCCAAGTAGTAGTAGCAATAAGTATCTATTTAAGTTCTGATACTAAGCCTAATGATCTTCCTATGATTGGATTTCCAGACATTATTTTAAATACACACAAAAAAAATGTCACAGATGGGGATTAGAATGACATCGTCCGATCTTTATGGAACACTCTTCATCAGAAAAAGGAATGCAGTTGCTATGGTAAACCAAACCAAACATGATCATGTTACATGGAAAAAAAACTGAAGCCAAACTGCAGCCTGTTTATTTGCTGTACAGCAATAGATAAACAAGGTGTAATATATATATATATATATATATATATATATATATAGAGAGAGAGAGAGAGAGAGAGAGAGAGAGAGAGAGAGAGAGAGAGAGAGAGAGAGAGAGAGAGAGAGAGAAAGATTATCATATTTATAACATGTCATTGTTATCTAAAACAGTGCCTTTGATAACCCAGCCTCAAACAGGCAATGGGAAAGGGGGTAACCCATTCTTTGTACAAGAAGATTTCATATTTTTTTTCCCCATTTTAAGGAAATAAAAAAGAACAGTGCTGCTTTCTGTTTAAATGTATATATATATATATATAGATTATATATATTTATAGATTACATGCTACAGAATTAGGAAGAGAAAAATAAATATTGTGTTGGATATACAGAACAGTAGTGAAAGATTTATATATTAGTAGACAAGAAGATTTTAAACTTTATAACATTTGTCAACTTTACTATGGGGCTGTTTGATCAAGTCCTACCCTAGCAGGAAGAGCCATCCAATTGTATCAACCACCTATTGTCAAGATCTATAGATAATTGTATCTTTTGTTCTTGACATAGCTGTTTGGAATTTCATTTATGTTGGGCTCTCTTTATATAGTCCTTAACAAGCCACCATAGAAGCAACTGTAATTCACCCAAATGGTACCTACCTCTGTTTTACTTCACAAGTCTCAGTCTTAATGATACTCCTTTCAGTAAAATCATAAAACAGTTGTCACATTGAAGAACTCCTTTATTGAACTTAATTTAACTGACATGGTATTGCAAACCTTATTTTTTCAAAACCTATTTTGGTTTTTACTGTTACTGAATATGGATTTCCTGAAACAGGCACTGACAACTGGCCACAAAGTCAACATACTCTATATTAAGCAATATCATTTTGGAATTTTATTATGTCAAGGAAGTCAAGGAAGCTTTCCACAATACTAAAAAGGTCATAATGGTCCAACAGCAATAGTGCCTGCTCCGAAGAGGAAAACTGTTTTTGATGCTAATGTGCAGTACTTTAGATATGGGATGGCTCCTATTCTTTCTAGTGTGGATAGTCATAATTTTAAATTTTAAAAATAGCTAGAATAAACTACAGTATAATACAGTATACAGCTGTGCCAAAAGTTTTCCATCACCTCATTTTAAGACTGAGACCATTAAAAAAAAGATATATATATATATATATATATATATATATATATATATATATATATATATATATATATATATATACATATATATATGTAAATCATAATTTAGATTTTTTAACAAAATGATATTGCAAAAGTCTACCATAAGCCATAACAGTAGCACAGTATTTCATGTTAGATTTCGAAATGTCACATTTTTCAATTTTTGTCAGTTTTCCGTTGAATATATATATAAATGTAACATTATTCTGCAGGTTTCATTCAACTTATGAGGCACAATTAGTTAATTCTATAGGGTGATGCAAAATTTTTGATCATAGCTGTACAGCGTTAAAATAACAATAACAAATTACATTAGCATCTACTCAAGCCAGCCTGTAAATGTAAATGTAAATCAAAGCGAACCTAGTTAGTTATTCAAGCACTCTGGTTTTTGAATGAGGTTTTAAACACTTAATAAGGACCACGCTCTTCCATTCAGTAATTCTGTGGTCAGCTAGATCACTTTAATGTGACAGATGAGGCTGTGGTACAGGAAGACTGAGGATTTATTTTAATGGCAAACATTCAGGATCATTCAGACCACAAATATTCCAAATATACCAGCCCTTCACTATTAAAGATCCAATACTTCAGTCACTTGATGCTCAAAAAATATATCTTGGAAAAAATAGGAGGTTAAAATAAAGTAGGCTGAAGTTTACACTTTGATGAACCTTAATTAATGTAATTAACCTTTTTCATTTGATTGGCTGGGAAAATGTTGTACTAAACAGTGTCTTAAACATTCAGTTAAACAGTATGCAATTCAAATGCAAATCAGAATTCACATCATCTGGAAATAACTTTGTTTGGTTTGTGGTTAACCTTTTATGATGAAAATTACAACAGTTGTTAAATCTTAGGAAAAACCTCAAATACAGCAGAAACTCATATGTAATAAAGGCCCAATTCATTAAATGTTAGACTGTGAAGTTTTTGGTACAAATATAAATGTATGCAAGTAACTGGGGGGAAGAGTATTTGTCTTATTTGATAAATCCAAATGAATATTGTTCCACATTCCCCCCCCCCCCCCCCCCCCCCCATGTTTTGATAAAGGTAATTGAATTGCGAATATCCACAGTATATACTTATATATTAAGTGAATGAAATGCACTGTAAGAGTTCTGGTTTGCTACCAAAACCTTTCACTGCTTTTTCTTACAAGAGGGCATGCTTCGATTTTATTAGACGTCAAAATCATTGATTCTTTCATTTGATTTATATTGGGAAGAGCAGACTAAGCATGGTTTATTACACCATTATCAATATACCAATATGTCTGCTCAGAAATATGGATTGGCAAATTAATTGACAGTAACGGAAAATGCAATATTCATAAATGATAATGTTGTTTCCAGTTGTTGTACAGTATGAGGCTGTTGAGGTGTATATAGAATCTGGTCTAGTACAAATTATTTATCAGAATCTAGGTCATAGTGGCATGCTTATGTATGTATGTTTATGTATGAGTTCTGCCATGCAATATATTAGGCAAATTTAAAAAAAAACGCATACTGTTAATATATGTAATGATATGTCTGTCCATCCATTTTAAAACATGAAATAAGTGATTTAACTTTTGACTATACATCTTTTTCTTAACTACTGCATAAATAAGTATATGAACTCAATGCTTTAAACATGTGTTACAAGTGATCAAATAACAACATTTAAATATGACAAGATTTGCTTATTTGGTAAATTACATGTTGTAACTTAATAAAGCACATTGAAGACTTTGGCAGCAGTCGAAATGTGAATGGCTACACCTGGATTGAATTAGGCTCCTTACAACCACAATGGTTTACAAGTCCTTGCAGGACCATTTAAAGTGAAGGAGTCATGCCTTTCTTGTTTAAACACACAAATAGTACCACTACTGAATCAAATAAATAAATAGTTCTCAAACTTCTTAAACATGACTGTTTAAAAAATGTCACATAACTGTAACATCACGTAACATCTGTTATACCCCAATTTATATGCAGCACAGACCCCTACTGTAATGAGCTGTATAAATAAAGAAAGGATAGAAGTCAACGTGTGGCCTATTGTATTGTTTCATTGATTCCAGTAAAACACAACCAAGTTATTCAAAATTCCTACTGACAATACATACTGTAGGTCAGAGGTAAATATAATCTTCATATAGTTGTATCCACAAAGTTACATAGGAATTTAAATTAATCTTTCATTATGGTTTGAGGAAGTTATTTTAGGAAGTACTCAACCCTATACAGTATTTAGCCTTGTTTACCATGGTGTTTTTTTTCACTGTACTTTTGCAGTTTTCCCATGTGTTTTAACTGGTTATACTATACAGTTTACCCTGGTTTGCCATGTTTTTAATATGCTTTACCATACCTCGCTGGTCTTTACCATATGTTCATTGTGTTTTATTACAGTTTGCTATACTTATAGATTTTTATAATTGCACTTACTGACCTACTGTGCCAAGGGTATTTTATTTGTTCCTTTTTAAAATTATTATTTTTTTATTAATAACATTTGTTTGATAATAATGAAACTTTCATAGAGTGATGTCAAAGCAGACAACAACAGCTTTCATACAGAAGCATACTTTACATTCTTTAAATAACTGGCAAATTGTGATTTTTTTTAAAGATCAACTGATAACTTCCTTGTGACTTACATCTGTCAATTAGTTATTAAAGCCTAATGTTAAAAATGGATAACAGTGTCCACTCTCCAGACCCTTCTGTCTGCCTTCAGGTCAGTTCCCAGGAAAGCTATTATCATGCTTATTAGCGTAACTGCATGAACCCTTACAGTGCATTTTTTCAAGGTCTCAGCTGATGAATGACTAGCAAATGGACTCATGCTCCCTCCCCTCTCCACTTTATGCAACTGAATAATGAATTCTATTGATATTCTATCAATATTTCTTAAGACATCTTAATAATTCAAAAATCCATAAAAGACCTCTTAGCACTCCTGTTTTTTTGGAAACCCCAAGGTTCTTTGAAATAAGTCCTTCATTAAAAGAGCAGAATAATAGATTGACACTTGCTCTCCTGTTGGTTAAAGATCATCCTAATTAGTGCAATAATGTAAAACAAGGCAGGGTTAATTGAAAACACAATTTCAGTCACTGGTATTGTTTGAGACATTTTCACAGGACATAAATGAAACCAGAAAGTAATCTGAGCATTGTTTTTGGATGCTCCCCAAACTGGGCATCATGAGAAACATTAGTTGAAATTGAATGTAATTGGATGTGTCTTATTTTGATTACAAACCCAGAACTTTCATACTGTGCTGTATGAAATCCCACTAATACTCAATGCAACCCTCCAGTGTAAAAACAAATGTGATATTTCTTACATCCACTAGGAGCAGAGTGTTGGAGGGGAACAGGTTAATGATTGCAAGTGATACAAAGTGAATCTCAAAAGCAACAGGAATATTAGTTAAGATAACTATGGACAGATATTTCATAAATATACCAAGTTGCTCTTGAAACTCAGAAACATGAGAAGATATTGGAAGGCAAGGTAATTATTTTGCAGCTGCCTCTTATTTGAACATTGTAAATCTAGGAAATATCTTTTGGTTGTCAATGTGCTAGGTGAAGCAATATCGTATTTTATGGACACAGACGGTAGAGTATAAGTCATATATAAATTATCATTTTGTTTGGTAATATTCTTTAGACAATTGAGAACTACATGGATTTTATTAGGTTTATTTTTCTGGTTAAATTTGACTGGGTTGTATATCCCTGGTCTCAGGGGCTGTTTTAAGGCGGGATTTCATAATTTACTAGTTTAGGCCCTGAAGGGAGATTTAATGGAATTAAAAAATATATTTTTACATGATTTAGATTTTTCAAAACTGGGACCTCCATTTCCCACTTAAAATCTCCACTGTGGGTAAATTAAATATTTCATTGGGCACCTACAAGAGTAAAGGCATGAGGGGCAGCAAGCTTGAAGCATGTGAGTGCTTGAGTTACAATGGTGTTAGACATAGGACAGGCTGGACAGGACCCTGTACTGAAAGGACCGGGTCAGGCAGCATCCTCTGGCTGCTGGGTGGCTTGAGACGAGTAAGGGCCAGGACAAGACATAAAAACAAGAGACTCTGAACTCTCACCGAGGAGGATGAGAGACAGAACATACGAAAGACGAAGCTCTCAAGTCCAGGCCGGGTGAGACAGCATCCTCTGGTTGTTGGGCGACAAGGAGAATGAGAAGACAAACATGAAAGATGCTCTCAAGTCCAGGTTGGGTCAGGCAGCATCCTCTGGCTGATGGGCGACAAGGAGAATGAGACCCCCCCCACCCAGATGTGATTAAGCTGGCTGATCACTTCCCCCAGGCAGAGTGAGGCTGATGAAAGCTAGAGTGGACGGCATAGAGAAATGAGGTAAACAGGGAAACACAGTGAGAGGTGCTCTCTACGGCATCCCCCGAATTACGCCTAAAGGCTAACATAACAATAATGATAAATTATATTACCTTAGCAGCAACCCCTAGCTTTGACCATCACAATCACAATTTTAACAGCTGAAGAGCAGAAACAATAAACAAGGTCCATCATCGTTGAACCTGCTGACCTGACACCTAAATAGCTACCTTCAGACTTTTTGTCTCTAGCTGCCCTTGAATAGAAACCAGGTTGTGCTGCAAGCACAGCTGTGCATCGAGGGAAATAAGGGATCAATCAATAGAGTGCATCAGAAAAAATGTTTTTTCCAGCTCAGTGCTCAAACCTGTAGCAGCAGTGCCTGGAATGAAAGGGGAGGGGAGGGGTACAGCCTTAAAAGCTCCTAATTAAGGTGATCAGAATGTACTTGACCAGCTGTATGGCTAATTTTGAAGGATGTCGGGATGAACAACCCATCGGTTTCTTAAAGTGCCCAGAAAAACTTTGCCAAAGGTACAGCAGCATTTATTAAGTGGCTGACACCTTGATGTTTCTGTCAGTTAACTGGGTTAAAAGCTCTTGCAGTCCAAAATATTTTTTCACTTTTTATTTTCGAACTGAAAGATTTGTGTATAACCATTTACCGCTTAAAGAAATACTGCAATAAAAAAACAATAGTTCACAGCAGCATAAATTGTAAGAGCACTCAGATCCCTTCTAAAAGTTTACCACATTATTTTTAAATGGTATTTTTGCAGTTTTCCCATGTTTATAGTAAGCATTTACCATAGTTTATCCTGGTTTGCCATTTTTATTAATATGCTTTACCATACCTTGCTGTTCTTTACAATGCTTAACTATGCTTTACCTTGCTTTCACTACAATTTATTACACTTTGCTATGCTTTTACTATAGGAAACTTTTATAAGGGAAGTTATCTGCGAAACAAAAAAAAAAAATAAGAAAGATTTCCGCTCACATAAAAAATATCACATTACCCTCCATTCTGCACTCATCAAACATTGACTCATTGACAACAGGATCTGGCTACAAGTCTAACATTACAAGCACAGACCTCAGAGAGTGACCTTTTTTCAAAATTGCAGTCTTGTTTCAGACCTGGGCAACAACACAGACCTGCATTGTAATAATCTTGTTTTAGCCTTAGATTTCTGTCCTTCTTAATTTCTTGACAGCCTTCAACCCTTCATGGAGTGCCTATAGGCCCATGCTGGACTGTATTCCGAGTACACTCAGTTCACCTAGCGATACCAGTTTGTATCTGTGGTACCTTATTCTGAAGCTTGTGGTGTTCACCAGGGCTCCATTCTGGGACCCATTTTCTTCAGTCTGCATATTCTGCCACTAGGCTCTTTATTTAACAGGATAGACCATATAGGAACAGATATATTTTTCAGTTGCCGTGACTACTGTGATATCATAGGTTGAAAACAGAAAGACCGATCTTGTTTTTGTTCACAAAACAAGTTTTTCATTTGATACGACATCCACTTTGGTAAAGCTAAATGAAATAAAATATAAACCAAAAAAAAACAAAAAACAGTTTTCTTTGACATTCAGTTTCTTGGGAGCCAAATACCAATGAAAACTGATTTGATTAAATGTAGTCCAAAAACATCCAGATGGAAGTAATTATGCATAATCCTAACAAGTGGATATTGTTGGAAATGACACAATCTTTGAATGCAATAGCTCCAAGCTTGAAATGCATGCTATGACATCACAAACCATGAATATCCATTGACCTTATTAACAAGCCACTTTAAGTGAATTCAAAGACAGCAGCTGGCATATAGTGTTCTCCTCTGCTTAATATGGTAACTGAGTATGGGAAGCTATTCACTTGAAGGGCTATAGAAGTATGACAGTGGTGTATTGCTCATGGATTTTGTTTTGACTATATCAAGCCTTATGGACTGTTGTGATTTTTTCTATATTTCTTGGCCTGAGCTTGGTGTATGAGCTGGCCCAGCATTTCTTGCATTCTACCTACTGTTAAATTTCCATCTGTCATTGTTTTGCCTTTTGTACTCTTGCAGGGATTCAATGTTGTCTAAGGGTACATCCTCGTCTTTCTGGCTGTGCTAGAGCAGTCGGAATCAGTCTGTGGTGTGTTTTCTGTATCTCACACATGTAGGGGTTGTATTGTTGTGTCGCCAATTGTGCAGCTGTAACTGGTGAGCAAACCCTTTGTAAGCAAGTGTCTTCACAGCCTTACCACAACTTATCAATCTTTCTGTGCTGCCAGCCTGTTCTTGAACTAAATCCTGATTATGATCTGCCTTGTATCATAGTTTCCTTCAGCATCCAAATTTACTTTGGAAGGTCCCTTGACTTACAACATGGAGTTACAACACACTATCCTAGTCTAGTCTTTGCATGGAAGAAAAACAGGTTCCCTTTTTCAGATTGGAGCTAAACTTACATTATTTGCTAACCCATGTAACGGATACAACACATGTATAGAGGAAGATAGTTTAGCAGATTAATGTTTTGGCTATACATTATAGACTATATCAAGATTTGCCAAGTGAATAAGATAGGTCATAAATGTTCCATGAACAGCTATTCACTATATAGATCTCAACTGTGCATTATGAGATCTGCTAGTATGCTAGGTTAAAGTGAATGAAAGTGCACGACACGTAAGCTTTATGAATGCATTTTTTTTAGCTGCAGCCAACTTTGACTAAAACATAAATAAACATTAGCTGTTCTCAAAGTAGGGGTTTCCCAAGCAACTGTGGTTGATAGCCATTAGTACATTGGAGAGTTAAGTGAGTTAAAAGGTCACTAAAGCCTAAATCATTTAACTTTCAGGGGGTTGCTATCCGAGAGTACCTGCACTGGTGGTTTTATTTTAAAACTGATGCATGAGCAGGAATTCTTGTTGATTAGTGCCTACACAACCAAGAGGATTATATGTGTACACATTTTTGACATTTTCATGTATTACAAATTGTGTGGTATATGCTTTATGCAGTATATATGTGTTATATATACTATAGTATTCTATATTGCATACTTTGGTGTTTTTGCTTGGGTAGTGTACAAGGGGTGTTCCAAAACAAATGGTAAAAACACAAAAGGACAGGTATTTCTTTGACAACAAGAGCTGACAGCTGTGCACTTAATTCTCCCTCAGTCCCTTAGATCATGCACTGTTTTTCTCTCTCCAATAACTCCCGTCCACTTCCTGGCCGGTGTGTTGGTTTCAGTTCTCCTGATCACATGAAAAAAAAAGTAATGATTTAAAAAGTGCATAAGACAGCATCTCTTGGTGGCTCGTCTACAGCACAACATCTACAGCTATCACAGCTTCCTATATACTCCAGGCTCCACCCCATCAATCCATTCTAAGCCACTCATTAACAAATTGGTTAATAGCATAACCACTGGCTTGATGAGGAGAAAACCCAGAGCACCTGTGTAGCTGCCCCTATCAAGATGACCACCACCACCCGACTTTAGACCTATTGTCAGTTCCATCTTGGTAAGGGTACATAAATGAGTCTTGTTAGCCTCCCTATCTGTCGGGAGTCCAAACTTCACCCCTTTTACACACCTTCACCCATATACACAATTGTATTTTTTTCCACTTAGGTATCTGTTCAGTAAAGGCTGTGTATTTAATATTGCTCCTTGTAACAGGACGAGGAGTTCCGTACATGTATTTGTTTATTTATTTATTTATAGAACGGCATATCCCTCTGCCCCATGTGCAGTTTATTGTTTTGCATTTGTTTTATTGTTGTATTATTATTATTATTATTATTATTATTATTATTATTATTATTATTATTATTATTATTATTATTATTATTATTATTATTATTTTATTTGTGTATTATGATTTATTTATGGTGTTTATGACGACGAGAGCCGTGCGTTGTTTTGTTATTGTTTTGTTTGTTTGGACATGTTCTGGCAGAGGCGAGGTTGGTGCTTGTCCTCTGCCAGGAATAATTAAAAACCTGGTGCAGAAGGTGGCCATCTCCTGAATTAATTTTATTGCTAAATCGGGAGATGGTCATCTGTATAAAAACCTGCAGCTCTCTGCACTCCGGGTGGTGGGTGTTTGAGAGGAGGAGCGAGAAGGAGCAAGGAGAGAAATTTAAAACGAGAATGTATAGGATCAATAAAGGTAATTGCCCAGCCTGACCTAGGTTTGGTTATTATTTTGTGTTTGTGACTTTGTTTCCTTTAAATATTTATTTTCCTCTGTGAGCAGGGTCTTTTTGTTAAAACCTTTTATTTGATTAATTGCCTTTTGCCTGCAGTACCTCCCTGTCAGTGTTTTTTCTTCCTGCAGTCTGGCCACAGTCTGGTCACACGTCCATCCTGTCACACTCCTGTACAGATGTAAAAACATAAATATACCAAATGCTGGAACTACCAGGAATGTAGTACACTTTTTATTTATAATGATTACTCTTTGGGAATAGTGCATGTTCTCAGATTTTATAAACTATATATAGGAAATCAACCAATAACCAATACAGATTTGTCACAATTCCAGTACATTTTAAAACATATACTGTGTAGATGACACCCTAACTGCAACCTCTATTAACTTGCACTGAAGTGCTTTTCTGACCTAAATATCACTTAAAGCAACCAGGCCATCCTCTGGCTGTCTCTTGTATACAACATAATTTATAGAAATACATTTTTTTATCACAATGGTAATTGTTTTGATAGTTCATTAGACAAAATCTTTATGTGCAGATATTTAGGTGATATTCAACCCTTACAGGTGTCTGATGTCTGTATTTCTGGATGTACAGCACAAATCCTGAAACAAGAACAGAGTTAATTATTTTTTTTCTGTGATAGTTTCATGAAACATAAATCATGTTCCTGCTTCAACAGTTTGACACAAACAATAAATAGATGTGTTAGTCAGTGCTAGTGAAAGGTCCAAAATAGAAAATAAAAATCTCCGGTCTCTGCCCACTGCCTGATAGCTGCTCCCTGCCACTTTTATTCAAAACAACAAAACATAGACCTGCCTACTTGCTTTCTTGCTTTAGCTCCAACGTCAAGTGTGTCATGGCAACGAATGAAAAACGTACCCAAGTACAGGCTTTTTAATGACTTTAAAGAGAGTTCTTGGTATTTTGTGATGCATAGTCAAGATATTCTATCCAAATAGGCTTCTAAGGTACACAAATAATGTATATGATTTAAAATAATATCCATACACACAAACATATATGACTAATTGTGATTTATATGAGCAACAGAACTAAATGATTATTACTCTATTAAAGACTCTATTAATGTATGGGAACTGCCAATGGGTATGTCTGGCGCCTTTCCTCCATATGTCTTTTTAAATTAGCCTAAATGTGAAGTTGCTATTGGTGAAATACATTGAAATATTTTGCATATGCAAATGATTGTTGTTTGTACTGTATTGTACCATACTATAGTCTGCAGCACTTTACCTATGTATGCAGCAAAATCACTGGGGCCATATTCACAAAGCATTTGGCCCAAGTTTGCATCATTTTTTTGTAAAATAAAAAACAAACTGCTAATGTTAAAAATCTATCAAGAAACACCTAAGGCGCACATATGAGCTTTTACAGTTACCACCTCTGCATTTGAAACTTGAAACATCAACATTAATGTATAGTACAAAATAAGTTATCATACATTATACTATATTATATTTTTTAGGCCTATTTTTTAATGCAGCTACAAATACATTTCCCCCCATTTCTCATTGGTAATTACACACTATACTGTACGTTTCACATCTTTCTTTTTTTCTATGAATAAGCAGTAAAATAAAATTAGCTTTGACTTTTTTTTAAAGCAAGATTTCCTTGGCCTTTAGAAAATAATAGTCCACTGTTCCCATGGCAACGTGTGCAAGAAGTCAGCTCCGCACCTTCTACATAATTGTGTGAGATTTGTCGAAAACAGGTTTTATTGTATTTCGTAGCTGCAGATAGAAGACCCTCCAGAACAAAGACTATTATTAAATCCCATCTGTTCAAAAGCATCGGCAGCTGTGGTTTGAGTTGTTTTTTTTTTTGTCGGAAAGCTGTGCGGCTATGATTAGAATCTTAATATTTATTTACCAACTGAAGTACGCCGTTGGAATGACAACCTTTACAAGCCAATAAGGTGTAACCATCGCACTGACTTTGAAACTGAACAGTTTCCTCTGTACTGTATCAGAATTTAGGGATGGTTTATTGATTGTTCCATTTTACTGTAGAATTTTAAAAAAGCACTATTCCATCCTATGATCACTACCATTATATAAAGTGCAGGACATTGGACTTTTGTTTTAAATTTGGGGATCGATAAGGAAAGGTTTCTTCTAGGACCGATAAGCTGAAGCTTCTTTAGGATGTAGGGATATCAGAACATTAGAATCCAGTGCTCAGGAAATTGTGCTTTGCTTTTCTGAATGCTTTACATCAGCATGTACATAAAACATTATATTGGAGTAAGGATTAAATAATGCAGGGAAGTTTAAAGAGTGCTGCTGCTCTCAGTGTGGTCTGCTCTCATGACTGCATTAGTCACTGCTGCTGATACTGTAGTCTCTAAGGTGTATCAGGTAACATATTACAGGGATGAAATGTTCTGCCAGGTTTTCACAGCAGGTCATAGAAAGAATGTAACTTCTATTTTCATCTCTTGTAGAGTTAAAAAGTAAATGTGCTTGCTCGACGAGACAGACAAGTATAGTAGTTGTGTTCTAAACAGACCTGGGAAGGAGATGATGTATGCTGTGATGTTGTTTTTGATACTTTAGAAAGCCAAGAACTTTTTATTTTGTGTTTCTATGTCCACCATGTTTTCATTCTACTTCAATGCTACTTTGACTTTTTCAAAATGCTTGTACATGCTATGACAAGATCTCTGTATTAAGCAGTGAGATACACTGAATGTTTCAGTTGTAGTTTGGAGTAATGAAAAAACAAAATATGCAAATGGAAGGTTATGCCATTTAAAATTAAATTAAGTTTTAATTAACGTGTAGCAGTACATTGGTTGATTGACTATCTGAAACAACAAGGCATCAATACTTATCAAACCAATATACTGTATAAACTGGTGCAAGCACACACAAAGGGTACTCATAATCGAGTAAGTATAGGAGTATGTAATACAAGTTTTTAGAAGATTTGTAAATCGGTTATTATGGTAACCATTGAGACAGACAGACAAAAAGACAGACAGACAACATTAGATCCTAAGGGTTCACATTTTTAAGAGGACCCTTAAAAGGACAATTACTTTTTATTTGGGGTAAATAAAAACGAGCAAATAATACATTGCAGTAATTAGGAACTCCCCTTTCACAACTTGATACCTTCTTGCCAAAGTCACTCCCCTTCGCTTCATGTTTGTTGAGCTACTGGTGTCTGCTACTGTAAATTTCAAAGATAGGGTTAACATGTTCTCAAAAATGTTTAATCTTTTGCACAGAAGTTTTAAAGATCGCTTTCATCCCAAAAGTGTCTTTATTCAATTACAAACTATATCTTGTTTAGAAATACAAGAAAAGAAAGATTTGTCTTCTCACCATTTGTTTCAGGTTAAAGGTCATATTCTCCCTTTCGTCACTGTATCTTTCTGTCGAGTCAATAGAACAAAGGTATGCATGTCATTGGAGTCCTACCCACAGTTACTAAATAGGATTGAAATGACCAAATGCTGATGGATTGGTGTGGTGGGTGACATCTTAAGAGCTTTCCATTTTATGTTAGGGTTATATAAATTGAGGAGAGAAAATGTTGTTTAAGCCACTCCCTTTAGGCTGGTCAGGATGTATTGATCCCTGGCGGAGTTACAGAACCAGCAATATAGAAAGCTCAGCCAATCAGGAACTAAATTGCCTCCCCACTCTTTAGCCTCTTGCAGAGAATGCCTGATCGATAGATTGGTTAATGTGTGCTAGATTTGTGATGTGGATTATGGGCTGACCAGTTAAATCCTACAGTTTTTGTACTGTGGGCTCACACACCTCTCAGCACTAACCCAGCCCACTCCTGAGTACAGTGGAAATTCCAAGAGTGTATGGAGAGTCCAGACAATACATGAAGCTTGACGTTATTTATGTTCAAAAAAAGTTTTTGAAGCCAGGAATCTAGAGGTGAATTTCTAGTGCAGAGGTTTATAACCTGTTGTCCTTTAGTAAAGGGTAGTCTTTTTTTTTTTACTACACCTCCTTATTTTCACACACTCAAACTGTTACTCTGCTACAAAACAACTACACATACAGTAACGCAGCATATGAATATCATAGTTGCTATTTATCTTTACACCAAATTAAGCCATCACTGCAAGCTGTTCATTTAGTTCATTTATATTGTCGTGGAAATTCATTGAAGATTTTGGTCATGTTAAACACTGTACTTCAGAAACAGCTCATTCATATTTGAACTGAGGCTAAAAGTCTGTTTTTAGTGTGTTTGATTAAAGAAATATTGATAGAAAAGTACCACAGTATGCGCCTGTTACTAAGGGTACACATCCTTTATCTCGATTGTATTTGTAATTGAAAACACATTTGCAATTAATATGCATGCTAACTCCCAACTACCTGAACAATGGGAATGCAGTTCCATCCAATACAAATACAAATAGTAATAATAATACTTTATGGGAGTCATTGATATAGGCTTGTCTTCTGAGATTCAACATTTGATTTACAGGGCCTCCCTGTCAGCAACAGCACCAGAGTTATAAAGGAAATAATTACCATAGTGCAGGCAGCCACTCAAATGAACAAATCATCAGGATTTAAGGTAGACGAGATTCAAACCCATGAGTCAAAGGTCTAAAGGTGAGTGCCATAGTGGATCAGCCCCCCTACAAAGCAGACAGGGGTGCATCATTTGTTGACAGTTACAGCTTGTCAGAAAATTCAGTTCTTAGGGAGGAAACTTATTTTGGTTACACTTTTTTTTTTTTAAATGGCCCCCACTCGACCTCTCGACCTCTCTGCTCCGCCTGCACTAGAAGACTAGCTCTACCTCCGCTACGCTCCCCTGCCTCCAGAGCCCGCTCCTTCTCCACCCTTGCTCCGCAGTGGTGGAATGACCTTCCTACAGATGTCAGGACTGCCCAGTCCATGACCACATTCCGGCGCCTCCTTAAGACTCACCTCTTCAAACAGCACCTGTAGAACTCCTCTGTTTGTATCCTGGGACACTATCACCCTTCATTTAAATGTGCTTTATTGTGCTCTTATCTGCCCCCTATTTTACTGCATTTAATCCTGTACTTCAGAATACTGTAATCTGCCAAGTGTTTAACCTGTAGTACTTTGTATTTAATCATATCCTGATGTAACTATCACTATTATCTGCTGTATTATTGAATTGTGGTTTGTCACACTTGTACTTTGCTTGAACAAAAGTTATTGTATTTCTTGCTCTTATTGTATTACTTGTATTGTAACACTTGAAATGTATTTGCTTACGATTGTAAGTCGCCCTGGATAAGGGCGTCTGCTAAGAAGTAAATAATAATAATAATAATAATCCATTAGGTGTTCCATTTGAATTAATTAAGAATTGGTGGCCATTTGTTAAAGTTCTCTTCTGAACTACTGTTGAAAGTTAACTACATGATAACTACAAAATATGAATTATTCATATGTTGCTTGTATGAATTTCATATAAATTTCATATGAATTTACAGTCATTATTTTAAAGTGGTACCATATTCTGATACAAGTGCAACATACTGTTTGTAGTGTACATACAGCCTTTATTAATTTATACTTATACTTACTACATTAGCCTTTATTCATGTCCTTAATATAATACACACTTTTCTATGTAACATTGATATTCCTCAGTAATCACTGATTATATGCATATTTGTTTGTGTTTTCATAACTTACTACATTAAGTGCTTTATTGCCTTCAGCGTGTTAGGCCATCTGTAACCTAGGCAAAACAGGAACTTCAGAGAAAAAAGGGGGACATATCTGAAGTGTTTCTTGTCTAACAATTGATTTTGTTGAAAACAAATTCACTGAATTTAAACATTTTTACAATTTGACTATTTCTATATTCCGACTCCTGTTTGCTACGTATTGTATTGTTGCAAATTCTCTTTTAAACACCTTGTGGTTATTTTAATAGTTTCCTTTGCCTGCCCTGGGTACTTAACAACTGGGGTGATTGCTCTTGAGGTCTTTTCATTCCCCTACCACTGGAATTTCCTTCAATCAGAGAACATCTGCAGTTTTCTATCTGAATGTCATAATGCTGTGTGATTCTGAAAAAAGCCCCTCCCTATCCACTGTTATTGAAATACAAAAATCAACAGAGCTTTTAATAAAAGAAAAATCCAACAAAGAAACAGGTAATGTTGCACTGTGTGCAGTATAAGAATGATGTAAAAGTTACAGTAGTTTGTGTAACAAATCTGGAGTATTTGTTATACAGCTATACTGCATCACCCTATATAATTATGTCAATTTTATTCTTTGTAATGTTGCAAAGTTAATTTGAGTTTATTCATGTATGAATAAGAACCATCATTTCTCCATATATTTTAGAAATTGAATATGGTGATACTGAAATAGGATGTAATGTGGCTCCCTCTGTTGGATCTCTTCTCTGTCAACAGCATGTACAGTAATATTTGTCATTGTTTTAAAACAAACACCCTATTGATGACTCTCTTATTGGAGTTTTCACCTGTGGCCACATCCTATCACAACAGTGTGGGAACAGCTTGCTTCACACCAACGTAATAAATGAATCTACCAGTAAAAACAAAACATGCTATTCGTTTCATGTTGGTTTTGTGACCTAGTTTAACAATTGTCATAATCCAATTAAATTAGCAGTTATAAGTTTAAGGGATAATTCTCCCTGGAATCACGTAATTGCCAAAAAGATTCTGTGGAAGCAACCAAGGGAAAGATAGAGCAGTTAATAGTCATTTGTAAATGACACAGGATTTGCCAATACCAGTTGTTGTAATGTTCTCAGTGCTTTAAATAGCTTGGTACACTCTTTCAACCATATTTGCATTTTAGACCACTGCCATCCTAAAATATCAGCACAAATATTGTCTGAGGGCACAACAGTAAATCAACTTGAAGGTCAGGCTAAATAAAAATAAATTATTTAAATATGTACCATGCTTTATGTCAGGATGTTGACTTAAATAAGTCAAAGAACAAAACAGATTGGGAATAGTGCTGAATCTAATAGATAGCACATCTTAATACAGAAGACATTCTACTGATGATATCATCACTTAAGTGCTTTTGTATTTTAAGGATTCATTGATTTTAAGCATTCAATTAAGGATTATCTGGAAAATTATGGAATCACAAAACTTTAAGGCCTGTTTTAGAATGTTTAGTTGAGGACTGTTCTTTAAAAGGCCATTTTGATTAATTAAATCATATTTGCAGGGTATTTGAGTGTGATGCAGTTGTTTTTCTTAAAGAAAAATATTACCTCTAAATATCGGTTTGATTTCTGTTAAAACTAAAATATATCCTACTCCTTTTTTTTTCTCACTGTAATTTACCTGCTTGTTTGTAATTTCTCTGTAAGAGAAACCAAAACTAAATCTTCTCATAGATAGTTAGCAAGTTTTTTTTTCAATATAATTGTACAGAACTGAGTAAAATTCCAATTGAATAAAAAACAAAACAATTAAACCCTCTACAAGAAGATATCTTCAACCAGCTTTCGGATAGCGCTTACAGTGACTGGCAAAGCTCTTAGTTCCTCTGAGTTTAAGTTTTCACCATCCAAGCTGGGGATGAGGTAAACAGATAGCCCTTGTTTTATCCCCTGCTGTGTTGGTACTGAACTCTGCTGGAAAAAAAGGGACCTGAAGGACTGCTGTGCTGTAAGTAGTTCATCTTGGGTTGTCTATCGGGACTGTACTATAAAATAACATTTGCTTACTAAGGTGGGTGTACATTAGTATGTATTACATGCTGGATTGAGGTTGCAGTCTCTTTGGTGGTGTCATGTACATAGGCAGAGTTGTGCGTTTCTTTCTTTATTTTTTGAGCAGGGGTAGAAAGAAAATACCTTTATATTTCTTTATTGACAGCAGCGTTTATTCGAGGGCGGAGTCTATTAAAAAGCTGACATCTGAGTGAGGCGTTAATTCGAGGGTGGCGTTAATTCGAAGTAATACGGTAAATATTTATGAAACTGTTCTTTACTGTTGTTATTGAAACCATCGATAGTCCAGGTCCAGTATCAGGGATTTCAAACTTGATTTTATTCATAAAACAGACTTTCTTTAAATAACTCAGAATCAAAACTTTGTGATCACAGCCTGATATTTCATGTTTAGCATACTGACGCAAAGTTGCTCATGTGAAGTGTGTGTGTGTGTGTGTGTGTAAATTGGTTCATTTTAGGCCATGTGTGGAAGTGTAAAAAAAGAACAGGGTTCTGCCAGTTTCAAAAATAAATAATGTCCTTTTATTTGTAGGAATAAGGGCTATCTTCCTTGCACCTTTATGGTCAGGGTAAGGGAAACACAAATAAACAAACAAAAAAATACAGAAAGTGCACTGTCCCTGCTTCTTAAACCCCGTTCACACTACTGAGCTGGCCCAGTGCCGCCTCATAAGAACATAAGAACATAAGAAGGTTTACAAACGAGAGGAGGCCTTTCGGCCCTTCTTGCTCGTTTGGTTGTTAGTAGCTTATTGATCCCAGAATCTCATCAAGCAGCTTCTTGAAGGATCCCTGGGTGTCAGCTTCAACAACATTACTGGGTGAGTTGGTTCCAGACCCTCACAAATCTCTGTGTAAAAAAGTGCCTCCTATTTTCTGTTCTGAATGCCCCTTTATCTAATCTCCATTTGTGACCCCTGGTCCTTGTTTCTTTTTTCATGTTGAAAAAGTCCCCTGGGTCGACATTGTCAATACCTTTTAGAATTTTGAATGCTTGAATCAGATCACCATGTAGTCGTCTTTGTTCAAGACTGAATAGATTCAATTTTTTGAGCCTGTCTGCATACGACATGCCTTTTAAACCCAGGATAATTCTGGTCGCTCTTCATTGCACTCTTTCTAGAGCAGCAATATCCTTTTTGTAACGAGGTGACCAGAACTGAACACAATATTCTAGATGAGGTCTTACTAATGCATTGTAAAGTTTTAACATTACTTCCCTTGATTTAAATTAAACACTTTTCACAATATATCCAGGCATCTTGTTGGCCTTTTTTATAGCTTCCCCACATTGTCTAGATGAAGACATTTCTGAGTCAACATAAACTCCTATTTTTAATGACCTTTGCTGCTGCAACAGTGTTTGCCACTCCTCTTATTTTTGTGTTGTGTGCAAATTTAACAAGTTTGCTTACTATACCAGAATCTAAATTATTAATGTAGATTAGGAATAGCAGAGGACCTAATACTGATCCCTGTGGTACACCACTGGTTACGTCGCTCCATTTTGAGGTTTCTCCTCTAATCAGTACTTTCTGTTTTGTACATGTTAACCACTCCCTAATCCATGTGCATGCATTTCCTTGTATCCCTACTGCGTTCAGTTTGAGAATTAATCTTTTATGCGGGACTTTGTCAAAAGCTTTCTGGAAATCTAAATAAACCATGTCGTATGCTTTGCAATTATCCCCTGTCGATGTTGCATCCTCAAAAAAATCAAGCAGGTTAGTTAGACACGATCTCCCATTTCTAAAACCATGCTGACTGTCTCCCAGGATACTGTTACCATATAGGTAATTTTCCATTTTGGATCTTATTATAGTTTCCATAAGTTTCCATATAATAGAAGTCATGCTTATTGGTCTGTAGTTACCCAGTTGGGTTTTGTCTTCCTTTTTGTGGATCGGTATTACGTCTGCAATTTTCCAGTCTGTCCGTACAACCCCTGTGTCAAGAGACTGTTGCATGATCTTGGTTAGCGGTTTGTAAATAACTTCTTTCACTTCTTTGAGTACTATTGGGAGGATCTCATCCGGCCCAGGGGATTTGTTTATTTGAAGAGCTCCTAGTCCCTTTAACAGTTCTGCCTCTGTTATGCTAAAGTTATTTAAAACTGGATAGGAACAGATCAACATGTGGGGCATGTTGTCGTATCCTCCTTTGTAAAAACTTGTGAAAAATAATCATTTAATATATTTGCTATTTTTTTTCTTCGTCTATGATTTTGCCATTTGTATCTCTTAGACATTTTACCTCCGCTTTGAATGTTCTCTTGCTGTTATAATATTGGAAATACATTTTGGAATTGGTTTTAGCCCCCTTAGCAATGTTCATTTCTATCTCTTTCTATCTCTATCTCTCCCTTTCTAACTTCCTTTTTGACTTGCGTTTGCAGTTCCAAGTGCTCGTTCTGTGTACTTTATTTTTGGTCCCTTTTAAATGCTCTGTAAAGTACCTTTTTTCACTGAATATTTTTTTTAATTGATCTATTAAACCATTTTGGCCATTTTGTTTTAGATTTAGATTTGTCTACGTTTGGGATGTATTGTTTTGCGCCTCTAGTACTACATTTTAAAAAAAAATGGACCGCCGCATATTTAGTTCTGCAACCCTGCAATGGATTGATAGCCTGTACTCAGGATGGAAGAGCAGATGGGATATGCAGTAATCCTTGTTTTGCAGCAGATGTTTCTTATATATATATATTGTGGCTTGCTGAATGCAGGCACCACTTTTTAATGTGGAATTAATCACAGGCGAACACAGGTTTGGTGGATCCGTGTGCTTTTATTTTGGGTCTTGAAGGGCATCAAAAACGGGAAACAAACAAAAAAAACAAACCTATATCTTGCACAGGAGTAGTTTAAAAAAAAAAACTATTTTCAAAACAACAAGTTCCAACACGGCTCAGTCCTTCTCTCCTCAGTCACGATCCCCTGTCTAGTGACTGCTCAGCCTTTTTATATCACTGGGCTGGAGGAGATGCTTGTTAACTGCATCGGCTACAGGTGCTGGCCAATTGAGGCAATCACTAATCTATTCATTTTAATTAACGTCCCTAAATATGAGCACCTGTAGCCCATAGCCCACTTATCTCCTCCTGATCATTGCAGGCTGGTTCCAGAGCTGCCAGTGATCCCTCCTGTGCTGTTTGCTGGGTCCGGTCAGCCTCTCTCCGGCCCACCATATGCACCCCCTGCGGGTTGGCCTGTGAGATGGCTCACATACCTTCCCCCTTTGCTTCGGCATAATCCTAGAGCAGGAAGAAGAAGTCAATTCAGGGATTCTTGACAACACGTCAGCATTCATATGATCCTTACCTGCCCGGTGCTTAACCTCAAAACAGTAGGGCTGTAGAGCCAGAAACCATCGAGTGAGACGAGGGTTTGAATCCTTCTCCTTATACATCCAGCGCAGCGGGGCATGATCTGTATAAAGGGTGAAGCGGCGTCCCCACAAATAATATTTTAAGCTTTCTACAGCCCACTTGATTGCTAGACATTCCTTTTCTATCGTTGCATACCGTTGTTCTCGAGGTAACAGTTTTCGGCTTAGAAACATGATGGGATGTTCTTCCCCATCAAAGTCCTGAGCTAATACTGCCCCTAAGCCCACCCCTGAGGCATCTGTCTGCAAGATAAAATCTTTTCTAAAATCAGGGTTCTTTAAGACTGGTCTGGACAACAAGGCATGTCTCAAGTCCTGAAACGCCGCCTCACACTCTTTGGACCACTGGATGGGCCGATTTTTATGGCCTTTGGTCAAATCTGTAAGGGGTGTAGCTCTAGTGGCGAAGTGCGAAATAAATCTCCGGTAATAACCGGCTAGCCCCAAGAAAGCCCGAACCTGCCTTTGGGTAGTGGGACGAGGATAATTCCTCAGGGCATTAACTTTAGTTTCTTGAGGTTTTACCAACCCCTGCCCCATTGTGTACCCTAAATATTGGGTTTCCGAAAAGGCTAATTTGCATTTTTTTGGATTTGCTGTGAGCCCTGCCTGCCTAATGGAATTTAATACCGCCTGTAGCCTTTGTAGATGTGTCGGCCAGTCATGGCTAAAGACTACCACATCATCTAAGTAGGCTCCAGCATACTCAGCATGAGGACGGAGGACCCGATCCATCAACCGTTGAAAAGTAGCAGGCGCTCCGTGCAAGCCAAAGGGGAGAACCACAAATTCAAAGAGACCCTGAGGAGTGGAGAAGGCAGTTTTTTCGCAGGAGTCCGGTGATAAGGGTACCTGCCAGTAACCTTTGGTTAGATCTAGAGTGGAGATATACCGGGCATTTCCCACACGCTCCAGCAGTTCATCCACTCTAGGCATCGGGTATGCATCAAACTTGGAAACTGCATTTAATTTTCTGAAATCAATACAAAACCGTATTGAACCATCAGGCTTGGTAACCATTACCACCGGGCTGCACCAATCACTAAACGATTCTCTAATAACACCCAACTCCAGCATTTTTCTCACCTCCTCCTTCATGGTCACCCGTTTGGCTGCCGGGACCCGTGTATGCCGCTGACACACTTTCACTCCTGGCTCCGTTGTGATTTGGTGCTGCCCCAGGTGTGTGATCCCAGGTTCCTCAGAAAATACATCAGAGTTATCGGACAACAATTTATTAAGTTCTTTTTGTTGCTGGTTATTCAAGTGTTCCCCTTTGCATATGCTATGTCTTTGTGGTACTTTGGGCTCCCCTTGGGTTTCATCCTCCCCCTCTAACTCAGCATTTCTAAAAAACAAGCACTCTCGTTCTTTCCAAGGCTTTAGTAAGTTAACGTGGTATATCTGGTGGGTTTTTCTTTTACCTGGTTGATGAACTTTATAATTCACGGGTCCTACCTTCTCCACTATTTCCACTGGCCCCTGCCATTTTGCTACAAACTTATGGGGGTCAGATGGGACCAGCACCAATACCCGGTCCCCCTCTTTAAACTCCCGGGCCCTCGCCCCCTGATTGTACTGTCGCTCCTGTTGGGACTGCTCTTTTCTTAAATGTTCCTGCACTAGTTGGGACATTTTTCCCAACCTGTCACGGAGTTGAGTTACATACTCTGCAACACTGTCCCCTCTAGCTGGTTCTGCCTCCCATGCTTCCCGCAAGACGTCTAGTAACCCTCGGGGCTGTCTGCCAAACAGTAATTCAAATGGGGAGAACCCGGTTGATGCTTGGGGAACTTCCCTGAAAGCAAACATCAGAAAAGGCAAAGCAGTATCCCAGTTACACAAATCTTCTTGTGCTACCCTTTTAAGCATACCTTTTAGGGTTCGGTTGAACCTCTCTACCAAACCATCCGTCTGTGGGTGGTACACAGAGGTTCGAATTGTTTTTACTTTCAGGAGGCGGCATAACTCTTTAAAGACCCGGGACATAAAGGGGGTTCCCTGGTCAGTAAGCACTTCCTTTGGGAGACCCACTCTACAAAAAATATTCATTAGTTCTCTGGCTATAGTTTTGGTAGCCATGTTCCTTAAGGGGACCACCTCAGGGTATCGGCTGGCATAATCAACTAGCACTAATATATATTCGCACCCTGACTTGGTTTTTGGCAAAGGGCCAACTATATCTATCCCTACCCTATCAAAGGGCACCTCAATAATAGGTAGCGGTATCAAGGGAGCTCGAGGCGGTTTTTTACTTGCCACTTTCTGGCACTCGGGACAAGACTCACAGAAATCTGCCACCTCACGCCACACCCCAGGCCAGAAAAAACGGAGAAGGATTCTATCTCGTGTCTTGTCAGTGCCTAGATGTCCCCCCAACAAATGTGTATGCGCTAAACGCATAATGGTGTTCCTCTGTGAGTGCGGTACTAGCAACTGGTGGGTATGCTCTCCTTGGAGAGTACCCCGAATAACCCTGTATAACAGGCCGTTGTTTAACAGAAAGTGTGGGGTAGGTTTTGTGTCGCATATTTTCCAATATTCTTCACTAGCTTCCATGGCCTGTTCAAATGCATACCGTAAGTTAGGATCCTCTAACTGAGCTTGCTTAAAAACCGGACGATCAAGTTCAATCGCTCGGTTCAAAAAATCTTCATTGTCTTCAGACTCTACCGCCTGTAATGAGGGAAGATTTATAGGGCTTTCCCCAATTCTGCCAAGGTTTTTAGTTTTCTCCAGAAATTTCCTACCTTCCCGCTTCTTTTGAGAGCGGGTTTTCCTTTCTCCCTGAGGGGGCTTGATTACTTCCTCCCTAAATGGAAATAACCCTTCGTCCATATTTTCCCCCTCAAAATTAGAAGTGGAGTGCAGTGGTCCCCCCCTTTCTCCAACCAGTGTGGTTCCGGCTTTTAACAGTTGATGGAACCTTTCACAGTTCTTCCCTAAGATTACAGGGAAGGGGGGAGCTGGAATCACTCCCACCTTAACCTTAAAGGATTTACCCCCAATTTCTATATTGATTATTACAGTGGGATAGGTTTTTATATCACCATGTACACACAGTAAATTTATGTCTGCTTGCCCCTTTTTGTATTTGCTTCCTGGTACGAGATCCCGGCTAACCAGAGTCTCTGTGCTACCTGAATCTATCAGAGCGATGGTTTCCTGACCCTCAACCCTCACTGGTATGACAAAGGGATCTGCACTCACCGGGCCGGCATGACCATACGCAATGCTGCGCGCCACCCCGACTTCCATACGTTCAATCTCCTCCTGCTGACATTGCCTCGCGATGTGCCCGGGTTCTCCGCACCTGAAACAAATGATGGGGCCTGGGGATGTCCGTGGTTTGTCCCGCCAGAATTCCTCTGGTGGGCTAGTTTTTTCTGTTACCCACCGAGGAGCTAACCGTGGAACCCATAAAGGGGGTTTCCGGTTACCCTCTTTGGGGTTTACCTTTTTTTGTATGTCCTTAGGAGATGTATTTGTCCTCTTTCCTGAGCTTCCTTCCGATGGGGCTGCAGCCGCTTCAGCATCCTGGTAGGCCTCTGCCAGGCAAACAGCTTCCTCCAAGCTCTGTGGTTGATTTCTTCGGACCCAGGCTGCCACTCCAGCTGGTATTACTTGTAACAGCTGCTCGACCACCAGACAGTCTGTGATTTGCTCAACATTCCTGCTCTCTGTTTTCAGCCACCGTTTGCAGAAGTGGCGGAGGGTTTGAGCTGCCACACGGGGTTTAGTCCCCAAGGGGATGGTATATCCCCTGAAGCGCAGTCTATAGCTTTCCTCTGTGATGCCCAAGCGTTGCAGGATAGCGGTTTTTACTTTCTGGTAATCTTGCGCGTCTGCCGTGTCCAGTGCTCTGTAAGCGGCTTGAGCTTCTCCGGAGAGACATGGGGCCAGTTTCAATGCCCACAGCTCTTTTGGCCAAGCTGCTGCCTCCGCCATTCTTTCAAACGTTACTAAAAACGCTTCAGGGTCATCTTCAGTCGTCATTTTCAGGAGCTTGGGCTGGACTGCAAACATCCTGGCCACCGTGGCCTCCGTACTCCCTGGTGCCATCATCTTAGTCACCAGTGTGCCGAAAAACTGAGCCAGTTGTTCCTGTCTCTGCACCTCTCTGGCTTCTCGTTTCCCCTCCTGCTCTTGCATCCACCGTATCAGCTTGTCCACCTCCATATCCACACAATAAGTTTAGCTGTTGCCGTCAGAGGGGCCCCACTTCTGGTACCACTTGTGGCTTGCTGAATGCAGGCACCACTTTTTAATGTGGAATTAATCACAGGCGAACACAGGTTTGGTGGATCCGTGTGCTTTTATTTTGGGTCTTGAAGGGCATCAAAAACGGGAAACAAACAAAAAAAACAAACCTATATCTTGCACAGGAGTAGTTTAAAAAAAAAAACTATTTTCAAAACAACAAGTTCCAACACGGCTCAGTCCTTCTCTCCTCAGTCACGATCCCCTGTCTAGTGACTGCTCAGCCTTTTTATATCACTGGGCTGGAGGAGATGCTTGTTAACTGCATCGGCTACAGGTGCTGGCCAATTGAGGCAATCACTAATCTATTCATTTTAATTAACGTCCCTAAATATGAGCACCTGTAGCCCATAGCCCACTTATCTCCTCCTGATCATTGCAGGCTGGTTCCAGAGCTGCCAGTGATCCCTCCTGTGCTGTTTGCTGGGTCCGGTCAGCCTCTCTCCGGCCCACCATATGCACCCCCTGCGGGTTGGCCTGTGAGATGGCTCACAATATATATATATATATATATATATATATATATATATATATATATATATATATATAAGAAACATCTGCTACAAAAACGGGTTGACGGTCCGAGCTTACCCCCACCCACAATCATATTGTTCTCTCAAGAACACAGAGGTATTTAGAACGCAGGAAACAGCAACTTGCTAGTGTTGACAGGTAAATATTTATTTATTTTCGTAATGGATGCTTCACTCAGATTGCAAATGACTAACAGGTTGTACATACAGTGTCTGACATTCACAAGACAAATAGATTTTTGTGATCCCGATGTGAGTGGTGTGGTGTATAAAGTGACTGTCCAGACAGTATTTCTCTGTGTTTATTAAACAGAAACAAAAAGAGCCGCCCCTCTACTAGCAGTGGTACATGACGGGCTTGAAAACCCAAACAAAAATACACACAAATAATCCCCAATCCACGTCCACAGTGCACGAAATAGTGCTCTTCAAATCCTGGGAATGGTGGTGAGTGTCTTTGCTGTGCAGTGAAGGAAGTGCTAAGGGGTGTGTGCTGGCTCAGTAGCGTCAACTCCTGGACCCTTATCTGTAAGAAACAAACAAACACGTAACAAACCAAACAAACAACACTCTGGCCGTAGGTTACATTCTCAGCACAAGGGGCTGTACTCACACAGCTGCGTCCCCTTTGTACTGCCCAACTCCTCCCTGCAATCAGCCCGACGCCACTGTGCTGATCGCATCATGGCAATCGTTTCGCGTACATGCAGCTACATGCTTCCTCCAAGATGGCCGACTTCCTGTTTCCACCCACCGTCGAGTCGACCCGTCTATGGGGAAGTGTATCACCAGCCTTACACAGCGCCCTTTCTGGTCGGGAGGGAGATTTACAGCTCTGATTCTTTCTCTCTTTATCACAATTTTACATTACAAATGTTTCTTCTCATGTATATGTATTTATTTAACCTGCATGAATACCGTCTTTGTTTACAAATATGATTGTTAAACTATTCTATTTTTTTTCTTATTATTATCATTGTCATTATTATTATTCTCTAGTCCCTAACCATTACCAGTAAAGACTGAACACTAGCATTACCCCTTCTGTTGGAAGATTACCAAACATATGGCTATACAAGACCCTCATCATAACAAAACCTTCATTAAGGAAAGTACCCTAATCTAAATACAGCAATATTATTATTAATACCATTAATAATAATAAGCACAATAACAGGAATTGAAATATTACATAGAAAATACAAATTGTTACACTTTCATATTCTAAGCAAGTTACAAACTTACCAGTGCCATTCATCAATAAAACAAACAAACTTTTTTTTTTTTTTTTTTACTTCAAATATTACAAATAGTTCCCAGGTTATCATGAGACGCTGGCATTGAGCACAGAAAAAAATCCCAAGTTTGCTGTTGTTTATGTTTTCCTTCCATTCAATGTATGTTTAGCGCTTTCCATGTGTCATACAATGGTCTGCCTACGAGTGTAATCTACAGCCTTGCTGCATGAAGTGCAAAACAGCACATTACCAGCGATGTGAAAATCTCCGACATCATAGAAAATCTGCATTTTTCCATGTTATCATAGAAAATCTAATTGCTAATGAGATACGAAAAAGGCAACCTAAGTCTGCTTTGTGTTCATATATATGCAAAGGCCAGCCCTGGTCAAGGATTGCAGGCCCCATCGAAACGGTGGCCTAAATCTAGGCCGACCCTGTGCTGTATTTTCTTTTTTGGAATGTTCACATATGAGAAAAGGTGGCCCTGAGACAGCCCTGGGCTGCCTTAAATCGCAAGTGTGAATGGGTCTTAGTGGCAGAACAGGGGAAACACAAATGAAGATAATAACACTCAAACCCAGTAAGCAGGGTCCATTTCAATCAAACAGCTTGACCAACTCCTGTATCATTCCAGAAGTGTCTATGGAACTCTTCCCCTTTGTCCCTCTCTCTCTCTCGACATACAGAAAAGCAACAGAGATCAGCATTACACAGTTTTATACATATGAATGGTATTTACATGGCGCAAGTTGGGGGACAAGGCCCTTTACCCTGTCACAGTGTGTTTATGTGTTAAGATGGGGGAGAGGACTGTCCCTCAGCAAAGTTTAAATTACAGTATTTTCCTGCTGAAAGTTTTCTGAAACAAGATACATTTTAATAATTAATTCAAAACACAAGTATAGTATTCTGTGAATTTATCTTTACAAAAGTGTGCTGGCCGGCTGCCACTGAACACTGGATTATTTTATGTCAAAACTATCCTGTGAGTTAAAAAAAAACAAAAAAAAACTTGAGCTGTTAGTATTAATTATGTATTTCATATCATACTCTGCCTGGTATCTGGTAATGTAAATAATAATTTGTGTAACTATCACACATACCTAATCAAAATACCACAAATGATATGTACCTAGAATTTTAATGCATATTTCAGTGTATTTTAGACATAATTTACTCACAGGTTGTCAGTTGTACATTAAGGCTATGTTTGTCATTCTCTTGGATGAATTTCAGTTCAAGGGAACCACAGTCAGATCATTACAGTGAAGCAGCCTTATTGATAGAAATATAGAAATATGGTATGTTTCGCATGAATTGAAGTAGCTGTAACTGAAGACTTACATGAACTGGATTCATCCCTGAAAAGGGTAATACCACATCCCAAAGAAATTCAATTACAACCACTCATTGAACAAGGATATTGCTATTACCTACTCATAAAGAAAAACATGTCAGAGATATGGACTACCCAAGATATTGTTTTAGTAACCCAAATATACGTCTTAGGGAGGAGGTGTACGCAAGAGCATGGCACAGACAACATGACGATAGCAAGCAAGTTTTATTTTACCTGACTTTGAGGTTAGTGCACATTGGCTAATAGATGGTTGATGGTTGACAGGTACACCCTGCCAGGCTCAATCTTTGCTTCTATTTCCACTGATGGTTTTGTGGGAATTTCCCGCCTGTCAGGTTTATTGATATTTATTGTCAGGTTCAGAGAGTTAGCCATCACATTACCCTTGTTATTGTCCTGTTAACGTCTCTCTGCCCTAACATTATGAATAGCCTAAAACCTATCAAATGACCTTTAAAGGAAGAGTTGAAAGCGCAAAATAGTTCTGTAGAGAGACGATGAGCTTGCTGATGCAAACCATTATTTGCTTGTTTCACTTATTGCATAGGTCATGAAAAGTAAAAAAAAGGATAATCCTGCCAATTGAGTTTAAGAAAATAGGAGTTAATTAAAGACATGGTCAGCAGTGTGGAGTAGTGGTTAGGGCTCTGGACTCTTGACTAGAGGGTTGTGGGTTCAATCCCAGGTGGGGGACACTGCAGCTGTACCCTTGAGCAAGGTACTTTACCTAGATTGCTCCAGCAAAAACCCAACTGTATAAATGGGTAATTGTATGTAAAAATAATGTGATATCTTATAACAATTGTAAGTCGCCCTGGATAAGGGCGTCTGCTAAGAAATAAATAATAACAATAACTAGAACTCTAGTACTTAGTAGGCACATGCTAATGCAGGAAGCATTTACTAAAATAGTATGTTTATTACATTTTGTAATACTTATAGTGCTTAATTAATACAACTTTCAGTCTGCTACAGTATTGAGAAAAATAGAAGAATAGAAGAAAAAGCAGCAGCAGAGTGAAAGGTATGTAACAGTGGGTTTATTGTCCCCTCTATACGTATAGGTATTTGTTCACTATTTATTCACTGTAACAAATGTTTGTCAATTTTTAAAACATTACATTGATTATTCATTAAGATAGATTAATTTTGCAACCGTTATCACCCAGTTTTCACCTCTAATCGACAGGACACGTCCTTTTGAGCATGACAGATAACAATCAGTGCACCATTTCTATTACTTTGGCATTATGATGGCTACAAAATCACTGACGTGTCTGCTGCTTTGGCATTCAGACAGTGATAAATCACCCTGTTCTTGTCTCCAGTCTGTAAGGAGCCAGTTATTAGTAAGTTATCATTAACAGCAGTCTTAATATAAAAATCAGGGTCATTATACCTTACCCTCATAGCTCAGTGTACTAATAGGGTGACATAAATATTTGCTCAGTGTTTGGTCATTTGATGCTGGTTGTGCCCACCTCAACAGTTGAACTTTTCCCTCAGACCTTATAGACAAAACACTGTTTAAAAATGTACTTGCCTCTTACTGGGCTCTAGCAGGTATACTGTGTACAATCCCAGACAAGGGTTAAGCAGATTCATTTAGGAGAGTAGACAGCAGATGGATTTTAATTGACCTATTTCCCCTACTTAACCAGCTCCTCAACCAACACCATGTCTCCTGAGCAAGCACAGCAGCTGAAAACCAGCAAACCACCAGCTCTGACCTGTATACAACAAAACTGGAACATAGTTCAAATTTTCTTCCAGGGACTTCTTCTTAGTCCTATGCAGTCATACTTAAACACAAGTAGAGGGCAAAACATCATAGACAGAATATAGGGGAATAATAAAAACAATAGGGACAGTGTTTAGTGGCCACCTCCTAATCCTCTGTAAGTATGTGGCCATTGAAGGTACAGAGAGAAAAACAAGGACACACCCTCCCTCCCTCCAATCATGTAAATCATTTTGAGAATAGTTCCTTGCACATTATTGTTGTGACATGCAGAAGACAAGCCGTTCTGTCACATAAAGAGAGCATGGTGTCACCAACAAAAGACGTGTGAGTACACAAACAGCAACGTGACGACTGCTGAGAAAAGACAACAAGACATCTGCCCAAATACACAAGCAGCAACGTGACTGACTGCTGAGAAAAGACAACAAGACGTCTGCCCAAATACACAAGCAGCAACGTGACTGACTGCTGAGAAAAGACAACAAAGACGTTACTGCCCCCTCTCGAATCATCCATGACATACAGGCAGCCATTGTCAAAGAAGAGTCATTGGCTTCCTGAGCAATTCGAAGATCATTTTTTACAATTTCAGTGTTTCTAACAAACAGTACCATCTTGGACAGATCGGAAATGCTGATCAGACCCCCATATTTTTCGACATGCCAAGCAATGCCATTGGGAGAAAAACAGGTGTGAGTAATCTCCATCTGCATATGTTATGTTCTGTTAGTTGGTATCGTTGTGTTTGCAATGCGATCAATGCTGTTGTGGTTGCTGGGTTACATGTTGCCTGATGTTGTGGAGTGTTTTGTGTCATGCTTGCTGTTGCTGGGATGCGTGATGCGTGACGCGTAAGTGAGTGAGGGGTGTGTGTGTACGACAGAGACGCCATCTTAAGTACTATACAGTACGCAGCACAATAAATGAGCTCCGTGGTTAATCTACAACAACACTGTTTCATGTCAGTTTTGTATGATACAACAGCGTAATTGAAGTTGTATCTTTGTAAATGCATATTTATTTGATATTTTATTTTTTCCTCAAATTGAGGGTGCTAAATTTGGGCTGTGTCTTAAATTTGAAGGAATACGGTAAGTATGATTGTAGGCTATAAATTAATACGTTGCCATTTGTGTTTGTAGTTGTTAGTTACTATACATGTATAACATTTATGTAACATTTCATTATATATTTATTAAGCTTTTAAAATTACAACAGAACTCCCTAACCCAATACAGGTTTTACAATTGTTTGGTGAATTCCTCTAATCATGTTGAATGTATTTTCTCCGGCACTCTTTGCTCGTCTCCATGATAAATAAACTCAACATGATTAGAAGTAGCCACCGAACATTTGCCATATTCTAAGAACATTTTATATGCATACAAACGTGTGAAGATGGAAATGTATATTGTACATACAGTAAGTGTGGGGGGGAAGGGGGGGAGGTGGGGGTTGGAGTCTGACAACATGTATACTTACAAATTAAGTTTAGGCAAAATACATGTCAATGATCTGTTGCCTGACAGCCCTGGCGGCTTATCCAGAAGGAATATTCAAAGGTAGCTCCAGTGGTTCAAGATGAGGTCTTTGAGCATCGAGCATTTCTTGGTCACACCCTAGTGGACCTGTGTGCCCTATTGTATGCCTGTTCTTTGTTCATGTGTGGATTAGATACAGGTGTTAAAAGCCAGGGACGCATTGCAAATCATATAATGTATGTATCCAGAGTTCCGATAGGCTACAGTTGCATTGATAATCTCTTGGCAGTAACATTACACTGGATGCAAATACCCCTTTGAAATGACCATCAGATATAGAAGGACAATGCTGCCAACACCTTCATATGCAGGGGTATGGCACAGCTGTTTTTCATAGAAGCACTCATTTCTAATGAGCCGTAACTGGAAAAAGAGAACATTGTACTTATGGGAACAGCATGCTTTTCAAAGTGTGTATCATCAGGCATACTGTATAGCGCATGGTAGAACATGGTTAAATGTTTTATTGATTATTTGATTTTCCTGCATGATAATCATGTAGAAAGTTTTTAAATTCTAAAAATGACATACAGACTACAAAGGAATGACAGGGCATTCATTCAAGCCATATCAGAACAAATATTAAGTGTATAAGAACAGTTAGAAGAATGCAGTTAGAAGTGGTTGTAAGACCTGTTTAAAGAAGTGTGGTTGTCATTATCATGTAAGTATGGTGGCTCACTGAGGACATGGAAAAAAAATTAAACATGTGTTATGTCAAGATAAACGATCATGTGATCTCGACATAACATTCTTCTCCCCCCCCCGTCCTTAATGCATATTAATAAGACACCCTTTGTAACAGACAGGCCAAAGTATTACTATAATGTTGGTTAGCTTTATCACGTTCCATGATTAAAGTAGATTTACTGGCAGGTTTATCTTGTACACTGTACATAGACCTTGTAGAGCACTATAGTTCAGCTGCTGAGGGAGGCATGCAAGAACGTGCCACCTTGTTTTGAACACGACCCTGCTAGCTTTGTAGCCATACCTCTCTTGATTTTCTCAGTCTAGGTCTGTGGCAATAACAATGTCAATTTTAAATCTCAATTCAGTCTTGTTTTTCATAGAAGTAAAAAAAAACAGCATCAAACCATTTATGTGCCCTGAAGGCCAATTCTTTTGATGTTTATTTTAAGTTTTTGATTCTTGTAAAGGTAGTATCGTTATCCAAACGAATTACCTCATTTTAATTTGTGTTACATAATTTTAGAGCAAGCTTCATATGATTTTCAGCACAATCACATAAAGATACTCAATGTTTCAAGAAATACATACAGTACATCATTGAATTAAATACTACAGCAAAAAGCTGTACAACTCTGCACTCTTCACAAAAACACATGCACAACAGCACAATGAGCTAGTGCGGAGGTTTGACAAACACAGAAACATATAAAACTCATACAAGATAAATTAAGATAGCCATGCAGCAATATTAAGTTAAACAAATACAATCAAAACGTAATGCTAAAAATGTAAAAGCTACCGATAAATCCAAATTCCTTAAGCACTAACATTTGCTTTCTTGTTACTGTCAGCTTAAATATGGCTCTCTCTTTAAATGTAATGCTCAGTGTAGGTAGACTCTGGTTGCCTCAGAGTCCGACAGCACGTCTTCCTGGGTAGAAGGATCATTGTCAGCAGCATTCTCGTTCACATCAGCATCCTCATTGCTCTCAGCACTGTAATCAACCTCCTCCAGAAACGGGGGCTCATCTTCATCAAGCACATAGGTGGTGGGGCTATGGAATACAATGAAAAGGATCTCATTAGTGCACTAATTACACAAAAAACAAGTTGCAGTTACCAGAGATGATGCACGGCTGCAGTAAAAGAAAAGTGGAGCTAGAGCTTGTGTATCTATTGTAATCCATAATTATTTGTGATTTTTAAATTATGCAACTTTTTTAGCAACCACAACAGGGAGGCATGAACTTCAGTGATTTTTAACGTTACTGCATGGATAATATTGTATAATAACACATCATATTTTCACTGTGTGCGCATGCACTTTGGGAGTGTGTCAAACTGAGCATTGTCCCTTTATATATATATATATATATATATATATATATATATATATATATATATATATATATATACAAGGTTTCAATGGACACGCTAACAGGTGATGGATAAAAAAGAGTTTTAAAGTTGTAAAACACAGTCTTCCACCGACTAATTGAATAGAAACTTGATTTTCTTTCCATCAATTAAACTCCAGTACAGGTTTGTTCTTGAAATCAATATTTGTTTCAGTTCATCTCAGTTCAAACAGGTAGGCTGTATATAATCTTGAACACTAACAGTCAGACATAATGTTTTCACATTTTGTGAAAATATGATCTTGTCTTATACTGTATACATTTCTACATATAATAAACATTTTCATGTGCTGGTGGTAGTTTCATTGTAATATGGAAATATATGTGGATTATATTCTTTTTTTTTTAATTCTATACACTTGCATTATACAGACGTGCTCAAATTTGTTGGTACCCTTACAGCTCATTGAAATAATGCTTCATTCCTCCTGAAAAGTGATGAAATTAAAAGCTATTTTATCATGTATACTTGCATACCTTTGGTATGTCATAGAATAAAGCAAAGAAACTGTGAAAAGAGATGAATTATTGCTTATTCTACAAAGATATTCTAAAATGGCCTGGACACATTTGTTGGTACCCCTTAGAAAAGATAATAAATAATTGGATTATAGTGATATTTCAAACTAATTAGTTTCTTTAATTAGTATCACACATGTCTCCAATCTTGAAATCAGTCATTCAGCCTATTTAAATGGAGAAAAGTAGTCACTGTGCTGTTTGGTATCATTGGGCAGCATTGTGGAGTAGTGGTTAGGACACTGGACTCTTGACCGGAGGGTTGTGGGTTCAATCCCCAGTGGGGGACACTGCTGTTGTACCCTTGAGCAAGGTACTTTACCTAGATTGCTCCAGTAAAAACCCAACTGTATAAATGGGCAATTGTATGTTTAAAAAAAAAAAAAAAAAAAAAAAAAAAAAAAAAAGTGATAACTGTATAAGGTGAAATAATGTGATATCTTGTAACAATTGTAAGTCGCCCTGGATAAGGGCGTCTGCTAAGAAATGAATAATAATAATAATAATAATTGTGTGCACCACACTGAACATGGACCAGAGAAAGCAAAGGAGAGAGTTGTCTGATGAGATCAGAAAGAAAATAATAGACAAGCATGGTAAAGGTAAAGGCTACAAGACCATCTCCAAGCAGCTTGATGTTCCTGTGACAACAGTTGCAAATATTATTAAGAAGTTTAAGGTCCATGGAACTGTAGCCAACCTCCCTGGGCGCGGCCGCAAGAGGAAAATCAACCCCAGACTGAACAGAAGGATAGTGCGAATGGTAGAAAAAGAACCAAGGATAACTGCCAGAGAGATACAAGCTGAACTCCAAGGTGAAGGTACGTCAGTTTCTGATCACACCATCCGTTGCTTTTTGAGCGAAAGTGGGCTCCACGGAAGAAGACCCAGGAGGACTCCACTTTTGACAGAAAAACATAAAAAAGCCAGACTGGAATTTGCTAAAATGCATATTGACAAGCCACAATCCTTCTGGGAGAATGTCCTTTGGACAGATGAGTCAAAACTAGAGCTTTTTGGCAAGTCACATCAGCTGTATGTTCACAGACGAAAAAATGAAGCTTTCAAAGAAAAGAACACCATACCTACAGTGAAACATGGAGGAGGCTCGGTTATGTTTTGGGGCTGCTTTGCTGAGCCTGGCACAGGGTGCCTTGAATCTGTGCAGGGCACAATGAAATCTCAAGACTATCAAGGCATTCTGGAGCGAAACGTACTGCCTAGTGTCAGAAAGCTCTGTCTCAGTCGCAGGTCATGGGTCCTCCAACAGGATAATGACCCAAAACACACAGCTAAAAGCACCCAAGAATGGATAAGAACAAAACATTGGACTATTCTGAAGTGGCCTTCTATGAGTCCTGATCTGAATCCTATCGAACATCTATGGAAAGAGCTGAAACTTGCAGTCTGGAGAAGGCACCCATCAAACCTGAGACAGCTAGAGCAGTTTGCTCAGGAAGAGTGGGCCAAACTACCTGTTAACAGGTGCAGAAGTCTCATTGAGAGCTACAGAAAACGTTTGATTGCAGTGATTGCCTCTAAAGGTTGTGCAACAAAATATTAGGTTAGCGGTCCCATCATTTTTGTCCATGCCATTTTCATTTGTTTTATTATTTACAATATTATGTTGAATAAAAAATCCAAAGCAAAGTCTGATTTCTATTAAATATGAAATAAACAATGGTGGATGCCAATTACTTTTGTCAGTTTCAAGTTATTTCAGAGAAAATTGTGCATTCTTCGTTTTTTGTGGAGGGGTACCAACAAATTTGAGCACGTCTGTATTGTTACATTCACTGTTTTCCAACACTACATAAAGTAATTTTGCAAAACTGTTCTATGTTAAACATTTCTTTCATTGCTTTTACGTTATCTCTCAAACCTGTGGGAGTTCATTTTAACATTGATTGCTCGTCATCATCTTGAAATCAAATAGCAGTACTCCTATTGGCTGATAATTTGTTATTAATTACAAAATGGTTAGATGTGAACAAGTGAACATTGTACTGTATGACATTACAACAAAAACCTGAAGTGATGGGCACCAATATCGATAATTTGATATGATATCGATATCAATTTCAATATCGAGATATTGTGGGATTAAAAAAATCACATACGCTAGCAGACATGTTTTATTCCTAATACTACTAAAAATACAAAGGCAGTATAATCAAGTTTATTTTATATTAATATACAACAAGCCCTGTACACACCAATCATTGTCAGTCTCGTAGGCAAACACCACACACTAAAGTATTATTGAACCATTTTATTCCATGCTGCATTATTTTGAGATATGCACATGCGTCATCGGTTCACTGCATCATGTCCGTGTGATTACTTACACTTCTATTAATGTATTTTTAAAATTTCAAAACACATCTCAAAATAATATAAAATTTGGCATTACAACGTACTTAATACTTTTAGAGGTGTTGTGAGTTGTTTTATTAATGTGTATCTGTAATAAAACTAAATAAAATGAAATTTGTGATAAATAAAACCAAAAATTATAAAAAAAATATAAATAATTTCATGGGGCTCTAAATATTGGTAATGTATTTTTTTTATTTTAAATAAAATTACTAGTGATTCACACAATGACTCTCATATTAAACCACAGCAAATTCAGAAATATAATTTTGGCAATTGAGTCAAGGGCACATAAGTAATCACTGGAGCTTCGAGAAGGAGACCCAGACTTCTTTTAGTGAACAAACTCAATTTATTTCTGAGGCATCAGGTAATTTCTGGCTTTTACAATGACCATGAGATGCATCTAATTGGCTTCTTGGGTAATGTGTTAAAACACTTATTTGAAAGGACTAAAGTGGTTATCGGCCATTAGAGGGAAAAAGCAAAATGCTGAACAGGAGGAGTCACATAAAGACTGGCAGCAGTGGGGGGTGTGGGGGGTTCGTAAGTAGCACATGCTCAGTTTCATTACTCTCTCCAGGGGATGGATAAAGATATTTGTTCAGAAGCTCTAAGTGCTTCTTAATATTTCATTAGATAAGTACTTCAAAATTCAGATGAGGTCCGCTATTAAGGTCTGCAACCTCTATTTTTTTTTTTTTTTTTTTTTTTATCAAATCATCCAGTTACCCATTTATTTTGTAAAGATGCCTTCTGGAGGGAATGGAAGCAACTCCATACAGCAACACCGCTGAGGGATATAGATTGGTGTGTACCATGAAAAGGAAAACAGAACTGCCTTGAAAATAAAACTGTATAGAAACAAACAGGGTATATACTGTGAAATGCTCTCATATTAACTGGCTGCCTAGTTACAAATAAAATAAAATAACTTGACTAAGTTGCCAACTGCTCATGTCATGTCTGTGTGTATGCATGCAGCAGTGTGGATTAGTAGATAGTAAATTTATCCAAATCCATGATCCATAATGGCTCTCTTAAGTAGATCCAAACATGATCTTGTTTATTGACAGGGAAGGTATATGGTTACATTACATATTGCAGGGTTAGAAACTTCCACTAGCCCGGCACCCAGTCCTGGGATTCATAACTTCCCTTGTTTAGGTATATTATTGAAATCCACAGCCCTTGCCCCTGCTAAATCTGCTCTGAACTGATTACGTGAACAAGCCTCACCTGTATCTGTAGGTTGACTATTGGAGCTGTTCATACAGCTGTAAGGGTTGCTCAAATTCCTGGCAACTGAATCATTTAAATTATATACTTAATTGATGGTAGTTTGGAAACCCAGGACTGGGTGCAGGGCTAGTGTGAGTTTTTAACACTGAATATTGTTAATTATACCGACATAAGTCATACATGTTTGTGATGTCACGTAAAAGCTACTACACAAACTATATTATAAGAACACAATAACCACCATTACCGTGTACTGTATATGACAGGTGTCCTTTTCTGCTCCTGATAGCCTTATACTGTCCTTGTCTAGTGTATTAATACCAGGCACACCTTGATGCACAGTAATGCTATGAAGCATGGAACAGATTTCTAAACTGACTTTTGCCTTCCAAACATTGGCTTTATGTCCCACAAACATATACGGGCTGGTTATACAAGCACTGGTGTGGTTATTCTTAAGGCTTAATGATGCAGTTGTAACTTATACTGTTTCCTCCAACAGGTCAATCTTACAAAAAGATGACGTTGAATAAATAACTGATTGCTCACCCACAAACAAGCATACCATCCATCTATCTATACAGGGAACAAGGGACAAAGTAATTTTAGACTTGAGGCCTAAAGAAAAACAATTGAACCAACATATTGTACTAACAGTACTGTATATGTATTTATTTCTTCAATTAATTCTTGGTCTTGTTCATATTGGTGGAAACATGTCACTCACCCTTAAATCATGCATTGAACTTTTCTGGTATACAAAGTACTCCTTGTCAATCTGAAATTATTTTGACAAGGGGAACTAAGATTTAGAAGATTAGGACACTGCCTGTCACTTCTGGGTTGTGCTTTTCAATGAAGTCATTGTCAGAATATCAAATTCACTCTGGCAGCCGATATTCTAAACAAACAGGCTGTGCTAATCTAGTACCTGGCATCTAAGACTAAAAACCAAGAAACTACAGTATCAATGAAGTCACAGCTCTGAAAAGCCCAAAGGCAAGTATAGCATGGAAATTTTTACCTTTTAATGAACAATGGTGTTATCTTTTTGGATCTCTGACATTCTGTAAAAGGTTACTGTTGTAAATGATTTTAATTATCTACCTAGTGCACATCTCTACCCATTAAGACCCTAGAATACCCATTTGTGTTTTTATACCTTTTCTTTTGTAGTCATTTTGAAAGAGTCAATAGGCATAGCATTGCTTATCATAAGTATCACACAGGCGCTGGGCATTCTGGAAGAGTGACAGCCAGGTGTAATAGGATCTTCAAGGTGAATCAACATTTACATGCCAGGTTTCAACAGGATTATAGTTTTGATCCTAAACAGCAGCTCTGTGATTGAGCATGTATTCGACTTGGCCTCACTTTCAAATGTTTTAATGTCTGAATGACCAACAACAACAAATCCCCACAAGCACCAATGAGCAAAGAGAGTCGTGTTTTATCATGGGTACTGCAGACTTGTGGTTTTCTGCAGTGGTCAGTAAGGAGCACATGAACCGTGCTGGAATGAATGAATGAAGAGACTATTAACTGTTCATTCTTAACAGTACATTTTTATACCATGAACTCCGATCTTGCTTCTTGCACGGACACAGGAGCAGGGCCAACAGGGATTGTTACACAGGGAGTGTAAAGTGAAGGTCGAGTTTCAAGTCTATTGAATTGAGGTCCAAGATGGATGCAAAAAGCATCTTGAAGTTCAAAATAAAATAGTGGAGGTGTAAATTGCTGAACCACAAATGGATTATTATGACACTAACAGTTCAACAATCATTTGTTCCTGTTAAAAACCAACCAAGTCTTACAACTTGCAGCTGGGTCACAAGAAACAAGCATAGTTCATAATATCAATTCTACTAAATAATTCTGCTACCATTTCAAGAAATAGTTCTGGCAAGAATTACAAAATTAAATCTACAAAAAAGAGATAAAACCATTTTCATCTATGTATCAGTTTGCAGATTAGTGTGGGAATTATAGCAATTTTTTTTTTGCCTCTGAAGAAAGTTAGAGATGCAACATTCCGAGAACAAGATAAATACTATATTAGTTTTTAGAACACATTTAAATGTCTCCAAGAGAATAAAAAAATACAACTGTTTTCAAATTTGTATCAGAAAGAATTTGGGTCCCATCATCCAGAAATCTGACCTATGATTGCCATGTTACATCAACATAAAAATCTCATCCTGAGGCATTTATATAACCCTTAAAATATGAAGTTTGTAACTTAAACAGCATTTATTAAGGAGACAGAGAAGGTGCAGGAGCAGCAAGTTTGCTAACAGCAGAATGGACAAAACCATTGAAATACCTACCACGACACTGTCAATACAGCATTCTGTTACAGAAGAATACATAGATAGACATTTGTCAAAGAAACCAGTCAACGAATCCACAGTAGTCAATTGCTTATTTTCCTTTCTGAAAGTCAATTATTTTGTAAGAAGCGGTAGACAATCAATGGCATTTACAATGACAGTTACAATGGCATTTGCAATGCCTCTGAATTAGGAAAACAGTGGATTATTCCACAGATTCACCATTTACAATTGTTTGTATCTTACCACATAAAACAAAAAACAGACAGAAAAAGCCTTGTCAAACCGGCTTTGGAGATTTCATAATATTGTAGACATTCTAACTACTCTAACAATGCCAACACCTGGATAAATGTCAATTAGGGTTCACTCTTTCCTAAAAACACATTTGTTATAATTATGCAGTTATACAATTATACTAATCCCAAAGTGCATCAGAGGTGGAAATTAACTTGACTGTAGCAGCCACATACTTCATTTATGTTGGAAGTAAATCGAATCTTTATGAAAACTGAAGTGTAATGGATTTACCTTTGTAAGCTGTTATAGAAGAATACATAGATTTTTTGACCATATCAAATGTCTCAGACATATCCACCATTTTTACTTAAAGGGTACATAAGGACCTTTTTATTTTATTGTGTTACATGCTAGTTAAATAATCAGTAGCTGATCAGCCATGCATCCTCACAGGGTTTTAAATTATAAATAACAAAAGACGCTGCGCTTTTATCCGCGCCGCAAACAAAAATACAAATAATAATAAATAGGGGCAGGACACTCCGCCACAGTACCCTTTAAGAGTACAGCACAAAGCCTCTCCAGTCTCCACTCAAAGTATATCCATTGCTTCATGGATATACTTTCTAGACTCAGGTACTGTATTAATGTGTGTACTTGTTTTCTTGGAATTATTATATGAAATTTTGGGAAATTTTTATTAATCTGTATAAATAACCCAGCTGGAAAATAACATTCTGACATTTGGCATACCCTAACTACACAATTCATCCACCAAAAGACCGGGATATTGGCTGGTACATATCCAGGTTATTTCTAGTGTAATATAATCACCATACTCTGGTTCCTGAATGTAGTAAAGCCATATCAAACATGGATTTGGCATAAACAGATATGCTGCCTTGACTGTTTCTGCCTGGGCTGAAAACTGGCACAATGCTGGTCCTAACTGAAAGCTACATAGACAAATGTTCATACATCTGCTGCACATCCAGCCTGCAAAAGGATCAATTTACTGCTCATACTGCATACACAGACCTCTGATGTTGTCTCCTCAAGGACTTATTATTTACAGTTCTCCCCCCCCCCCCCCCCCCACTCTATTTAAAGCACATGATTGATGACTCTTCCAAATCTGAGAGCACTAGGAATATGGAAAGAAATCTATATTTCAGTAGATCAGGACAAACCCCCACAACACAGAAGCAACTGAATGATATTTTATTGATGATTATGTGGTGTACATAAATGACAATTGCCACCTGGCCTGCTGGACAAGGCAGTAGACTCCCCATAACAGATAGCACCAAGGGACAGCTACGAGGGTGGAATTGGGGGAGGTGGATGGATACAAATGAATCTTTTAAGGAACACAGCAATGACCCTCTCCAGTCTCAAAGTATATCCATAAAACAGTTTTTTAAGATTTTGAGTGCCTATTGGTTTGGTTTTCCCACTTTACTTTAGTCATATTAATATTCACACACACAAAATGTATATATGATTATACAATACACAAAGAGGCATTTTATCAGAAAAAAAAAATCTATTTAACTACAACAGTAGCTGTGAAAAAGATGGGTTTCTTCTAGGGCTGCTCCGATTAAGATTATGATTTCCATTACATGAGATTAGATGTTAAAACTTCATGCTGATTTATTATTATTATTTGTTTATTAAGCAGATGCCAACTAAGACGTAGCTTTACAGTAAACTAATGTGATCCATCTGCATCTCCATCCATTTGCGTTTCTTTCCATCTGATGATGTAGATAACCTTCTGCCTGGTGTTGATGGCTGAAGTGTAATGCTGGCTCCAGGGATCAGCTTATTTTGCCTCCCCAGCGCATCAGCAGTGAAAAAGATGGGTTTCTTCTAGGGCTACTGCGATTAATAGATTAATCAGACTTATTAATCAACTAAAGAGTTGATCAAAGGTTATTTTAGTTTTTACAATTTTATCGTGCAGAATTTTATTTTCGTATATAAAATAAAATCAACCAATAGAAGATCTGCATTTTCTCTGTGGCAGTCCAATCGGCGGGACAAACAGTAGAAGGTCTTTCGTAGGTTTAACCAATGGGAGAGCCAAAGATGTGCCCCTTGTTATACAGGTGTCCAATCATGAGTGAGCAGAGGCGGGTCATCATTGGGAGTTTAAGCAATGGGAAAGTCAAAGATCTGCCCTGGTTTTAAGCTGTCCAATCATTAGTGAGCAGAGGCAAGACATAAATATGCTAGGGCAAGGGTCAGCAATTAAATTACATGGTGGGCCAAATGACCTGCGGGCCACTTACATGACCAACCCAATCCCCCCCAACCCCCCAAACAAAAATTAGCTCTACAAATGTGTTGCTATATGGCACATGGCATAGAGAACACATATTGAATAATTTCAATGTATTTCGACCTATCATTGACATCATAGTCCAGGGCTCAGGGCACATTTTAATAACCTATGTATGGCTGCTGCTGTATTTTTGATGCGAGTACATTAAGATGTGCCATGCACCCTGGACTACATGAGCTTTAACTGCATTCCCGGTGGCAATGCTGCATCAATAATCTTTACCTGTATATACGACCCAATGTATCAATATCTGTTCCATGATGGAAAAAAACCCGGCAGACTAAATTGTTTCACCGAAAACCGACTCATCAATAAAAAGAAAAAGCTGCGGCCGTTTGAAAACAAATCGAAAAGGAACAATGTAACAATTGTGATAGTGTGTCCTTGTAAACTCCAAATACATATCAGTAAAAATAATATAGCATCTGTGTTGCATCTACTAAGAGACATATAAGTTTACTTTAACATTCTGATATATTGAAAGTGAAACGTAACTCAAAATGTCAGCTGTTCAGCCAGTGCCCCCCACATTTGTCAAGTGGTTTTGAGTGACATATTGTGTGATTTGGTATTTCAATAAAATAAATGAGGGGCGCGTACATTTTTGGAGGACTACCTATTATCGCTGTCAAGTCTGTCACACTCACATCTGATGTTTTAAAACTGATCGCAAAAGGAAAGTGCAATTGTTCTCACTGAATTTGTTATAATGCAATAAAAAATTTAAAATACAAATGTATGCTACTTAAAAAAAAGAAAAAGTTATTCTGCGTTCCTGTGTATGAGGGTTCCATACCATAGCCAGGCATGAATGAAATTGCTGGATTTTGCATGATATTGCTTATTGTAGAGACTGTTATTGAGAATTATATTGAGAACTTCTAAGTAATATTTTTAAAATGCTTTTTACAAATGAATATATATATACAGACGTGCTCAAATTTGTTGGTACCCTTACAGCTCATTGAAATAATGCTTCATTCCTCCTGAAAAGTGATGAAATTAAAAGCTATTTTATCATGTATACTTGCATGTCTTTGGTATGTCATAGAATAAAGCAAAGAAGCTGTGAAAAGAGATGAATTATTGCTTATTCTACAAAGATATTCTAAAATGGCCTGGACACATTTGTTGGTACCCCTTAGAAAAGATAATAAATTATTGGATTATAGTGATATTTCAAACTAATTAGTTTCTTTAATTAGTATCACACATGTCTCCAATCTTGTAATCAGTCATTCAGCCTATTTAAATGGAGAAAAGTAGTCACTGTGCTGTTTGGTATCATTGTGTGCACCACACTGAACATGGACCAGAGAAAGCAAAGGAGAGAGTTGTCTGAGGAGATCAGAAAGAAAATAATAGACAAGCATGGTAAAGGTAAAGGCTACAAGACCATCTCCAAGCAGCTTGATGTTCCTGTGACAACAGTTGCAAATATTATTAAGAAGTTTAAGGTCCATGGAACTGTAGCCAACCTCCTTGGGCGCGGCCGCAAGAGGAAAATCGACCCCAGATTGAACAGAAGGATAGTGCGAATGGTAGAAAAAGAACCAAGGATAACTGCCAAAGAGATACAAGCTGAACTCCAAGGTGAAGGTACGTCAGTTTCTGATCGCACCATCCGTCGCTTTTTGAGCGAAAGTGGGCTCCATGGAAGAAGACCCAGGAGGACTCCACTTTTGAAAGAAAAACATAAAAAAGCCATACTGGAATTTGCTAAAATGCATATTGATAAGCCACAATCCTTCTGGGAGAATGTCCTTTGGACAGATGAGTCAAAACTGGAGCTTTTGGCAAGTCACATCAGCTCTATGTTCACAGATGAAAAAAATTAAGCTTTCAAAGAAAAGAACACCATACCTACAGTGAAACATGGAGGAGGCTCGGTTATGTTTTGGGGCTGCTTTGCTGTGCAGGGCACAATGAAATCTCAAGACTATCATGGCATTCTGGAGCGAAACGTACTACCCAGTGTCAGAAAGCTCTGTCTCAGTCGCAGGTCATGGGTCCTCCAACAGGATAATGACCCAAAACACACAGCTAAAAGCACCCAAGAATGGATAAGAACAAAACATTGGACTATTCTGAAGTGGCCTTCTGTGAGTCCTGATCTGAATCCTATCGAACATCTATGGAAAGAGCTGAAACTTGCAGTCTGGAGAAGGCACCCATCAAACCTGAGACAGCTGGAGCAGTTTGCTCAGGAAGAGTGGGCCAAACTACCTGTTAACAGGTGCAGAAGTCTCATTGAGAGCTACAGGAAACGTTTGATTGCAGTGATTGCCTCTAAAGGTTGTGCAACAAAATATTAGGTTAGCGGTCCCATCATTTTTGTCCATGCCATTTTCATTTGTTTTATTATTTACAATATTATGTTGAATAAAAAATCAAAAGCAAAGTCTGATTTCTATTAAATATGGAATAAACAATGGTGGATGCCAATTACTTTTGTCAGTTTCAAGTTATTTCAGAGAAAATTGTGCATTCTTCGTTTTTTGTGGAGGGGTACCAACAAATTTGAGCACGTCTGTATATATATATATATATATATATACACACACACATACAAACTGAGATATTTGGTATTTGGTTATGAATCAACTTTCTCAGAAAAAATGGAGGCACACTAAATACCTGAACTGGCACAAGGGATATACTCGACACTTTTCCCAAACTGAAATTATGAAAGGTATCTGTGGCTTGAAAAAAAGGAATACTGTTGGAACTGGATTTTGTTCAGTACAGAAAAGGCGATATGAAGCAGCACTGACTACAGCAATCTGGGATGTCTCACAAAGTCATCACAAAAACATAAACGTTCCCAAAGTCACTTGCGAGCCACTGTTACACTTTTAATAACCTATGTATGGCTGTTGCTGTATTTTACACTGTTACACTCAAAACTAGCGTAGGGATACAATACTTCACAATGAGCAAGTAAGAAATAATTGTGAGGTTCTTAAACACTTGGCAAGCAAGAACTGGCACTCAGAGAGCACAATGAAGGCACCAATTCCTCAAATATAGGTAATTGTGTGGAATTACTTTCTCTGATTTCTGACTATGACATCATGTTAAGCAATCACTTGTCAATAGCCACAGTATTCTCGGGTACCTGTAACAAGATTCCGAACGGCTTAATCTCTTCGGTGCCTCAGGTTCTGCTGGATGCAGAAGTACAGAAGGAAGCCAAGTGATGTTGGAAACGCAGCTCAGCTGTCTTGTGTTTGCAGGTATGTGACTGACAGTGGCCTGAAAGAACGGTTGTCCTGTGAAAATATTTTACATTTACTAAAATAAAAATAATAATAAAATACTTTTAAAAAGACCAAAATTCCCATTGGGCTTATTTTTTATTATTCTACTGATTTTTTAGTATTACTATGCAGGACAGCTGCTATAATATCGTTACCTTTATTACAAATGTGTACAGATTAATCTACTGATTAATCAGCTAATGCCCATAAATTAACAGATCAAAAACATGAATCGACTGACAGCCCTAGTTTCTTCTTGTTCTGTTTTGTCCACATACAGTAAGCTTTGTATAAGCAATGATTGCTAACGGCTTACTGACAGCTACAATGTAGTAGAGAAAATTTTTTATTTTTCTAAAAATGCACTTTGGACAGGCAGCCAGTCAGACAAACCCACAGTATTAATTTCAGACTAAGACCTGATCAGGGGTTAATGAACCCTGGTCAGGGGTTATAACCCAGGCAATACAAAGTGTTAACAAATGATCCTACTGATAACAGGGTAATTTTAAACATTTAAAATAATATTTTTTTTACTGCACATAAAAACAACAAAAATTTAAATACAAAAGAAAAGTGAATTCAGCCAAACAAAGGCTGTTTTGGAATTCACAAGCTGTTGCGACTGTTGATATATTAGGCAGGGGCGCTGGACCCGGGGGGTCAAGAGGGGTCATGGCCCCCTTACTTTTAAAAGTGGTAGGGGCCATGTCCACTCACTTTTTGACAAAAGGGCCCTGCATATTGCTTCCCTTGATCTTGAATTTGGATTCTCGTTCGCACCGCAGCCCTGTGAAAGTTGTGTATGTACAATAGGCTACTGTCGCTTTAAGGAAGTATCCCCCTGGGTCCCGCCCCACAAAAAACGTATTAACGTAGGCAAACATTTCTTAATCGGCATTGTTGATGTGTGGTTCAGTAGCAGAGCAGACAGCCTGTTAACAAACAACCCAGACTTACATTTTGGGAGACCGGGAGAACAGAGCACACACACTTAACACATTTAAGAGTGCTGCTGAGCTGCTGCTCTCGCTTCTGTTGTACTGCCACACAGGCAAGTCTTTTTTTTTTTTTTTTTAGAATTACCTGACCTTGAGTCATAGGATATAATGGTAATGATTGGGCATGGCTACATCATTCTCTGGTTTGAGTCGGACATTAGAAGACACAGTAGTCTGACAGAAGAAAGAACCTTAAAATGCACAGTGTCCGGTAAATTCTGAAATGACCAATCACCATATATCATTTGCAGTGTTATATTGGTAAAGGTTGATTGTAGTGCTGGACATCGAGAAAATATCGAACAACTGGTTGTAGACATGTTAATGAAACGGAAAGGATGATAAATAAATACATGTAGGCGCTCATGATCATGAAAGGGACAGTCACATGACCTGGCATCTTACCACTGGCTTGTCTCATAACTCTCATTTTCATCTTTATTCCATTTTATTTTCAACTCAAAATGTATTTATTCCCCAAAACTGTGCATGTGTGAGTGCTTTCTCCCAATAATTTAATTTGGTAAAACAACTATTCTGGTTGTTCTCTAAATAATAAGTTATAGAAATATACAGCATTTCAGTAAAAAAAAAAAGCATTTGTAAAATTTAACAAAACAACTTTGTCAGTCCTAAGCTGTTTTAAATCCTATTCAGACAACTGTTTATACAATCTAACCTTTTAGTAACATAAGCTTTCCTAATTTTTGAAAGAATTTAAAAAAAACAAGCTTTTCTCCTGAAACCCGTTTGAGTCTTGTCAGAGACAGATCTGTCATCACCATGTCAAGCACAGGTTAAACCAGGTGATAATATAAAAGTTACAGCGGTTCTCTTATAGTGCAGTCAGTGTTAATAACCCAGATCAGCTATTGATTTCAATATTTGCTCTATTGTTTTATAAATGGTACTACAAGCACTGGTCTGCAAATAATTCTGTTTCTAATTCATTAAAGCCCTCAGTGGGTCTGGGCATGTCATGGACAAAGGCCTTCATCACAACCCACAAAACAGTAAATATTGTATTGCTCTTCAACCTAGAAGAGCTGATATTTTTTCATACAAGCAGCAAGGAAACATCATTCAGGAAAACTGGTTTGGAATGTTATATATCCATTATGACCCGATACATACAATAGTCAAAAAATTAGGGCTTGTAGTTTTTGGTTTTAACAGATAACAAATGAAAAAAAACAAAACATAAAGACCTATTTAGAAAATGTGTTTTTAATCTTATGGAAATATATATATATATATATATATATATATATATATATATATATATATATATATATATATATATATATATATATATACATACATACACACACAAGAAGTGAAATTGGGCATCTATGGGTCATTCTAAGCCATACGGGTACCAAACGAGTTACCCAATGTCTGTCCAAATTAACGCACAGACAAGAGGTTTATTCAGAAAATGACTTTTGGATCAAAATACACAAAGAACAAAAATACATTTGCTTTAAATCGAATAAATGTTCAGAATTCTTTCATTTTTAAACATTCAGTTATTATGGATGTCAACTTTCTTTTAACTTTTCAAGCAACTTGTAGGAGACATTTTAAAGCAATTTTCAGTAAGTAGATCAAATTGTGGTTTGAACTATTGACATGGAGTTATTAAAATGTCCCTTACAATAAGAGGCTACTTAGGTTGCCAGAAAACAGTGCCAAAATGTTGCCTGGTGTTTCATGAGAAAGACAACGTAGATTTCACAAAAAGTAAACTGCCTAATCATTTGTTGTAATTAATCTTACCTCTTTAAACAGAAATATACAATTTGACAGTTCATTTTTTTTTTTTTAAAGAATGAGGCAAACAACCTGTCCCTTACAAAGTTAAAACGCATATCTCACTCCCTCATAATTATATTACAGTTTGCACAGTTTGAAGAACTCCAAACACATACAAAATACACACAATGGCCCTGTAGAGGTATGCTGTGTGTTTATGTTGGTGGACAATTAGACCATTTTTCCAAAAAACACACCCTGAGCATTTAAAAACACTTTAAAAGCAAAAATTCTTCACCTTGATTATAATGCTGGATATATTTCCATTTATTTATTTTTTTGTCAAGGATAGATATGCATCACTTTTATAGTAACATTATAAACTACTGAGCCACAAATATTTTTTTATCATTATCTAAAAAATGATTATCTCCAAACTAATCATGGTACCAAAAAGTATAAAGCAGATATTTTAATAAACAAACAAACAAACAAACGTGTTGTAAATAGTTCTACCCTTTCATAACAACTCAGAAATCTGCTTTGATCTCATTCACCAGAAGAACATTCATGTTACAATGAATCAAAACTCTTTTGAGATTTACATGTTTATATTTGTCAGCCCATTGTTTGTTGTGCACAAGACAACACTTAATATGGCAATTAAAACACATCGTAATCAGCCTGATTTCATAAAAGCTTTTAAAATAAGTTTACAGGTTATATAAAGTTTATGAATACATTTGATTGCCCTAAAAAGTAGAAAAACATTAGGTTATTATCATAACCCTGGTTCCCTGAAATAGAAATGTAACCCTTACCGAATGGGTATTTACCTCCTAAAAGACACAGAAACATGAATAAGATATATCAAAGCTGCTCACCAAGCCTGTGACACAGTCATGGCCCGCCTCCGTCTGCTTCATTTTTCCTTCAAGCCTGCTGCAATCATCGACGCAGCGACCTTGAAAGTTAATGGTTAGTATACCCAAGCCATCACCGAACGACCGAATGCTACAAGGCTATACCCGTACTGGGAACGTGTGGACGGTGCTCTGGCATTCTGCAGGGTGTCAGTGACCATATTAGAAAGCCCCAGATGGCTCAAATGCAGCCGATCAGGGGCCAGACCATGGCATAAGGTGGGTAAAGCATATAACAGTTGCCTCGGCCACTGGTGTGCCAAGACATCTAATCGCCAGTGGGTCCCCGCCTCCTATTATGGAGAACAGAGGGGACAGTGGGTTGATTCCTGGTTCAGAGATCTGTCTCCCAAACCTCCACTCTGAGGTGCTGGGAAGCCAGTTTGTCACCCCAGGCAAGTGTACTGCCCGTAGTGAGAGGAGGTGGTTCTTGTGTGCCCAGAGCAAAAGCTTGCGGGCCACATGATGGAGACTGGGCGAGCGGAAGCTGCCCTGGTGGTTGATGTAAGCCACCAATTTTGTGTGGTCTGTACGGACAAGCACAGGTCTTCTCCCTCGAACCTCCTGCAAAAAATTCTGCAAGGCCCGGTAAAATGCCTGCAACTCCAAAACACAGTGGAGACCCTGCCAAGGGGGGTTTCACACTCCTTGCGCCCCTCTGCCATTCCATACAGTGCCCCAACCCTGGTTGGACGCATGCGTGGTGACGACCTCCCTTCTGGTGATACTGCCCAGTGCTATGCCAAGGCTTAGATGGGCAGGCTGTTTCCACCAAGAGAGTGCCTTCAGACAGTGATGAGACACTCAACAGGCGGTCGCAGTTCAGCGTGAAAATCCCTGCTGTTGAACCAGGCCTGCAGAGGGCGCACGGGCAGGAGACCCAATGGAAGGGTCTGTGAAGCTGCTGTCAACAAGCCCAGAAGTCTCTGGAACATCACTATCATAAGCGCTCTGTAGAGCTGAAAGAGCTCTAAACGGGCAGTTATTCACTGCACTCTGCCGCCCAACAGAGTGGACAGACCTGTAGTCCAAGCACACTCCTATAGAAGGCTATCTGGGAAGGCGTGAGCTGGCTCTTTGCATGATTCACCGTAAGGCCCAACCGTTGGAGGTGGCCGGTGACAAGTTCCATGTGGGCCTCTGCCTGTGCTGGAGACTGGGCACAAATGAGCGAGTCGTCCCGATAATTGAGCACTCTGATTCCTTTGAGTCTCAATGGGGCCAGGATAGCAATTGCTCATGCACATTGAGAAGGCACGGGGAGCTAAACAGAGGCCAAATAGCAAGACGCAGAACTCGTGCACTGTTCCCTGAAAGGCAAACCGCAGGTACTTCTTGTGCACTGGTGTTATGGGGATGTGGAAATAGACGTCTTTGAGGTCCACCTTGGTGGTCACCTGGCCTGATGGACTGCAACAGCTGATGCAACATCAACATTTTAAACCTCCTTCGGCTCAGAGACAGGTTAACCTATATGAGGTCGAGGATTGGTCTGAGGCTACCATCCCGCTTAGGCACTAAGAAGTACCTGGAGTAGAACCCTTCCTCCAACTGGAGGGGGTCTATCATGCGAATAGCCCATTTTTGCAGCAAAGCTGCTACCTCCTGAGACACCACCTCAGTGTCTTGTGGGTTGGAGTCACGCCCCAAAAGGGAGGGGGACCATGCTTGAACTGCAGAGAGTAGCCAGTCTGAACGTAGTAAACACCCAGATGTCTCTGGTGCACTGACGCCAATATCCAGATGGCTCCCTGAGAAGGGGCCCTGGGCCTGTGGCAGAAAACTCCTCGGGCTGTTGCTCAGCTTGTGGCTTGGCCTGAGGATTCTGTCTCTGTGTCAGGCGGCGAAACCTAATAAAGCCTCCACAAAATTAGCCATGGGCCGGTTCTGAACACCACCTCTGGCAGCAGGTGCAGCCTGCTGTGTCGTCTTTAAGGCTGCTGGGGCCTTGGGTGCCAGTTTGCCGCTGGTTTGCTGGTTTTGTCAGGCACGTGTGCCTGGGAAAGCCAAAGTTGCCTACGTGCAGCTATCGGCACAGCCAGATTCCTGCCTACAGCCTGCCCATTCAGTTTTTGATACACGGAGCAGGTTCTTGTTAACCAGGCTCAGCTCATCCATCTGTTCTGGTGAGGTCCTGTGACTGTCAGAGAGGGACCTCAGCAAATAGGACTGGTAGGCTACCAGAATACTATTATAGTCGCTTGGAACGGCAACTCTTTTTCTTATTCATCGGGGAAGAAGGAGAGGCAGAGGAAGTTGAAGAAGACTTTCTACCGGGTGTGTCGTCCAGTCTCCCTTGGCACAGAGCCATCTGGTAGAGAGGACGCAGCCACCGCTCTACCAGAAGGTGATGGGGAAGAGTGCTGTGCAGGAGCGAGGGATGCAGAGCTCTCTGTAGAGCTGCGGAAGAGACATTTATCCAGTGTGAGCTTGGAGAAAGATGCACAAAACTCACAGAAACTGCTGTTCGTCTGTGCCTCCGTGGCATGCTCTGGCCCCAGGCAGGAACAGCATCTGCCGTGCTTGTCCTCAACAGGCAGACTGGCCTTTCATGTCTCGCAGGGTCAGAACCAGTACGATACTGGTTTGGTTCAGTGACTGTAGCACTGGGTCAGTATAGTACCGGGTCAGAACCGTTCAGTACCCATGAGGTGACTTTAGTAACGGGTCAGTACAAGAATGGCACTGGTGCAGTAACCTCAGTCCCAGTTCGGTATGGTATAGTACAGGGTCAGGAATGGAGTGGGTCGGTGACCTCGGTAACGGTACGGTACGGGTCCACCAGTTCGCATTTACTGCAGGTTGTAATGTACAGGAATGTCCACCTGCACAAGCCACTGGTAAAATCACTGAGTCAGTACCAACACGAGACTGAGGAAAGTCGGTTTGTTTGAGGTACTAACAGCCTTCGAAATGGTGATGAAAAAGCAGTCACCAAAACAGCAGCAAGATACTGTGAATGAGACTGCAAGAAATCTCAACCAAAGCACGTATCTTGGTCCAGCGCAGCTTTGCTAAGCCCACCAGCTGTGCGAGTATTTCTATAGAAAAACACACAGACAATCCTACAGGAGAAAATTATTTCTCCACAGAAAACGTTAATAACACAATTACAGTTCACAAAATATACGTCTCATAATTAAAAACAAGAATTAATTATTATTATTTATTTATTTATTTTTTTAATAATTTAGTCGTTGCCAATTAGTTTTTATTATTTTCTCCCCAATTTGAAATGGCCAATTATTTTTTTTAGGCTCAGCTCACCGCTACCACCCCTACGCTGACTCGGGAGGGGCGAAGATGAACACACGCTGTCCTCCGAAGCGTGTGCCGTCAGCCGTCCGCTTCTTTACACTCTGCAGACTCACCGTCCAGCCGCCTCAGAGCTACAGCGTTGGAGGACAACGCAGCTCTGGGCAACTTACAGGCAAGCCCGCAGGCACCCAGCCAGAATACAGGGGTCGCTGGTGCGCGGTGAGCCGAGGACACCCTGGCCGACCTAACCCTCCCTCCCCCCAGGCGACGCTCCGCCAATTGAGCGCCGCCCCCTGGGAGCTCCTGTCCACGGTCTAGCGAGTGCTTTTACTGGATGCGCCACTAGGGAGCCCCCACAAGAATTAAATTTAACTCCATCCGGAGCTATGCAGCTGGGAAGGTGCAACTCAAGCTGCTGGCTTCACACAGTACACAAGGCCACTGCAGGACGTAACAAATAACAGACTGTAGTGCACAATATAGGGGTAACTAGAAAAACTATTACAGCATTAATGTAATAGTGCATAAATTAAGTGTAAAACACAATAATTAGAAAAAATTATACAGTCATAATCAACAAGTACTTATCTGATACCAGGCTCTCCTGTCAGGTCTGTCTTGAAAGGAAAAATAGCACTGAGATCTGGCACTGAGATCCCTTTATGCCCTCGGAGGGAGGCCATGACTGCGTCACAGGCTCAGTGAGAAGCTTTGATATATCTGTCAGGTTTCTGGGTCTTTAGGAGGTAAACACTCATTCGGTAATGTTTACATTTCATACTTGAAAGGGAACACATATTTAAAAACGACAATATAATAATAGTAATACATCAGAAGCAGACTTTGCATTATATATTTGTCCTCCACGTAAAGCCCTTTAGATTAATGTGTTCTCTTTTATAGCAAGGAATTGGCGAGGCAAACAGGTATACTCCACAAATCACCTTTTAAACTGTCACTCAGTTTCTCAGTGCTGAAAACCCATCAGAAACCTGAAGTGTGGTATATGGATATGAGATCATTGTTCTTAAATTTCAGTTACATTATAAAGCTTTGAAATTTTATTGACAATTACTGTCAATTTTAATGTAAAGTTGTGTCTAGCATTAGTAAAACAAAAAGATACCTATAAAACATACAGTACTCATTCAGCTGTATTTTCTTTTAAGATAATATACTAAATCATGCATTACCTAGAGTTCAGTAATTCATGATTTGATGGCTGGTTTCATAGCAGCTGGGAATAAAACAAAAAATATTTGTTCAGTACATTGTATTAAAATGTGCTAACCAGCAATTAGGAAATGATATATTACAAGTCCCACGCTCCATGACCTTTCTGTTGACCTCTAAACCTAAAATGCTTTTTAGCTGTGTTCATCCATCTTCATAATTGTTTAATTATGCAATACAGTTCCCTTTATACCCCAATACCTTATCATGCTTATACATGTAACCTTGTTAAACTGCAAAATTGAGTTTTTCTGTTTGCACCTTCAAATTATGCCATTCATTACAGTATACAATGGCTTGTTCATTCTGTACAGTTTTTGATCCTACTGTAACAGACATTATCCAGACAGCTTCAGAAGCAAGAAATTCAAGAGTCTGTGTGCTTGAGCCTCACACTAAATTTAAAAACCCAAGACCCAACATTCTTGAGAGATTAATGCTAAATAACATTAGTCTATAAAGATGTAATCATTCCACTATACAGCTTCAGATTTATTAATGTACAGTATTACTGCACTGCCCTACCACCCATTTTGCATGATGACAGTGGCTTCCTTACTTTTCGGCGGTGGAAAGGTTTGACATGTAACACATCTCCCAGAAATAATTTTAAATACATAAAAACAATCTTGTTTTAACGTCTGTAGTTTAAAATACATACAGCTTGCGTCTCCAAAGTTTGTTCATAGAACTAGAATATAAAGCCTCCTCCTGGGACCACTTTTAGTAAATGTCTTGTATCCCTGAATAGATAATCATCCCCTCTTCAAATATCTGTCTCAAACGCTAACCCCAAAAGTTACACATTTCTAGGTGGGATGCTGTGACAAGCAGGCTGTAGTGGTGACGTCAGACCCGGAAGAAACACACAGTACTGCGAGGTGAAATGTGAGTTGCGCGGTTTAATAATGAACAAAATAAAAGGTTTTAAACAAAAACAGCGCACAGCAATTGAAGCCAAAATAAACAGACAGACACAAACAAACAAGTACCGTGCTTGTCCTCCAGCATGACGTAGCAATTGCTGTTTCTTTTCTTTTCTTTAATTTAAATTACTCTCCTCTCCACACCCGTTCTCCATTCACCGAACACACAACCCAAGTGAGTGAAACGTGCATCTATATATACTGTTGTGCCAGGATTCAATTACTAATTAATTATTCACTTGAATCTCGGCACGTGAACTAATTTGTGCAATCCCGTGCTCACATACTATTACATACATTAAATGCACGTGAAGTGTTTGTGCAATCCCTGTGCCTAAATACAACTACATATTTTAAATCACTTGTGATACACAGACCCATTTATATCCCATGCAGCAATATCTATACACCAACATTAACACTCCACACGCAACACAGAACACACAAAATTAAATTGTTTTTGCATGCTGAAAATAAACACTTTGTCTTTCTTTTTAAAAATACATCAAACCATCAAAATGACTTTATTGTGTTAATAATATACTCTGTTTTAATGTGTTAAAATTGACTTTTTACAAGTATTTTCAAAACATTTGTTAGATAATTGCTATATATTTAGGGCTGGTTGTAACAGGTATAAGATACAACTGTAACATTAAAAAAGCTTTAAAGAAAACCCTGGTCTTCTGTAAAACATAAAATAGTTAAGGGGTTAAATCAGACAGGAAGCACTGTCAACAGCAAAAAAAAAATACGTTAGGTTATTATCATAACCCTGGTTCCCTGAAAGAGAAATGTAACCATTACCAAAAGGCTATTTACCCGCTAAAGGCCCGAATCCTGAATATCGTATACCAAAGCTGCTCTTTCCATGCCTATGACGCAGTCATGGCCTGCCCCCGAGGGCAGAAAAGGACTGTGCTCACAGATCTCAGTGTCATTTTTCCTTCAAGCCTGCTGCAATCACAGACGCAATGACCTTGAAGGTTAATGGTTACATTTCTATTTCAGGGAACCAGGGTTATAATAATAAGCTATCTTTCCCTTTCAAGTACGAAAATGTAACCATTACTGAATGGGTGTGTACCAAACCAAAGCTGTCACAAGGGCAAGATTGCAGACGACTGTAATGCTACAAGGCTAAGCCGAAGGCTGCCCTGTGCGTTACCATTTGGAACCCCAGTAACAAGTAGCTAGGGAGATGAAGTTGCCATGCCCCTGGTGGAATGGGCAGTGAGCTTTTCTGGAGGGGGCAAGTTGACCAGCTCACAGGCAGTCTTGACCATGTCTGCTATCCACTTGGACAGCTGCTGCTTAGACAGGGCTTGACCATGGGACTTTCGGACTGACTCCAACTTTTCATCCTGTCAACAAAGTATGCCAGGGCTCGCACTGGACAGAGCGTATGGAGCAGCTGCTTTCTGTCAGACTGAAAAGGAGAGTGGAAAGCCTCCAATCTCACAGACTGGTTTACATGGAAAGCAGAGATAGTCTTCTGCAAGAAGGCAGGATTGGTACGGAGCATGACCTTTGTCCTGGCCTCTGTAAAAATTAAGCAGTCTCACCCACTTTACGTAGGTGATAGCGAGCAAGAAAGCTTCAATTATATAAATTTCAGCTCAGCTGAAACAGGAGCTCAAACGGAGGCGTCATGAGTGTATAAAGCACCACGTTTAGCCTCCAGCAAGGAACAATATCTTTCGTAGGGAGCCAAAGCTGCAGAGCCCCTTTCAAAAATTGCCCAGCCAGGAAGTGAGCTCCTGGGGAGACCGAATCAATCTTGACATGGCAAGCTGAAATAGCTGCCAGATAGACCTTTAATGTAGAGGGGGATGTCTCCTCGTCAAACAGGTCCTACAAAAATTGCAGTATTACTGCCATGGGACAAACCCACGAGGCAAACAACACATCTGAAAGACACCCCACTTGTACCCATATTGGGAATGCATGGACGCTGCTCTGACAATTTGTTGTGTGTCAATAACCCTGTTGGACAGACCCAGGCGGCTGATGCAGCCGTTCAGGGACCAGGCAGAGAGCTGCAGGTTCGATGGGTCGGGATGCCATAAGGTCCCCCCGTGCATGACTGAGCAGGTCGCTGCGCTGGCCACTCAGGAGCTGCATCAGGGTTGAAAACCAGAGTTAATAGGCGATCATGGTTCAACGTTGGCTGAAAAACCCTGATGTTGAACGACGCCTGTAGAGGGTGCATGCACAGGAGTCCCAATGGAAGGGTCTGGGAAGCTGCTGCCATCAGGCCCAGAAGTTTCTGGTACGTTACTACTGTGAGCGCTCTGTTAAGCTGAAAAAGCTCCAAACAGGCAGCTATTCTATGCACTCTGCTGTCTGACAGTGGCCAGCATGGCACCGTAGTCCAAGCAAACTCTGTCTGGGAAGGCGTGAGCTGGATGTTCACATGTTTCACCGTAAGGCCCAACTGTTGAAGGTGGCCAATGACCAGCTCCGTGTGGGCCTATGTCTGTACTGGACTGGTCACAAATGAGCCAGTTATCCAGATAATTGAGTACTCTGATGCCTTTGAGTCTCAATAGGGCCAAGACAGCTTCTGTACACTTCGAGAAGGCACAGGGAGCTAGGGAGAGGCCAAATGGCAAGACGCGGAACTCGTACGCGGTTCCCTGAAAGGTGAACCGCAGGTACTTCCTGTGCACTGGTTTTATGGGGATGTGGAAATAGGCGTCTTTGAGGTCCACTGTGGTAAACCAGTCACCTGGCCTGATTGACTGCAACAGCTATTGCATTGTCAACATTTTGAACCTCCTTCGGCTCAGATATAGGTTGACCTGTCTGGGGCTGCTGCTTAGCATGTGTCTTGGCCTGCGCAAGGGGGTCTAGGTTGCCAGTTTGCTGCTGTTTTACGTACTGGAGGTGGTCACTTGGGAAGCAGGCGAACCAGCTCCTTAGTGGATTCCCACACACAGTGAGCGCGCTGCAGTATCTCGTCTACCGCGGGACCAAACGTATGTCCTGGAGTGATTGGGGCATCCAACAGCAGTGCTTTGTCCCCGTCAGGATGCCAAAGCTGCCCTCAGGCAGTTACCAGTGCAGCCAGGTTCCTATCTACAGACTGTCCATTGAGCTTGGACACACCAAGCAGGTTTTTTTAACCAGGCGCACGCCATCCAGCTGTTGTGGCGAGAGCCTGTGGTTCTCTGAGAGGGACCACAGTAAATGCAACTGGTAGGCTACCAGGATGCATAGTTCCCTAGTCGTGCGGCGAACACACTGGTTAAATAGGCTCTCTTGAGGATCACCTCAGAGACCCAACATGCTTGTTAGGGCAAGCAGTGTCCATGGATAGGAGCGCTAAATAAGGCTCCTGGACCAAGGCGGCAATAGAAGCCTCAACCAGCGGAAAATGGGCCAGGCCCAGCTTCTCCGCATCATGCACCCTATGTAGGGGGTCAATCGACCGGGAAACAGCAGGAGTTGTTGCCAGATGGTCCCAAGAAGACTGGATATCAAAGAGAAAATCCAGATGAACTGATGTGGATATGCGAGACGTGGTAGGCTCATCGTCGAAAATCGACTGCCTTGTTTCCCACTTGCAAGATTGCAATGGGAAAATGGCGCGGAGGGCAGGCCATGACTGCGTCACAGACTCAAAGAGCAGCTTTGGTATACAATATTCAGGATTCGGTAATGGTTACATTTCGTACTTGAAAAGGAACTTATCAAATAGTATCCAGTATCATATTAAGTATTGTATTAAGTACTATAATGTATAGTTACAGACCCATCTAGAGTATGTTCTGCGTCATGTTAGATCGCTCAAAACAGAAATACACATTTCTAGTCTTGTTGGCTACAGTAGCATTTTATTAATGCAATGAACAAGCAACAACATGTTTTAATATGAAGGAAGATGGTTATTAAAAATGCATTTGTGGCATATGGCAAGGGACTTCTGTCGACATGACCTTATCTGTCTTCCAATTAATTTATTCAATTTTAGCTCTTCAAGATAAGTGACTGTCCAGATAAGCAGCGGAAGCTCTGACCTCCAGCTATCTGTCATTCAGAACATACCAAGTTGTTCTGCATTAAATGCTTAAGTGATATCTATGTGCTTAGTTATGTATATCTAGACTCTTTAAAGAGCATGTATTTAATTTATTTCCATTCATTACTGTGACCCTTAAATATTACATTGCCAAAATGCATTAAAAACAAGGTAAATGTTTTTAACAGATGCATTATAAAATGATTATCACAAGCACAATACAACCTGATTTGTGGTGATGTACAATTTCTACATAACTAGTCGCAGAGCAATGAAACCTGGCAGGCTAAACCATCAAATGGCATTAAACAAGATCCTAGGACTGCAGTTTCAAAAGTGGCCTCTGGAGGATTTAATAACCACCCGCTCTTTATATATTTTGTACAGAAATATTCAACAAAATAAAACTGAGCAAGTATGCAATCAGTATTGTGTTGTGTGGAGAAATTACAAACAAACTAACAAAAACAAGAACTACAGTATACAAGAACTATATAACTCAAGATTCACCTGTTTTGTGTCATCCCATTTTTTTTTTTACTGGTACTTGTATTAAGCTTGGAAAAAGAGTTCCCAACCAGAGTTCCCAAAATAAAATAATAATAATACAAAATGGTTCTAGGACGCCATTAATTACTATTATGCATTTTCGTTAATCTGAAGTGAAACTTTTTCATTAGGCTTAGCTTGTTATGGGCTAATCAGCTTTGCAACACGTCTGATACGATATGTGAGGGATAAGAGGCTAATATCAGGCATTCCGTATTTTTTATTAGAATTATTATTTATATACGAGTATGCAAAAAATGTCCATTCAATATTTTTGTAAGACAGCTTGTTTCTTAAAAGGAAAGCTTAGGAAACAGAAATTGGCCTACCTTGTGACTTTACAGCTGGACTCAATCAAATCATTCTCCAAGTCCAGGAAGTGGGATGGATGCTTGTACTCCACCGGAGAGGTCAATCTTTTTAAACGCAGCAATCCAACACAGAACTTGGCTCCCATCTCCTCCAGTTCCTTTGTGCCTATTTGAAGACCCTGTTAAAATAACAGATAGTATCAGAAGGGGCTGGCAATCATGTAATCTCAATTGTATTGCACAATGAACAAAAAACAATTACAGTACAGTACAGTGTATTAGAAATATACCCACCATCATTAATGTAATTTTAAAAATTGAGTGAACAGTACCATGAAAAACTATCAACATTACCTACATCCACAGTGTGTACTGTGTCCCATCACAAATGTAGTGGAGGTGGGAAAGTGTCATTAGCGATCAATAGTACATTTTAACGAAATTCATGCCATGGGTCCCAAATAAAGAACACACATAAGCAAAACAATAACAAAAAAGTGAATTGGGTGTACATACTCAACCTGCTTAAAGTTCCATGTTACTGAGTTTTTTTGTTTCATAACTGATCTAGTAAGTTTAGACATCATTTTGAAACAGGAAGTTAAAAATGGGAAGTATTAGGTCTTGGGACCCTAACTGCAATAAAAACCTATAAAAGCAGTCTATGTTGAATACAGAAACAACTTAATTCACATCTGTACAAACATTATTTAGGCCATCTACTAAATCCATTCTCCAGGATCCTGAAGATCAGCATATGGCCAATTAAAGAAAGGGGTGAAACATATGACTAATGATAATTTCCTAGAAAGTACTAAGCCAAAAATAAATTTATTTTGGCAAGGGGTAGCTTTTTCACTGTTTTTATTTGCTGTTTCACCAGAAAATAACTACCTCCATTTTCAAAATACTTCCTATATTTATGAAAATAGGAAGACGACAAGATTATTGTTCCCCCTTTGTTTTGAAAATGTAGGCTTCTTTGTCTTCATAGACGATGTATGAATCTTACTGCATGTGCAACAAACATTTTGATAGTAAAACAGACGAGTTCTGAAATCAGGTTTAGGGTAGTTCCTGGATGCGTTGCCTACAAAATTATTTAATAACATGCAATTATGTAAATCAATGCCATATTAAAGAAAATTACACTGCATTTATGTTATTATTTAGTAATTTAGCAGACACTTCTATCCAAAGAGACTTACAGAGACTTGGGGGGTGAACTATGCATCACAAGAGCTGCTGCAGAGTCACTTACAATAGGACCTCGGTTTTACGTCTCATCCAAAGGACGGAGCACAAGGAGGTTAAGTGACTTGCTCAGGGTCACACACAGTGAGGCAGTGGCTATGATTTAACCTGGAACATCCTGGTAACAAGCCCCTTCCTTTAACCACCGGACCACCAAGACCAAACTTTGATCACATGATTTTGTATAAGTTTATATATTAAATATTGTATAAAAAAAGGTAAGTACACCAACAAACTTCAGACCCATGCTTCCCCATGTGCAGTGCACTTAGCAGTGACAGAATTATTTTTATTTTTAAGTTGCATACATGAACCATAAAAAGTAGAACCCAGCACTGATTAACTAAAAACAAAAAATAATAATTTGAGTAGTGCTTCACTGAGGAAAAGAGCATCATCCCAAAACCCTTTTCTTAGTGAATATCCGTTAATATTAATCCCCAGTCACCTCTTGGTAAAGAGACCACTTGTGGGGATCTAAGGCCTGGGTGGTTCCGAACATCTGCCAGGGTATTCTCTTTCTCTGCCAAGTACATTTAAATAAGCAAAACATCTCACAAGTGCCATCATAACCCAAATGGTATCCATTCACTACCACATGCAGAAATATTAGTTGTGTGTTCAATTTGCCCCCAAAAATTGGTTTCTACAATGACCACTATGGTATATACCTGAAACACATATCAACATTATACAGACTGCAGCCACTTGCAGAGCATTTTAAAATGGAAAGAAAATTCGAGCTACTTTCAAAACATTGTAAACCAGGAGGAAAACTGAATTTAAAATATAAAACAAACATACAAAATGCCTATTTATTAACATACAAGGACACATTCATCAGTGGTTTATATTATACCTGCATTCTTTAGTCTCAGGGATATAAGCCATACGCTTGCACATATACTTACCTTATATTTCCCTTGATCGCAACCACATAAAGTGCTTTCCATGGTATAGCTCTTCTGCACTCCAATCTCACGCCATACCACCACACGTGCAGTGGACTCCTTGGATTTTTCAACTACAAAACTGCAGCTACTCATGCAGAATGCTGGGGCTATCTGACTTAAAATCTTGGGAAGAGTCTAGGAAACAAAGAGAAATGGCATTGTTTATCCAATGTTTTGCATTTGAATGCAGGTTCACCACAAAGCCACATCTTACATATACTGTACAGAAGAGCCCTGCTAGTACAAGGAGATACAGTGCCACTGTTTGCCTGTTTTGAGTTTATAAATGGGGTCCCTATTAAATCAAGATTAACTAGAAACCTTCACATTCTATCAAGCTTCCAGATTGCTCTAAACTGCAGATAGTTTTCATCCTGCCATGGTGCGAGAGAGTAGAGGGCTGAGGCATTTTGCTATTTTACTGTGCTTTTACCAGTTTACCCTGGTTTACCATGTAAATTAATATGCTTTATCATACCTTGTTTATTTTTTTACACTGCTTACCTACCTTTTCACTATGCTTTATTACACTTTATTATGTTTTTACTATGATAAACGTTTATAAGGGCACATACTGACCTACTGTGCCATAGGATCTGTAATAATGATAGCAAATAGTGTAACTTTATGCCGTCTTGACCTGACCCCTGGGGTTATCTCCCCCAAAGCCAACAGGCGTCTACAGCCTGAAACTTTACATTCCATCAACTTGGTCATTGTGTGCCAAACAAAATGTTAGACTGGAACTAGGGGAAGGAAAAGGTGGACAGAAAAAAAAACAGAATGTCTGCCCTCTTGTCAGGGTTAAAATAATTACATCAGTGATAAAGTGTTCAGATAAGCTGAATGTGCTGAAAGACAAGGAACTGACAGTCAGCTGTGAACTTAACACATTAACAACTGGCTATAGGCAGAGTATCATTCTAAATAGTTTATTAAAATATGTTAGTGGACTCAAATGTTTCTCTCATATATGCTAACAATATCCATGTTACCATGTTAACAACAACTATCACAGGTTTGCTTCTAAAGAAATGACTTGCTTCCACATAGAGATGCAGGGGTGGGGGATTACGTAGACTCTACTGACCAGTACTTTATAGAACCCCTGTCTACAGCCATATATCTGGCCACGCAGGACAATCAGCAATCCAATCAATGAAGAAAGCCAGGGTAAATAAATAGCCCACACCTCATGGCACCTCTCACTGTAATCTCTAACCTCTTTCAGTGACCAGTATATCAGCAAGTGTTGTTAAGCTGTTTTCTTTTTCTTTAAATTTGCAAAGTTTATTCACAGAATAGCGTTTCTGGAATACTGATGCAATAGGACATCTTGGTATTAGTAATACATATATAAAAAGGGTCTTGCTTACCCTGTATCCCAGGTCTTCTTGAAGTTCACTTGAGGCAGCACTCACATTAGTCTGCCATACAGTTTCTTTGATACTGCAGCCATACATAAATACATTCTTTTTGCGAGAATGACCGTGATAATCACAATATACCTAGAAATAGGGCAGATAGAAAGAACTACTACTTTCGTTATTCTTTAAAAAAAAAAAAAAAAAAAAACAAGATTCCTCTGGAATGACAGCACAATTATGATAAGGACTGCATTTTTTATTCGCGGTAAGAAATGGCATTTCACGGTCTAAAAATAGATATTTCAAGATTAAACATAATATTGATTAAAGCAAAAAAAAAATAGCACTGTCACATTCAAAATTGATAATTTTCTCTAGAATGATCATGCAACAAATGTTCCTAAATATTTAAATGCTTTCCTGAAAAAAAAGTAAATGCTACATTGTAGAATATTTCGTTTTTTATGTCCAACTGTTCACCATGATGGATTTATCAAACAAAATAAAAAAAATAAAAATAAAAAAACATAAATAAATACTAAAAGAACAACAGACATGTGAAATGTCCCTTCTTGTACTTGACAGAGTGATCTTTAGCAGAAATATTTCAGATCTTTGATGCAGCTGGTGTCTTTCAGTCTATGCAGTGTGTTCAATCATTTAATGGAATCAAACTAAACCGGCTGCCAGGATTGCTAAATGTAGTGTAACAGGTAATGCACCAATAAGGCAAACGATTGCTGTATTTATTTTAAAGTGATACCAAATGTGTGTATTTACACTATTCTTTCAGAAATTGAAATTTTCACAGGGAACTACACACTACACGGCAATGGGTACATTTCACAGGAATCGTGAAATCTGTAATAACCGTGAAAAAAATAAAGCCTTTATTATGATGTGTAATAAAAAGAGAAACAAGAGCCAGGATAAAGATGACAGAAACTTGCATTCATTTGTCAGAAAAATAAATGAAAGTGTAAATGTGAACTGAACTGATTATCATCTCCTGAACTGTATGTGGATACTTGATTTGTATGGCATTCTATCATAATCTTAAATACACTTGCAAAATCAAAAACACCTTTGCATGAGAAGGTAATGTCCATAAGATTTTCCTTCCAAATGATGAATATCAGAAGAATCAACACCATGATGATATGAAGAGCAACAATAATGCTATGACACATCATAAATCACAATTGGTATTAAACACCTCTGTACAAAGGATTGCTATCTGATCGATAATGGCATTTCAAGTGAAACCAGATATGTAGCTCAAGCTTGTGAACTCATGGCACTTAATTCACTCAGTGCAGATTATTCAGCATCCCAGTGATTGTTTTATATTTTATATATATATATGAAGCATACTTGTATTCGATCGTTGATGTCTTAACAATCCAGGTCATAGATTCGTGTAATTTTTTTCAGCCATGGTCTGAGGATATCAAGATCACACTGAACATTCTTTCTTGAGCAAAATGAGCTAAACTAAGGTCTGGTTCATCAGCTGAAGATTAATTTATTGATCTTCAGTAGCAATAGTTGTTGTTAGACCCATGAATACAAATAACACAGTAATCCAGTTGTTTTGTCCTTACTAGTGGTGTCCGCTGTATTGCAGCTAGGTACTGCAACAGGCTTTTGGTGTGATAGATGGTGGGATGAAGATCAGGGTTTGGGCTCTGCCACTGCCTGTTGAGATCTTCACCACTTAAGGAGCAACGGTGGCTTTAGAAAAAAAAAAAAACACCCAAGATTATATGTACATCTATATATATATATACACACACACTGAGCATCAAAATAAATTTATCACTTATATTTGAGCATCAAAAGAAACGTATCACTTACTGTATATTTGGATAAAATTCACTAGATGTGATTGAAAAAATGACAAACTCTGTTTTAGAGCAGGTGCAGTGACTTTTTATTGTGCTGATTAACAACTGACATCACAAAGATGCTGCAAAATGATCTGTCGATCTTTGCCAGGTGTTGTGACTCCTGGTCTCCCAGTTCGTGGCCTGTCATTGACAGAGTGTGTCTGGTTATATCGTCTCGCCAGGTTTGAAATTGCTGGCTGTGAGCACCCAAGACAACGAGCCACAGTACGCTGCCCTAGTCCAGCCTCCAACATGCCGATTGCACGAAGGCGCTGCTCTCTTGACAGACATGGCATATTGTTTTTTTTTTCTGTGAATTTCTTTATTGCTTTTATGCTTGCAATTTAACAGCTGAAATCACTCATATCCAATGTCCAATCAACTGTCTCACTAATTAGGTGATTAAGTGCATATGAGTCAGTCATAGTCACTCAAGCGTGTCATGGTCAAGGATGAATGATCATGATCAAATGAATAAAAAGAAACCAAAAACATTTTGTCAATGTCCATCATTTACATACCTTATTTTTATATATATATATTTTTTTTTAAATAAATGTGTTATAATAGTGATAAGTTTCTTGAGATTATACATATACATACATACATATGTACATACATATAAACAGTTAGTTTACATACCCCCATGGAAATTTCTCGAAAACAAATAATTACAGGAAAAATCTTTTGTAGCAAAAGTTTTGCTTTTGTGGATGACGAAAAAAAGTTACAAGAAATAGATTCCTATAATTATTTATTTCAGATTTTTTTTGCAAAAGTAATCATACCCTGACAAGGAAAATGAAATTAATAGCTAGTTGAGGCACCTTTAGCAATAATAACCTCTTTTAAACAATCCGAATATTTGTCAATGAGCTTTTGGCATGATTCTTTAGTGATGTTTGACCATTCTTCAATGCAAAATTGTTCTAGTTTATTCAAATCCCGAGGACTTCTCTTGTGCACAGCCTTCTTCAACTCATACCAAAGATGCGCAATTAGATTTGGATCAGGACTTTGACTTGGCCATTCCAGAAGCTTGATTTTATTCTTCACACACAAGGCAAGAGCTCTTGAACTTGAGCTAATCATCCACTCGTTTGGGCTTATTTGCAATACTAAGCATCTAATATTGTAAATGTTTATTTTAAGCACAAAGTTGACATTTTCTGCTTCATTTTATGTTACCATAGGAAAAAAATGTAAGAAAATATAGTGATAATAAAAACAAACACTCATTTCTTATGTCATGTAAGTTTAATAAAAGAAAAAAAATGTTTAAACTTAAAAAGGGTCCGTGTACAACTTGCAGACGACAGGCTGAAGTTAATGCGACAAGTATTTATTATGCCTACATGTTTTCTGCAGAGAATATGGCTTTCCAACGCATTGTACCCTCTTGATCCATAATCATGGGTTCACCTCAGGTACGCATGTAGACCAATCAAAAAAAAAATGCACTTATTGTTGTACAAGCCGCAAGTGCAACGTCAGTATATTTTTAACAGGAAAGCACTTATAATAAAGGCGGTTTGAAGGTGAGCTATACATGCCTAATTTATGGATTATTCCAAGAGAGTGGGGGTCTACAGGCTTTGTCAACAATGTCCGCAATCATACCCCCCCTCCCCCCCCGTTAGCTCGCTCGCTGCACAAGTGAAACAGAAAATAAATATATATGTATCTTAATTTCTCGCCAGCAGGCAGCACCTTCCTTTCGTTCCATTATTTTCTCAATTTTCTGCAATGTGAACTGTAGAACTGCACCACAACTGTTTAATTCACAGTACCTGTTTGTGGACCAATGAAATAGCCGTCTGCCAGCGCCAATGGGGTACGTAATGTAAAATCAACCGCCTTAATGAAATTGTGCCTTATTTTTTCAGTTTAATGAAAAAAAAAAAAAATACGAACCTCGCCAACTGTCATAAATGTGTTAAAGCTTAAAAAAATGAAATATTAAAAAAAAAAAAAAAAACACACATTGGGAACATTATTCCCCCCAGATCTACATTGATCACATCAATACTGTAGCCCCGGGGGACTGAGTAAAAGCACAAAACCGCCAATCAGCGGTGATTTTTCATCTCTGTATGGTTGAAATGGAAACCCCAGTCCCACTTGTAGCCAATTCACTTTGAATATCTTTGGCAGTCAATCTTAGATTGTAATTAACATTCCTCACAAGTCTTCTACTTGTTCTTGGTGAAAGAACCTTATTTCTTCCAGACTGAAGGAGCGTTGTGACAGTACCATGAGTCTTGTACTTCTTGATAATAGAAACAATAGTTGAAATTGGGATACTCAAATGCTTGGAAATCTTGTATCCTTCTCCAGCTTTATGATAATAAATACTTTTCTGCCTAAGGTCTTTAGATAGCTCTTTACTTTTTCCCATATTGACTTATCGGTAATGACAGTAATCATCCTATGCCTTACCCTTTCATACTCTCTAACAAGAATGTTCACCTACAATCCAGCATTTTCTAGACTTTTCTAGAATTAGGTTATGTATTATCATACTGAAATGTGTAGCACCTTGTAGACAATACTATCATAGCATCAAAGGGTATGCATACTTCTGAATTAGCATTTTTGGAGTTTTGCAAAAAAAATTGCTGAAATAAATAATTGTAGACATCTATTTCTTGTAACTTTTTTACCTCATCCACAAAAACAAATATTTTGTATAAGATTTTTTCCAATATTCTTTGTTTTCGAGAAATTTCTAGAAATTATACATTTCCATTCGGGTATGTAAACTTTTAACTACAACTGTATGCATGTATATATATATATATATATATATATATATATATATATATATATATATATATATATATATATATATATAAAATACACACACACAGTGCCTATAGACACAGTCTACAGTTTACAACCCCTTTCAAAATTTTCACCTTTTGTTGCCTTATAGCCTGGAATTAAAATGCATTAAAATAGTTTTTTTTCATTTATCTGCACATCCTACCCCACAACTTCCATGTGAAAAAAATATTCTAGAAATTTGTAGAAAATTAATTAAAAATAAAAGCTGAAATAGCTTGGTTGGATAAGTCTGCTAATAAATAAATAATAATAATAATAAATAATAAGTGTCCACCCCCCTTGTAATAGCAATCCTAAATTAGCTCAGGTGTAACCAATCGCCTTCAAAATTGCACACCAAGTTAAGTGGCCTCCACCTGTGTTAAATTGTAGTAATTCATATGATTTCAGGATAAATTAAGCAGTTCCTGTAGGTTCCTTCTGCTGGGTAGTGCTTTTCAAAGCCAAGACTCAACCATGAGCACCAAGGCGCTTTCAAAAGAACTCCGGGACACAGTTGTTGAAAGGCACAGATCAGGGGATGGGTATAAAAAAATATCAAAGGCCTTGAACATCCCTTGGAGCACGGTCAAGACGATTATTAAGAAGAGGAAGGTGTATGGCACCACCAAGACCCTGCCTAGATCAGGCCGTCCCTCCAAACTGGATGACCGAGCAAGAAGGACACTGATCACAGAGGCTACCAAGAGGCTAATGGCAAGTTTGCAAGAGCTACAGGCTTTTATTATTATTATTATTATTATTTGTTTATTTAGCAGACGCCTTTATCCAAGGTGACTTACAGAGACTAGGACTAAGTGATTTGCTCAAGGTCACACAATGAGTCAGTGGCTGAGGTGGGATTTGAACCAGGGATCTCCTGGTTACAAGCCCTTTTCTTTAACCACTGGACAACACAGCCTCTTTTATGGCCAAGACTGGTCAAAGTGTGCATGTGACAACAATATCCCAAGCACTCCACAAATCTGGCCTGTATGGTAGGGTGGCAAGAAGGAAGCCATTACTCAAGAAAGCCCACCTTGAATCCCATTTGAAGTATGCTAAAAAAAACACTCAGGAGATTCTGTAGCCATGTGGCAAAAAGTTTTGTGATCTGACGAAACTAAAATGGAACTTTTTGGCCTAAATGCAAAGCGTTATGTTTGGCGCAAACCCAACATAGTGCATCACCCAAAGAACACCATCCCTACTGTGAAGCATGGTGGTGGCAGCATCATATTATGGGGATGTTACTCATCGGCAGGGACTGGGGCTCAGGATAGAAGGGAAAATGAATGGAGAAAAGTAGAGAGAAGTCCTTGAGGAAAACCTGCTGCCCTTTGCAAGAAAGCTGAAACTGGGAGGGAAGTTCACCTTTCAGCATGACAACGACCCAAAGCACACAGCCAAAGCTACACTTGAATGGCTAAGGAACAAAAATGTAAATGTCCTTGATTGGCACAGTCAGAGCCCAGACCTAAATCCAATCGAAAATGTGTGGCATGACTTGAAGATTGCTGTCCATCAACGCTCCCCAAGGAACTTGACAGAGCTTGAACAGTTTTGTAAAGAAGAATGGTAAAATATTGCCAAATCTATGTGTGCAAAGTTGGTAGAAACCTGTCCCAACAGACTCACAGCTGTAATTGCTGCCAAAGGTGCTTCCACCAAGTATTAACTCAGGGGGGTGGAGACTAAATTGAAAATAAATTGGACCTGACGCACCTGAGACACTCTGAATAATTGGACCGCAAAGGGTTAAAGAAAATGTAGAAAATATGACAATGCAGTTGTAAGCACAGGTCTATGGCCAGTGTAATAAATACAACGTTAACAAAACAAGCTTTGTATTAAGCCTCAATAATAACAACAGCAGCAACTATTCTTCTCAGGAACAAAATCAGATTGAAAACAACATAACATCCTGTTGGGTTTATGTCAGTGATAACATAATCCCATATAATCGTGTGGCTTCAATACAAAAGCTTGTAGTCAGCTATGAGGCACCTGAGGCACGGGCCTCGGATAAAATCATACCAATAATTATTTATTTAGGCTCTTTTACACATTGTTTAGTTGTTTTGCAGCAAAATAAAATGCATTTCAACCCTCATGTGCATACATTAATTCCCAAGTCCCACTGATATCTATAGCCACTGCTGATGGAGGGAGATCACTGTCAAAAATATTCGTATGCGTAGAAAGAATTTGCAGGTAGAAATAGAAGTGCAAAAAAAAATACGAGTATGACAAAAGTAAAGCTACGGTTACAAATTACAAAGTTACGACTACGACTCAAAAAGATAGGCGTACAACTCACAAAATTACGAGTTGGATAGAGCGTGAAATCACTGTCAAAAATACGTCACAGAGGTCACAGGACAGGCTGTTGATTGGGGGAATGTGGCAAAGTGGCTGCACTGAACAGGTGCAGGAGTGATGTGGTGCATAATCAGGAGACAGACAATGGAATTATCCACAATGAACAGGTTTTTAATTATAATCCAGGTCTGGTGACCAAACACTAATTTCAGGCAAAACACAGCAATGTGTAATGCACTGAAATAAATAAACAGGTTGCAGTCCCAAATAATAAACACAGCCAATAGTACACGCACAATACACAAACACGGTCACCAGTCCTGAGTGAGTGCTGTAGTGCTTGTGGTGCAAATACAATAATTATCGTGACACAGGTGTAGTGATGTTAGGGTTCTTGCTGGCCTCTAGCGACATCTCCGGAACGTGTTAGCTGTCTACTAATAACAATAATCAACAATAAGAGACGAGAACAAACAAAACACTCACGTATGATACCACAACAATGCTCCTTCCGGGTCGTATCCATAACCATAAACGAAGGAACAGATTGCGTCTCTCTGTCCCCTTTTATGCCGTCACACATGACCCCTTGGTAAATGAGTACAGCCGCCCCTCCAATCCGCGACTGCCACATCGTTTCCCTTCCAGGTCGATGAGTTAATGCACTGGAGTTCCACCCCCTTTCTAGCTGGCCGACTTCCCTTGAACCCTGGGAAAGAACTGTCGGGCCAACGTGTCCAAGGTATTCTGTTCTCGATACTTAGCGCCCTCACAGGTTGGGAGGGAGATTTACCACCAAGAATCACTGTATTCCTGTCACAGGGAACAGTCAATGAGTATGTATCAGCGCATGCGTCCAGCACCTTGCATTGCTGATAGAAGGGAAGGAGTGGCTGCATGTTGGTGAATTTTCAAAGCGGGAATATGGTAGAAAGTCGCCTAACAGATGGACAGTCTCAGTCTCAGCAAAGATCTTCTACATACACACAAGATAGTCAACTCCCCCTTTTTTTCCGTCCCTGCCGATGTGGTGCATCATGGGAATCCAAAGAGTTCTGGTGGCGACTTTTCTCCTATGTCTATAATGTAAAGTCTGCTTCATTTAATATTCAAAGCTTTCTCTTTTGAAAATGATTGCATTTTTTTAGCAAGATTCAATTGGATTTGTTTAGAGACACCCCTCCTTGATACATACATGATATTATTTCTACGATCGATGTATTCACTTGGCCTGACAAGAGCTCTTTATCGCCAAAGTGCTGTCCGAAATTGCCGGCTCTCATGACTTGAGCACCGGTCGGCAGCGGACCACCGTGTAGGACCGGGTCAGTACCAGTTCGGTGGCTGTAGCACCAGGACGGTATTGAGTAGGAACCGGGACGGTACTGGTTCGGTGACTTTATCCCTGGGTCAAAACATAACTGCGTATTGTAGGTATCGGGTCTCAACTGGTTCGGTACCAGGTTGGTTAGGCGACTTTAGCACCAGGTTGGTATGGTACCGGTTTGGTGACTTTAGCACCGAGTCGGTATGGGTATGGTCCTGGACGGCACTGGGACAGTTTCTGGACCGATGCGGTAACCTCAGTCCCAGTGCCGGTACCGGGTCGAGAGCATAGCAGGTTGGTGATCTTGGTACGGGTACGGTACGGGTCCACCGGTTCGCAGTCACCGCTGGTGGCAACATACAGGGATGCCCACCAGTGCAAAACCACTCGGTCAGTACCACACACAAGACTGAGGGACGCCTGCTTGTTAGAACGGTACTAACAGCCTTCGTAATGGTGATGTTAAAGCTATCACCAAAACGGCAGCAAGATACTGTGGAAGAGATTGTAAACAATTCCAACCGAAGCAAATATCTTGGTCCTACACAGCACTGCTGTTCCCAGCAGCTGCTCTTTGCTGCATGTGTGCTATAGCATCACACTGCAGACAGGCCTGAACATAGTCTCTGTAAAAAAAAACAGAAAACACACAAGAGGAAAAACTTAAACTCAGTGCTCTATGAATAAATCGCCTTCTAACTCTCAACAAAAATAAAATAAAAAAAACTCACTTTCCATTGATGACTCCATCTGGATTTAGCATGGGAACGATTTTGAAAATGTACGATTCTCTTAGGCTCTGAGCCATAGGGCTGTTGCTCATCAAGAACTCCAGAGTTCCTTTCATCACCCAGCTTGCATTAGTCTCCCCAGGATGTACACGAGCACTGAGAAAAATGTAGGGCCGGTTTCCTGGAAAGTGAAGGAAACATGGTTAATTAAAATTCTATGCAAATAACACAGAACGGCAAACCTATGTAGATCTCAAGGGTCATGCAAAACTAAAACCTCTCAATGGTTGAACATGTAGTAGTACTAAAAGAAAAAGAAACTTAATACAATTATTTGACACATTTTTTTCGACTAGAAGTCTAACTCAAGGTCTTCAATTTGACTAGGTCTTCTCAATGTCTTCAATTAATTGATTCTGACATTGATTCAGACTTCTAGGCAAAACGACTGTCAAAGAAGTTTACCAAGTGTCTTATAGTCATGTAACCATCAGTAGTGCCAGACCATATGCCAGACCATATGGACAGCCTCTGTAATATCCTTCATAGACGGCCGAAGCCGCTGAGCTCCTTTCAAAAATTGTCCCGCCAGGAAGTGGGCTCCTGGGGAGATCGAGTCAATTTTGACACGACAAGCTGAAATAGCTGCCAGATAGACCTTTTACCCTTTGCGGTCCTGTGATGGGGGACTGCCCCGTCTTTATGAACATGGTTGGGACTGGCAGGGAGGGGGTTAAACTCCTCCCTGCCAGGAAAACATGTCAGAATGTGGCTGGAGCCCTAATTGAATCAGCAATTATTGATTAATTGGGCTCCAGCCACAGGGGATAAAAGCCAGGGGAGAGGCCCTGGCTAGAGGGAGAGTTCTGGAAGGAGAAGGAGCCAGTGTTTTTCTGTGTGTGCTGTTTTTCGTTTTGAATCCAGTGAAGGCGTTGCCCAGCCTGGAAGCTTTATTTGTAAGCTTTGTTTTGTGTCTATTTTGTGTTTTGAAACCTTTTTGTTTGGCCCTTGTGCCTGTTTATTTTGTATTTTTTGTTTATTAAAAAGCTTTATTTTGAACTTCAAACTGTCTCTGAGCCTCACCCTCTGCCAATCCTGCCACAGGTCCATTTATTCAGTGCCTGTCAGGCACATCAGGTCTAATTTATTTTCACACAAGCTGTTTATTTTACTCGCGCTGTTTAAAAGTAATTTTATTCAAAGTAAAACAGGTTTAAAAGGCGCTGCATATCAACATGACACTCAGTACTGCATCTCCAGCCCTGCCCCACCCCTTGTTCACTGTATTCTTCACATACTTCTTCATAGTCGTGCATACTGATAAATCATCTCCTGATCACTCGATTTATCACCAATCTCCTCAACAATGCTATCCAAGTCATTATTTTATTACTATAACATTTCAAAAAAGCTTGGAAAATGTCCACGATATTCTTTGAGCGCTGGATGCGGAAGCAGCTATCTTGTTTGTTTATGTCCGTGTAATGTCTGTGATGAATGGACTATGCATATTGCTCAGTTCCGCCTCCATTTCTTGTTTTTTCCGGCTTCTCTTGGCTTCTCACGGCCTCCCTCAGCCATTGAAAGCTTTTCTCTGCTTTTTCCGGAGAAAAAACGACTATGGACCTGTGATTGATGCCTTTTTGATGTGGGACAGGGTCCGGCATCGGACCAGAAATGAAACATTTTTATGTCAGACCTGGTCTGCCATAGGACCACAAAGGGTTAATGTAGACAGGGATTTCACCTCGTCAAACAGCCTGCAAAAATTGCAGTGTAACTGTCATGGGACAGATTATGGGGTCGAACCCCCGAGGCAGGCACCATGTCTAAAATACACCCCACTTGTATCCATACTGGGTACACGTGGACGCCGCTCTGGCATTTTGCAGGGTGTCGATAACCCTATAGAAAACCAGAGCATCCCAGGTCAATAAGAGCACCTTGGCACGGTCCTGCCTGATTTTCTCCAAACACAGTTGAAGCACGGCGAGTGGTGGGAAGGCATATAATAGTTGCCTCGGCCATTGGTGTGCCAAGGCATCTATCGCCAGCGGATCCTCGCCTCCTTTTATGGAGGACCAGAGGGGACAGTGGATCGATTCCTGGGAGGCAAAGACATCTATCCCTGCTCTCCCAAATGAGGCTCACCACCTCAGGGTGAGGCCTCCATTCTAAACTCCCTTTAAGAGGAGGTCCGCCGCCCAGTTTGTCACCCCGGGCAGGGAACAAGCGACACCAAACGTTCATGCTGTAACTCTGAGCACCGTTCCCTTGTGGGAAACTGCTGCCCAGAGCTCTATCTGCTCCGAGTCCGCTGATCGCTTGCAGAGAAGGATGAGGAAGACTGTGAAGACGGCTTCCTGCTTGGACTACTTTCCTGGATGCGTTGTCTGCTCTCCCTTGGCACAGCCATGGGGTGAGGACACAACCACCTCTCTATCAGAGGGTGATTGGGAAGAGCGCTGTGCAGGAGTGATGGATGCACAGTGCTCTGTAGAGCTGCGGAAGAGAGACGTTTCTCCAGCGTGCGGTTAGAGATATGTCCACAAAACTTGCAGAAACTGCGGTTACCTGTGCCTCCTTTGCGTGCTCTGGTCCCAGGCAGGAAGAGCATCTGCCGTGCTTGTCCTCAACAGGCAGACTGGCCTTGCATGTGTTGCAGGGATAAATGCAAGTAGTAGATAAAGGTACTATGCAAGTAGAGGTGTACAGGTGCTGTCTCAATCTGCTTAAAGATAGCAACAGGGCTGTTCAAGACCCGAACAAGACCGGCTTGGTACCGGACCGGGGATGTAAGCACAGGTCAGTATTGGGTCGAAACCAGGTCAGTTTGGTACCGGTTTGTGCCTTTTAGCACCAGGTCAGTACGGTTCCGGTGCAGTAACCTCGGCCCCAGTTCGGTACGGTACCGGGTTGGGAACGGAGCAGGTCGGTGACCTCAGTTTCGGTAGGGTATGGGTCCACCGGTTCGCAGTTACTGCGGGTAGCACTGTACAGGGATGCCCACCTGTGCAAGCTACTGGCAAAACCACTCAGTACTCACACGAGACTGAGGGAAGCCTGCTTGTTATAATTAAATAACAATAACATAATGGTGATGCAAAAGCTGTCTCCAAAACAGCATCAACATGCTTTGGTAGAGATTGCAAGCAATCACAACCGAAGCAGCGTCTTGGTCCGGCGCAGCGCTGCTAAGCCTTGCAGTTGTCACTACACGTGTTTTTGGCTATTGCAGCCTGAGGTGGGGGGGAGGGGGAGCACAAAGTCAGCCGACTTACACTGCTTGATCCCTGGGAGGCAGCGACTCAAGTTGCTGGCTTCACATGAGGCACAAGGCAGCAGCGGGATGTAACAAACATGCTGTAGTGCACAAATGCACGTAATTAGTAAAACTAATACAGCAATTATTTTTAATAAGGACATATAATTTGTGTAAAAACACAAAAAATGCAAAAATCTATAGCAGAAAAAGTAACACATACTTACCTGAAGAGGCTCTCCTGTGCGCGCAGTCATTTATCTGGGGGCAGACATGACTGCATCACGGGTTTGGCTGAGCAGCTTTGTTATATCTTATTCAGGTTTCGGGTCTTTAAGAGGTAAATACCCATTTGTTAATGGTTACATTTCATACTTGAAAGGGAACCAGGCATTAGAGACATGTATCGGTCAGAAGTCCTGTTTTGTATGGTTTTAATGTGAAAACTGTTGAGTGCCAATCAGTGCAATTAGTGCTTGGCTGTTTTAAAAATAAAAAAGTATTAATTAAAGCAACACAGGTTTAGTACTTACTGAAGTGACAGATCTGTTCATAACACTTAGACTCTGGCATCGCTGTTATAGTCAAGACATGACAGCTGTTCCCACCCAGGGTCTCACAGAGCACATCTTGTCGGTAGTAAATCTGAGGGCTGTGCATGGACCCCAGCTTCTGAAGATGCATCTTTGCAGAAAAATAAATACAAGTATACAGTCAGCACTTGGATATCCATTACCCAGATACACGTCAATCGCGTTTTACCGTCCTTGTATTAGAAAAAATCAATCCCCATTATATATATGTAACAAATTAATGCACTTATCCATCACACTCGATTTCCGACTCGGTCATCAGTTTTCTGATACAAAGCCCATCTCGTCAATGTTACAATTTTTAACTGAATATCCGTCACAACCCGTGTTTAAAAAAAATAAAAATCGTTCTAATGCCAAATTAGTCTGTCTTATATTGTATAGTTACGTAGCACTTCCTCCAGTTTCACGAAAATGCAGCCAAAACAAAGAGAACGAGACAAGCTAGGAAATTTTAAATACTGCTACAATAAGTACCAGATTTAAAAGTATGTACTGTATTGCAGATAATGTGCCTCCTTTTTAAATTTGGCAAGGGATATTTTCAGAATCATATCGTTCTGAATTAAAATACTTATTCTGTTGAAAATATAGTACTGTACCAACAAAACCAATACAGTACATCCAGTACATTTTGTGTTCCCTGGAAAACAGACAAGAGTTGGAACGGGCCAAAATGGATTTGTGAGTGCTGACTGTATATGTAGCACATGGAAGGGAGATTTAGGGAAGCTGGTTGCTGTGCTGTAGGTCACACAGTCTAATAAAACAGAGAACTGAATTTAGGCATACATAGAACTACATGTAAATAAGTGTTCTCATTGGAAGTTTACAGAACGGCTAGCCTGCAAGAGAAATATGCTATTAGCTTTTGTCTGCCAAAATCTCTTCTCGAATTAGAATCTTGTAGTGCTTTTTTGCACATGTAGCTTGTTACTTTGTGGAATAATAAAAGTTGTAGTCCAATCAGCCCTGCTTAATGATACCCAGGTACTTCAGAAAAATGTCTGTATTATTATTATTCTTATTTATTTCTTAGCAGACGCCCTTATCCAGGGTGACTTACAATTGTTGCAAGATATCACATTATTTTTTACATATAATTACCCATTTTTACAGTTGGGTTTTTACTGGAGCAATCTAGGTAAAGTACCTTGCTCAAGGGTACAGTAGCAGTGTCCCCCATCGGGGATTGAACCCATGACCCTCCGGTCAAGAGTTCAGAGCCCTAACCACTACTCCACACTGCTGCCCATGAACATAATACTGTCTGTACTATGTTCATGGGATAATTGAACAGTCAGATAGATGTTAACAAAGTTTCTATGATTTTTTTTTTTTTTTTTTTTTTTTACCTTTAAAGTAGAATAGGTATATGGGTAGTGGTATGCAAAGTAACAGACATCATCCTTATGCTGGAAGGTCACCGTAAATGTGATTGTATAGTAAGACTTTCCTTTCTGACCTCCAGCCGCAATGGAACTCCTCGAAAAGTGGTTTCTTGATGATGAAACATAATGAAAACAAAAAGCACATTTAGTAAAGCTCATGACAACATGCAACAACTAAAGTCACAATTGCAAGTACTTGATAAGCCCCACTTATGTGAAACAGAGAAAAGTTTTTGAAGATCCTAACATTATTATCCGAAGGGGACATAGTAGAGATGGTTGTACATTCTACGTCACACTTCACACTTTCTGCATATATATGGAGAACCACTTATCCAATGTTCATGAAACTTGGTATTAACATTATGTAGCATAAATTATTGAGAATATCAGATCCTGGAGGTGTCTGTCTATCCACACGTCTGTCCATCGGTTTGTTACACTTACATTGTTGCATTAATCTGGAGAATTGCTTATCAAAATGTGATTAAACATTTTACTGTTAACTGTGTTCTGTATGTAAGCAGTAACACACTACATGTGCAGTAGTTATAAAATGACTGCATGACATGGGTGCGTTGTGAGGCTTTCTTAGAAATCAAGATAACTGGAAATAATATGCACTTGTGTGGATGCCTTCAATTGTCAATAAAAAGTAGGAATATTTAGTGGCATGGCACCAGTCTACTGACAAAGTACAGTCAGGATTAGACTAAATTAAGTTTTGAAGGGTGAAGGATTGCACCCCATACACATTGTAATCTAATTTGCACCAATCAGAGAATATAAATTTGATTCATCTCATCCCTCCGCCTCCCCCATCTCCACCCTTTTAAGTACCCCTTGATCTATCTAATCAGTTATGTGAATCAAGTGGAGTTGAGGTAACTAATGTTAAACTATCATGTTTGTCCTGAACTACTGAAATACCTACTAGCTGTTGTACAAGAATGTATTTGCTTTAAAGATCAACATGGCTGACCAATAGCTGTTGAATTGCATTTCTTTTGAACAGCAGGTTAGTTTTAATTATTTATGGGCTAGTGGTCTTTATTATGTGGAACTAATCTTATCAACAGGATAAACCAGTAGAAAATATTACAAATATATAATGAAAGAACTGAATCAGAGGCTTTAAAAAGTACTGTATTCATGTACAAGCTTTTAATCTCCCAGGCTTGCTTTACATCTGGTTGCATTCCAGCTCCTTTGAGTCCAGTTTTCGCAATCAATCTGTTGTGAAAGTACGCTGCTTTATCACTCACTATTCTATTGGGTTTAACATTGTTAAATGAGAACATTAATCTAATGGTAATTGTTTTAATTTTACCAAGTCTGTACAACTTCAGTCTACATTCTCCTATCTGTCACACTAGATTAGGTGCAACAAGCTATGCATGAAGCAGATGAATATTTTAAGCATTAGTACTATAAAACTTAAAAAAAAAAAAAAACTAGAACTCTTCATGATGTTTACTTTGCACAGATCAATATTTAATTGTATATAATTGAACTCTAATTACAATTAAAAGTCTTCTAATTTATCTTAATGGCTTTTAAATTTAGTAATATACCCAGAGCGCACTGCAAACGCCTACTGTTCCAATCCTAATGAAACTGACATTTGTCATGCACTTTATATACAGTTTGTGTGTGTTCTGTTTGTTATATGAACTCAGCATCTATATCATCCTTTACTGGCCCATAATCTGAGCTATCAACCACTCTGATGAGTTTATATATGATCGTTACATCTCAGGACTCTGTTTTCTTATTCTTCAGCTTCTTGTCACATTTGATTAATCAGATTTTGAAACAGTCTGCACAGGGGGAGCACTAACTAAAGATCTGCTAGAAGATTGCTGTGGTCCACGATGGTACAGGGGCTTTTGAATGAGTATACATACTTGTAGTAACAGATATCCGTTCCTGTGCGAATCCACCGTGGTCTACCGCTTAATGCTTCCTGGACCGAATACATTAAAGCTTGCATTCCTTTGGGAGAGGAAGGAACAAGAATATTCTGTATACTGTAATTAAAAATGTTCCTGTTCTTGCATTGTTTGTGGGTATTGAACCCTCATGTTGAACACGCTGGTATAGAGCTTAAATCAAACTTTTGTTAAACCTGTCCAACTACAGGCTCTATCTTGCCATAACTTTAGGTTATTATCATAACCCTGGTTCCCTGAAATAGAAATGTAACTCTTACCGAATGGGTATTGACTTCCTAAAGAAGCTGATCCTGAATATTGTATACCAAAGCTGTTCACTGAGCCTGTGACGCAGTCATGAGTCCGCCACCGAGGTATCAAGTACTGCGCTCACAATTCTCAGCGTCATTTTTCCTTCAAGCCTGCTGCAATCATGGATGCAGCGACCTTGAAGGTTGATGGTTACATTTATAATTTCAAAGAACCAGGGTTATGATAATAACCTAACGTTCCCTTTCAAGAACGAAATGTAACCATTATTAAATGACCCAGTATACATAAGCAATCGCAAGGGCAAGATTGCCGAACGACAGGAATGCTACAAGGCTAAGCCAAGAGGCTGCTCTGTGTGTTACATTTGGAACCCCAGTAATTACCTAGGCTGAAAAACTTGAGAGAAAAACAGAAAAAAAACAAATTAGAAAAGACTTTTTCAACAAAAAAACTGAAATTTAACAATTACATAAATAAAACATCTTGTATAGTGCTAAATAGCAAAAATGAGAAAGAAAATAAGCTCCAGCCTGAGCTATGCAGCCTGGGGGAAGAGCACAAAAATCAGCCGACTTATGTTGCTGGATCCCTGGGAAGGAGCGACTCGAGCCACTGGCTTCATGTGGCTTCATGTGGGGCATAGGGCTGCAGTGCACAGAAATATGCGTAATAGACAATGATTACAGCAATTCGTTTAAATATCGCATATAATTTGTGTAACACACAAAACAGGCAAACTATATACAGATAAAAGCAACAAAATACTTATCTGAACAAGGTTAGGTCAGGTCAGTCTTGGAAGGAAAATGACGCTAAGATCTGTGAGCTGAGACCTTTTGATACCTCAGGGGCTGTCATGACTGCGTCACAGGCTCGGTGAGCAACTTTGGTATGCACTATTCAGGATTCTGGTCTTTAGGAGGTAAATACCCATTCGGTAATGGTTACATTTTGCACTTGAAAGGGAAATGCACTGTATGTACTGTAGTATTTCACCATATGCTACTTAAAACCAACCAACCAACATGGCTAGCACATTATTCAGAGAATCATTCATTTACTTTTCTTTGCACGTCACAATCAGTTTTCAGAATACCTGATATGTACATTGGGAAGTACTGTATACTTAAAACAGCTGTGATTGGACCACTTCATGGATACACCCAGTATTACACTTGTGTAAAAGAATTACACAAGCAGTTTCCTTTTAAAATATGTCTACAAAAAATACATTACTGAGTGCTTTCTCAAATCTCCAAAAACAGTCATGAAAGCTATCAGTCTGTGTAATACTATAACTGTTGGTGTCAAGTGTCTGACAGTAGGGAATGGCATTAACCTTTTTCACCTTGAGAAGCATCCATCTCAGTGAAGAAGCTCTTACACTATCATAAGAGCCTAATCATTCTTGAAGATGCCATGGATACAAGCTGTCAGTAACAGCTAAAAGCACATCTACCCTTTTGTGGCCTGTCAAGAAACTACACAAATTTCACTTTTATTTAATTTACAAAAGGCATTTCCAGCTATATGTAATTACTGGTCTCCAAAGATAGCAATTTCATATTCTTTAGAGTAACTAAATTAATCATTTTTAGTCTACTGTATTAGACCCTGAAATGCCACATTGTTTGTTTAAACAATCAGAAGGTAAAAGTTGTAACCACATGAAAACTGAGGCATTTGTGTTAACCTAATTTCTATACAAACAGCTCTTTAGTGTAGTAGAATGTTTTAGTAATGAATGGAAGAGTATTAATGAATTACCTTTCCTCATGTATCCGTGCATGCAATGAACCATTATTTTACTGTAATTGGCAATACAATATTTAATTGCAATAATAAAAAGACTAAATGTAACAATAATCATGGTCTTTCCAAACAAAAAAACATATACAAGCCTTGGCACAATATATAGATTATCCTTTAACACATTTTTGCAGCGTTGTTACCACAAATTACAACTGTAGTAAAATACAACATATGAGCTTGCACGCAAAAAGACTGCATAAAATTAGCCAGATTTTTCCAACCATACATTACTTCTAAATGTGTTTTATTTAAATTTTTTCTTTGGTAAAACAACATATTCAATTAACACTCATCCAAACGACAATCAACATAGCAAGAGCGCCGAGTGTCACTACTACCTTTAGACACTGCTCCCCCTTCTATTGTTCCAACAATAAAATCAAATCAAACAAACACTGATGGTATACAAAAAAATAAGATAGTTAGATATCTATTGTGCCCATACCCGAGGCCTCAATCAGGATCAAATTATAAAATGTCACTACAAACACTATTCTGTTGAACCAGCAAAACCAGCTCTCGATGAGCAGTGGCTTGAGAACTCATCCACCACCCCATTCTCACAAAATGTAACTTTAATTTATAGCAATCAGAGCTGGAGTTTTAGTATATATTGGCACGATTCATTACCTCTCCCATTGTATCTGCTTGTAAGTCATATTGGCTTGGCTTCATGTGAACATTTTACTTTGTTTTCACTTATGATAGAGATGCCTACCGTAGTTAAACTGGCTGTTGGACTTCTCACAGTTGATGATGTTGAAGCGGTAGGGAACACCACTCCGCATTCCGCTTACCTCAAAGTAAAACCACTGGTGGTAATGGTTGCTATTAATATCAGAGTTCAGTATAAGATCATACTCAAACCTGAAAAAGGAAAGAAATTATGTATAAAATAAAAACATGTAAAATGTCGTTGAAATAAAAAATCTATTTCTTAAATCAACAGCAGGGGGATCAATTTAATTGTTCGTATTCTTTTTTTAAAGGAAAAACAAAAGTAAAAAAAAGCAGCATATCTTACTTTCTAACTTGAATTGCTTTACGTACATTCCCAGATTCAAACTGTGAATTAAATTTCAAGGACTCTCCATCATCAATAATAGGGCAGCTAAGAAAAAAACAAAGCAAAAGACAGGTATGCTTCAGGCGACGCACTGAAAAATAAAATATTAATGCATTACAGTAAGCGAATGTCATGTAACCACAATAAATACTGTAACAAATTCCACAAAATGAAGAAACGTCTTGTTCCCAAATCATATTTGTAATATTAAAATGATCATATGGAAAAAAAAATGATGTTGCTTGTCAGATGCAATGTTCTTATTCAGTTTAATAGATCAGTCGGCTTAGGTATGAGCTACTCAAGGCCTGATTTCTCTAGTTAGGAGTATGTATAGTATTGCTTTAACCTTTCCTGGTGACATTCCAGTTTTTTGGAAAACTGTTTCTATACATTTTTAGTTGGGGTTTGAATAGTACTTCTTTCAGTTAACTGTGCTTTTTTATATTTTATATATAAATATATGAGAGAGAGAGAGAGAGAGAGAGAGGAGAGAGAGAGAGAGAGAGAGAGAGGAGAGAGAGAGAGAGATTATTATTATTATTATTATTATTAGTTTATTTAGCAGACGCCTTTATCCAAGGCGACTTACAGAGACTAGGGTGTGTGAACTATGCATCAGCTGCAAAGTCACTTACAATTACATCTCACCCGAAAGACGGAGCACAAGGAAGTTAAGTACACTGTATATCTCGATGAAGGCTATATTTGCATCCTGAGCCATTCGGGGGAAAAAAAGGCATAATACCACAGTAGTGACGTTAAAATTGAATATTCGTCTAGAAGATCATACTTGACCTTTGACCCATATTTGACTCCTGTGCACCCGAGTCCACTTTCAATCACTTGACAACACCCACAATTCGTGGTTTTTAGGCACTTAACAAATCTGTCTCTGTGAAGATTTACAATCATCCTCCACCAATGGGAGCACCAAACAAGCAAGCAAAACAAATAATCTTATAATCTGACAGTGACCAATTATTAACAAAAAAAAAAAGCATACCCCATTGAAATACCTTTTCCTTAAAAATACATTCTTTTTTGCAGTCATTATCTACCTATCTTAATTCACCATTCCTGAATTATCAAAAAGAAAATTATATTTAAGATTCTTTAATACTGACTTAATGTATGTTATTATTGTTCATTAAATTCACTTACAATTTGAACCTTAACACCCGTTTATTGTATTTTTTATTACAGACACTAATATCCATGTATTATAAAAAATTATAGATGGGCTTCAGTGAATTAAAGGAAAATAATTCCATCTCGTGTTTCTGTGACAGTTTATAAACTAATCGACCTAACTGTCTCGTAGTTTATGACGTCACATAAACCCAAGATGGAATTATTTTATTTTATTATATTAATATATATATATATATATATATATATATATATATATATATATATATATATATATTAGTGAAGAAGTGTTGCTTGAAATAATCAAACCAAACCGAAATGAATGAAATGAAAACGCTGTAGAATGTGATTATTTACAAACAAAACAAACTCCTAATATTCCTTTCTGGGGACGTAACCTTTTCCCCTCTCTCTAGCAATAGGGCAGGCTAAGCTTGTTCTCCTGTAAAAAACAAACAACTGTGACTAAATCACAATAACACAGAACCACAGTGTCAATTTACCGGAATACCTTTTTATTATTGAATCGCTTTCCTAACACACGCTTTACATAGTTCTCCTCTCATTCTCCTTCCAAACACTCACCTACACAACCCACACCAAACATTCATCCTTTGTTCTCTTTTCCAACCACACCTCAATCACTCAATTAAACAATTAAACACAATTTCCATCCCCACACATGTGCACCCATGTGCAGAGCCTCTGCTCTGCACACATCCTCCCCTTACTACGTCACTATATATATATATATATATATATATATATATATATATATATATATATATATATATATATATATATATATATATATATATATAAATAAATATATAAAATGAGTGAGTTACAGGAAAATAATTTCATCTAGGGTTTCTATGACGTCATAAATTATGAGACCAAAGGTCACAGGAACCTGAGATGGAATTGTTTTCCTGTAACTCACTGAAGAGGCCCATCTATTATGTTTTATAATACATGGATACCCTTGTGATGCTAATATTAAAGAAGACGAGGTTCAGCAGTACAGTTTGATTTTTTTTTTAAATGTAGGGTTTCAGTGCTGTACAAACGTTCTATGACATTATCCGTTTCTGAGATACGAACGTACCAGCTTTACACATTTTTTTCTTTTTTTAACGTGTTCTCATTTTGTTGATCATTAATGAACATTTCTGTACTGTGGGTGTTATCGAGTGATTGAAAACGAGACATTTTGTGTTTGAATTGAAAGTGATGGTCTTGAGGACTCGAATGGGTCAAAATTCAAGTATATTTTCCTCTAGAGGAATTTTCACGTTTTGACATCACTACTGTGGTATTATTATGCCTTTTATTTTTTTTAGAATGGCTCAGGATGCAAATATAGCCTTCATCCATGTATATGTATATATATATACATACATATATATATATATATACACACACATACACACACACACACGTGCTATATTCTCAATTGTTTAAGTGAAGGGAGAAAAGCACAGGCTGATTGACAATTGTTATTGTTGACATTGTCATACTGTTGATAATATAATATTTTTATATAACTCAGTATTGCCATACTACAAGAATGACACTTTTAGAAATGAGGACATGTCCTATTATGAGGGTGACACTGTTACAAGGATGAGAACATGTCCTATTGCAAGCAGTGTGTGCACTTGTGCACCAGCATTTTCATTGAAACAGTTATGGAATAGATCAAATGGCGCCACACAGTGGACTATTCTCAAAAGATACATAGATGTTATATATACTTGTTTTTAATGTAATTACTATAGCTGTTTTAATGTAAATGCTTTTGATCTTTATTTGTTCTTTTTGACTTGCAGGATTAATAATCAGCCCCTACATGCACCTTGTTGTAAATTAAGTACACAAGTTAAAGATGTAGTGTCCCATATAGTTTTAAAACAATATTAAAAATTGTATGTAGGTTGTTCATTTTTAAGCCCTTGTTGAAAAGTCAGCGTACAGGTTTTCCTTCTATTTTTTTTGTATAAGAATGATAGTATTTAGAAAAAGGGGACAAACAGTAAGTTGCAAGCAGTACCAGGAGCATGCAACAGTATTTAAACCCCATTGTGTCTAGATGTGCAGATGTTAAGAATTGAGTCTGGATGTTAAGAATTTAAAAACATTTTTTCAAAGACAAAACAAACTCTATGCTGACAACTATTTTCCTTGGTGGAATTGAAACACTATGGGCTTGACTTTTATGATGGAGTAAACCTCTAACACAAAATGCATTTGCCCCTAATTTTGACAAAAGAAACCTGGCACAAATGGTAACAAACTGCCTTTGCCCTGTAATGCGATTTTAGTGACATGATTTGGCCAGTCTGTGTAAGTGCCAGTGGATGGCATAACTTTCAGGGTGTGCCCTCATTTGCATGTGGGCTTTGAGCGATTTCGATGACAGCACAGACAGGAATGACTGCATCTCAAGCTAAACTGGAAAGAGGAGGTTTATTTGAAACACATGCACAGCTGGTCTCATTTTGAACAGGGTACAGCAAGTGGTGAAAGAGGAGTGAGCAAGCGGGAGAGCAACACACACTTTTTCCCAAACAAAGTTAAATGTTATATATTTCTTACATTTTAAAATAAACAATAAATGATATAGCTGTGCAAACTGTGGTGTGAAATGTGTCTTGTTAAAGAGTTGCTAGAATTTTTCTTGTCATTGTTAACATCCTGACAACTTTTTACACTTTAAACTTTAAAAGTCTGTTTCAAAGCTATTTCAAAATGTCCGCTCTCGTGCACTGGGGTTTGAGATCTGTCCTCTAAATCAGTGGTGCACAAAGTGCTCAGTTCTGTAAAAAAATAAATACAATTTTTTAAAAGGATAGAAATTTTTTAATAAATACATAAATGACAGGTAATTAGTCCAAGTTATTACCTTTCAAATGAGCTGTTGATGATCACTCTAGGGCTTGTAGAACCGGAAAAATTATGTTTGACGTGGCGAGTGTCAGGGAAACTGAAGTGAACAGACCCGAAATGTGGCTTCCATGTATTGGACGAGAAGTGTAAAAAAAGCATAATATTTTATGTGTTTTTCCCAGATTTAATGTAAATCGTGTATTTCTTCCTAGATTTAACCCAAAATAGTTCTGATTTAGCTTAATATGTAAATGTTAACAAACACATTCTTAAAAGTGTTGATATGTGTACATTTTTTTGGCATTGTAGTATGCAGAGGAGGCGGGGAAGCAGAGACATTGGCTGTCAGAGTGTAATCTGCAGCATTTAACTGGCAAAATACTTTGTGAAAAACCAGATTTAATTTTTTAGATTTAATTGCTGAACGATAATGTTTTTCAGATTTATCTGTTAGGTAAATGTTGAATCACCAGGTGTTAAAAAAAAAAAGTAAGTAACATGTATTATTTGTTAGAAACCTGGATTTAACATGTCAGCTAAATGTTGACTCACCAAGTTTAAAAAAAGATTTATTGACCGATTTTAAATGTTGAATTTACAATACGTGTTTTCAACATTCATACAATACATCTGAAAGTACAATTTTCTAAACTTGTTTATTAAGATGTATGTATTTAGCTAAATCTGGACTTTTTGTGGTTAACGTGACTTACACTAAATCCGGAACACTGGGGGGGGGGGGCAACAAAATGTATGCTAAGTAAGGGGGGGCGGCATATAAAAAGTTTTGCGCACCACTGCATGAAGAGAGATAACAAAACTTTAAAAAACTTAACAAGTGCTCTGGCTATTCTTTTCCATATTACAGCATGGATCGTTATTGTTGTATTACCTGTCTAACAATGTGGGCAATAATCCTTACACTATTACTGCACTACAGCAGTCCTTTTGAAAAGAGCATTGAAATAGATTTTAAAGGTATACATGTAAAAAGTGGTCAGGATGTTAACAATTACAGGTACGTTATTTAAACAGTTGTAGCAACACGTGGGGACGTGTAATGCTATACTTTTCGGAATCCTGCTACTTACTCTTTAACGGTAGGGCTGCTCTAAAAAACAGATGTATATGAAAATGTATACAAATATTATACATTTTTATATATATATATATATATATATATATATATATATATATATATATATATATATATATATATATATATATATATATAGTAGAACTCCAAACAGAATTCTAAATGTAAAATTTTGTAAAGGTTAACTATTAACAAACTCCCTTCAAAACCACATCATGAAAGGGACGACTCAATCCAGCACAAACATAAAGCACTTTGCCTTACAGTTATGTTTTACAGCGTTTCCTCAAAATCAGGCCCTGTTTTAGGTTTTAGGCCAGGTAAAAATATAAAAGCAACATTTAAAAGCAAAAATATAATCAAAAAACAAAAAAGTTACCAAGAAAAAGTACTTGATTTAAATTATTAAATTACTTATATTTGTGTGTATTACAGACAGGATAGAATTATTTAGTCTTACCTTTGCTGGAAATTACTTTAAAAAATTCAACCCTATGGGGGACATATACCAAGATTAACCGACGCAGCTCTGAACTGGCGGAGTGTAAAGTAGTGCTCAAATTTTACCCCAACCCGAATGTATGGACTGGCCCAAAATTAATGAGGCACAGCGTAAGCTGCCACAATTAAATGCCAAAATTCCGCTGCGCCGGCGTTTTGAAACCCTAAGAACGGGCTATGGTAGCACAGACTAACAAGCTGATCTGAAAAACAGTGCCTCCTCTCCAAATGGGCTACCTCAATTGAACAATAGGTAGGTTATTTGAAAGTGTCTTGACTTTATATGATATTATTATTATACGACGGATAAAACCAAATATACAGTACTGTGCAAAAGTTTTAGGCAGGTATGAAAAAATGCTATAAAGTAAGAATGCTTTCAAAAATAGACATGTTAATAGTTTATATTTATCAATTAACAAAACGCAAAGTGAGTGAACTGAACAGAAGAAAAATCTACATCAAATCAATATTTGGTGTGACCACCCTTTGCCTTCAAAACAGCATCAATTCTTCTAGGTACACTTGCACACAGTTTTTGAAGGAACTCGGCAGGTAGGTTGGCCCAAACATCTTGGAGAACTAACCACAGTTCTTCTGTGGATTTAGGCAGCCTCGGTTGCTTCTCTCTCTTCATGTAATCCCAGACAGACTCGATGATGTTGAGATCAGGGCTCTGTGGGGGCCATACCATCACTTCCAGGACTCCTTGTTCTTCTTTACGCTGATGATAGTTCTTAATGACTTTCGCTGTATGTTTGGGGTCGTTGTCATGCTGCAGAATAAATTTGGGGCCAATCAGATGCCTCCCTGATGGTATTGCATGATGGATAAGTATCTGCCTGTACTTCTCAGCATTGAGGAGACCATTCATTCTGACCAAATCCCCAACTCCATTTGCAGAAATGCAGCCCCAAACTTGCAAGGAACCTCCACCATGCTTCACTGTTGCCTGCAGACACTCATTCGTGTACTGCTCTCCAGCCCTTCGGCGAACAAACTGCCTTCTGCTACAGCCAAATATTTCAAATTTTGACTCATCAGTCCAGAGCATCTGCTGCCATTTTTCTGCACCCCAGTTTCTGTGTTTTCGTGCATAGTTGAGTCGCTTGGCCTTGTTTCCACGTCGGAGGTATGGCTTTTTGGCCGCAAGTCTTCCATGAAGGCCACTTCTGACCAGACTTCTCCGGACAGTAGATGGGTGTATCAGGGTCCCACTGTTTTCTGCCAATTCTGAGCTGATGGCACTGCTGGACATCTTCCGATTGCGAAGGGAAGTAAGCATGATGTGTCTTTCATCTGCTGCAGTAAGTTTCCTTGGCCGACCACCGAGTCTACGGTCCTCAACGTTGCCCGTTTCTTTGTGCTTCTTCAAAAGAGCTTGGACAGCACATCTGGAAACCCCTGTCTGCCTTGAAATTTCTGCCTGGGAGAGACCTTGCTGATGCAGTATAACTACCTTGTGTCTTGTTGCTGTGCTCAGTCTTGCCATGGTGTATGACTTTTGACAGTAAACTGTCTTCAGCAACCTCACCTTGTTAGCTGAGTTTGGCTGTTCCTCACCCAGTTTTATTCCTCCTACACAGCTGTTTCTGTTTCAGTTAATGATTGTGTTTCAACCTACATATTGAATTGATGATCATTAGCACCTGTTTGGTATAATTGTTTAATCATACACCTGACTATATGCCTACAAAATCCCTGACTTTGTGCAAGTGTACCTAGAAGAATTGATGCTGTTTTGAAGACAAAGGGTGGTCACACCAAATATGGATTTTAGATTTTTCTTCTGTTCACTCACTTTGCATTTAGTTAATTGATAAATATAATCTATTAACATGTCTATTTTTGAAAGCATTCTTACTTTACAGCATTTTTTCACACCTGCCTAAAACTTTTGCACAGTACTGTAAATATAATGATTATGAATTGTTTATTATACGACCAATACAAAGAATTGTACATAATGAAATAGGCGGTATCAAGCTATAATTTCATCCTCAGGGAGATCAAAAAAGGTAATGCATATCCTAAATAAATACTCTCCCTTCTTCTCAGTACTTTCCCTCTGTTCCTGGCTTTTTCAGGAAGGTCAGGAGCCTGCACTCTCTGTCGTAAGAAATGCCTCTGAACATTCACGATATCACTAATTTCACAGAAATAGTGTATTTGACTGCCTACCGTGAAAAATATGCATTTTATTTCCCTTACAGTATTTTACATTACTGTTGTTGATGTCATACTTTTATCAAGTAGAAGCAGTGCTACAGTAGCCGTAGACGGTCCGGCTCAATGCATTTGGTTACTAGGGCAACCGGGTCAAGCCAATACCGGCTTCATGATTGGAGAACTCCTCATACTTTACAATGACATTTCTACATAATACTAATGTACAGTGTCTATAAAGAAAAACACAAAAGCTTTTGTGTTTTTCAGGTTCGCAGTTAACGTTTCTCCCTGTTTAATATTTTGGGATTAAAGGAAGCACAATAGGCTATAAATTACACAATCATTTTAATTGATGTGTCGACATAAGTTTGCAAGGTCTACAAAACTCAAGAATGTTGCTGAATTTGTCATTCAAGGTTTTTAAAAAATCTACTTTGTCTGCATGTTACTTTTTTTTGCAGCCAACACAGACCATTTTAAACGTCTTGTTTCCAGCAGTAGTTACATTTTTAAAGATTGTTTCAATAGCGACTCAAGTTCCAATATTGCAATGTACATTTTTAAAGAGTTGACTCGGTAGCTATGCTAAATGTTAAAATGTTTCAGCCTTGGTTTTTGGGTGATGTTCTTGATGAACTATCAGTGATAACACATTTTAGGCAACTTGCATCAGTAGACTATAATGTAAATAGAAAATGTGTTTTTTATATATACAGTGGTTTGCAGAAGTATTCACCCCCTACCAATAATGTCACATTCTGTTGAATTACAAATAATTTATGGACAGTTTTTCAAACCAACCTTTTTTTTATTCAAAGCTGTAGTGGTTAAACTGAACACTGTTATATGAGGAGGAGGTTAAATGTCAGCAAAACTTGCAAAGAAAATGTGCAAAATGAAATTTACTGGTTGCATAAGTATTCAGCCCCTTAAGTCAGTACTTGGTAGAAGCATCTTTTGCAGCAATTACTGCTATGAGTCTTATTGAATAGGTCTCTACTAGCTTTGCACAGTAGGATGGTGAAACTTTTGCCCATTCTTCACAGGAAAATTGCTCCAGTTCTGATAAGTTTGTTGGGGATCGTCGATGGACTGCAATCTTCAAGTCTCGCCATAAATTTTCAGGACTTTGACTGGGCCACTCAAGAACATTAATTCTCTTCTTGTTCAACCACTCCAGTGTGGCTTTGGCTTTGTGCTTCGAGTCATTGTCCTGCTGGAATGTGAATTTCCTCCCCAGTTTGTCTTGGCTGACTCCAACAGGTTTTCCTCAAGGATTCGCCTGTACTTTGCACCATCCATTCTCCCCTCTACCCTGACAAGCTTCCCAGTCCCTGCTGAACAGAAGCATCCCCATAACATGATGCTGCCAACACCATGCTGGACAGTTGGAATGTTGACTGGGTGATGTGCAGGGTTGTGCTTGGAATTTAGACCGAAAAGTTCAATTTTTTTCTCGTCTGACCACAAAACCTGTTTCCACATGTCTGCAGTATCATCTACATTCTTTTTCGCAAACTCCATACGTGCTTTAAGATGAGGCTTTTTGAGTAATGGCTTCTTTCTTGCCACCCGTCCATACAAGCCAGCTTTGTGTAGGGACTGGCTTATTGTTGATGTGTGAACACTGACTCCCACCTCAGACACAGAACTTTGCAGATCTTTCAAGATCATTGTTGGCTTCAGAGTGACATCCCAAACCAGTTTCCTGCTTGCCCGGCTGCTCAGTTTGGGAGGGTGACCTGATCTGGGTAGTGTCTGGGTGGTATGATGCATCTTCCACTTCTTAATGATGGACTTCACTGTGCTGAGAGGGATAATCAGCACCTTTGAAATTTTCTTGTACCCTTCTCCTGCTCTGTGTCTCTCTACCACTTTATGCCTGACTTGTTTCGAAAGCTCCTTGGTCATCATGGTTGCTTTGTTGGATCACTACATGAGCTGCAGCTTGAAAGTCTTTATATACCTGAGAGAAAATTATCTACAAGTTAAACCACCTTCAGTACACACAGGCTGAAACCATTTCACTAATTTTGCGACCTTTCAAACAAATAATTTGCACCTGAGCTGATTTAGGGCTGCAGTAGCAAAGAGGTTGAATACGTATGCAACTGAGATTAATCTGTTTTTCCCTGTAAATTTTACTTATTTATATATACAATATGCATGTTTTTTAACTTTATCAATGTGGAGTAGTTTGTGTCAATTCTACATGTAAAGTCTAATTTGAAAGCATTGTGGAGTACGCTCAGGTGCCAACAAAATTTGAAAACTTTGCAGGGTGGTGAATATTTCTGCAAACCACTGTATAAGGCACAATAAGCTGATTCCAGGAGCCAGCATTACACTTCAGCCATCAACACCAGGCAGGACAGCTACATCATCAGATGGAAGGAAACGCAAATGAATGGAGACGCAGATGGATCACATTAGCTTACTGTGAAGCTACGTCTTAGTTGGTGCTTATCTTGACGAGAGTCGAGTTCAAATCAGCATGAAGTTTTAACATCTACTCTCATGTAATGGAAATCATTATTATATACAGGAAGGGGGTGGCAGTCCCGTGGGGTCGGCCTGCCAGTCATGGCGGTGACATGGAGAGGTGGGGAAGAGGGTGTGTGCGCTTTCCCCCTCTCTGAGTGGCTGGGAGGCGGGCTTTAATGGGATTGTTTACCCTATAAAATAATAATCTGCTGTTTCTTCAGATCTGCCCTTTTAAAAGACGTACCGGGAAGTACGGGAGCTCGGGTTGAGAGCTGAGAACAGCCGGGACCGAGAGAAAACTGGGACCAAAAAGAAAACGAAAAAGATAAAGAAAAGAAACTGAGTAGGACGGAGACCCGGGCCGTGCGGCTAGCGACGGCTGGGGTAACGCTGCCGAAGTGCAGCACCTTTTATTTGTAGTTTTGTTACTGTGTTTTATTTTCCTTTTTACTTTCGCCTTTGGTTTTTGAATTATTGTTTGAGCACTTGTTCTGTACCGCATCTGGTATTTCGTGGTTCTGTTTTTACCATCGTTGGTAAGCAGACCACGGTGAAGAGCGCCCTCTGCGGGCTAAAAGAAAAAAATACACCCGGCACAATAAAACTGGGCACCTGTACAGTGCTTCAAGTACACCTTCTGTCTCCTGTGTGTCAGTGAATCACCCACCACCCTTCCACATATATATATATATATATATATATATATCGATTTGTCAGTTTTGTGACATTCCGTGAAATTTGTTGTTTTTTTTATTGTCATTCGTGAATTTCTTTTAAAAATACAGTGCATTTTCCGGGCCCCTATATGACTGCTGCCATAATGCTCTTTCTTATCAACTGCTTTCTGAGTTTTTCTTTGTACCCACATAAGGGCCAGCGCTGCTGTTCTGCCGCTTCATAAATCTCATTTTAATATCAGACTTAATTTACAAATGAGCCCCACCTACAATTTGCACATGAATAGTGCAGCGTCCACGGGGTAAGGCAGCAGCAGGGCTGGTAGGTGACGTAATCACACACAAAGACCTGATATACGCTCCTTGCAAAGGAGCCGGCTCTTTGGTACATCAGTATCGGCGCTATGCTTTAGTGCAAGAGGTCCCGGGTTCGCGCCACCCCTCCGCCTGTGTGTGGATTGCCTCGCCCTGTGTGATGCACCTGCCTGCGTTAACCGAGATCGCTACAATATAATTAGGGCTTGACATGCCTTAAAATGCATGGCTAATGAGCGGCGGACCGCATTCCGCAGTGGAGCACATTTTGGCTATGCTAACACGGCCTGATTAATACGTACAGGGCAATTTTAAGGTTGGCATGAACTCGGCGCTATGGCCTTAACACTGTCGCAAATGCTTGATACAAGTCCCGCTATGTGTCCTGTATTGTATCTGTCATCACATGACAAGCAATTATGCTAAACACCTTCTCTGTTACAGGAACTAGCTTTTGTTCAGGGGGTGATTACATTTCAGATGAATACATATTTTCAATAGAATTTAATTTACAATGTTTGCAATCTTGAGACTTCCTGTAACTTCAGGGGCTGCAAGGTCTATATGCATATTTAAAACCTAGTTTGAACAAAAATGTGACGGCTCAAGAAGAATGAACATTTACATTTTTACAAATAATATGTGATCACAAAGGTCAAGAATCTTTTCCTGTAGCTTGTTAATGTTAATTTGAAATGCCTTTATGTGAACACAAATACAAATTCTTACCTAGATAAGTCAAGATCATACACAACTTTATCAAGGATGTCATTGGAATGGATTAGTCTCTCAATATCCTGGAAGATTTTGGTTCTGCAACATAAATTACAGTATGAGAGGAGCACATTTTTTCCCTAGTACATTCTTAAGCTACAATGACTATCAGTTGGTATCCAATATAAAACCTAGCATTCCCAGTAAAGGTAATGAAGAAATGATTAAACAATCTGAGATAGATTCTGCTCTGCATTAAAGTCAAGAACAGTAAATCATGTTTTTTTCGAAATAACACATTTTTTAATATTTTGGTCCCTGTCCAACTTTCTCAAGCAAAAGGCTACAAATTAGGGCTCTTTCTGAAGGATGCACCACAACAATATTGGTAGACACTCTCATATGCAGTTAAACCAATTCATAATTAGATTAAACATTTTAAAAGCAACAAATGTTATACATTATATTGGACTTCATGTTGGTAAGAATTGGTAAAAACTTCAAGAAGCTGCTTGATGAGATTCTGGAATCAATAAGCTACTAACAACCAAACGATTAAGGCACTTATTCCTTAATTACTATAAAAACCTTTGTATAATTCTATTTTCTGGGTATTTTTAGGGGGTCCTAAAAAGGGGGGAGCGACTTATACACCAGTGTGACCTATAGGTTTTTTCCTGAAATTGCTGTCTCAAAAAGGGGGGGGGGCACTTATACACCAGTTTTCACGGTACCTTTACTTGGAGCAAATTCTTTAATGTTGCAACATTTCATATCAACTTACCTCTGTACTCCATACAGTCGTTCTAAGGTATGCTCTTTAAAAGTTGGTGCAATATGACCAAAATAATCAGGGTAGGCTACTTCAGTGTATTCAGGAACTGATTTGGTGTGTTTAACAGTTTCAATGTAGAGCTCTGGGTCATGTAAAGGTAGGACAGCTGCTGTGTCTGGTACTTCCAGAACGCCTTGCTCTCCAGAGGAATGAGAGGAACTAGAGTCATCGTCATGATCTACCTCCACCCCGGGGGAGCACAGCAGAGAGGACCCGTAATGTGGTAAAGGCTCACTGCTTCCAGAGAACTGCTGGCAGCCTTTACTGCTGGCAGAGCACTGGTGTCCACCTTTGTTTTTCTGTCCATTCACGCAGGCATAATTACAGTTTTTAAGATTTTTTGAAACACTTTCTCCTTCTAGATTCAATCGTTCCATCTCCCTGTGTAGCTCATGCTTTAGGTACTGGGAAGGGAGCAGTTTATTTGCCTGCACGTCAGCATCATTCTTTGTGATTTTTAAGCTGTTAATGCCCAAGGGTGCCGGTGGGTTTTCAAAGTCCCCTGCCCGGGAAGCGGTCTGTTTTGTCTGCTCTTCGTTTCTCAATAGTTTTTTTTCTTTCTTTGTGCTACAGAGGTCTGCAGACTGTTCTTCCCCTGCTGTGGGTACAACTATGGGGACTGGATCTTTTGGTTTCATTACTGGCATGCTTTTACTGGACCACTCTGCACCAAAGTCATATCCCTACAAAATGAAAAACAAACAAACAAAAAAAAAACACATGGTTAGGCTAAGTTTGAACAATAAATTGCTAAAACAAAATGGAAATGGAAACCATTGATTATTTAAATAAAAGCTGACATGTTATAATTATTTAATTTAGGCTATGTAATAGGATATGTGAATATATTAGTGAACAACAAATCTAATATACTCCTGAAATTGAAGTGTCAGTGATAATAATTCTGGACCTAAACTAGGTACGTACCTTAGAGAACTATACAGAACACAAACATGGAACAAAATCAGAAAGGAAAAAAATACAGCTCTACCTGGAAGTTTTCAGTAAGTTCTGGGAAAAAACGCTCATATATTTTTAATTCTTCAAATGGTCGGCTAAGGTCCTGCTTTGGTCGCAGGTTGTTGATATCAGTTTCAATATCATCATTCTAGAAGGAAAAACAAAAAGTGAACTGCTTCAAAAACAATATCCAAAATTCTCTGTAAACCTACATAGGTGGTGGCTAGTCCACTATTTTCACACATTAAAGTAACTGAATTAATCAATTGATATTTACATTATACACTGAGTGTACAAAACATTATGAACACCTGCTCTTTCCATGAAATAGACTGACGAGGTGAATCCAGGTGAAAGCTATGATCCCTCATTGATGTAACCTGTTAAATCCACTTCAATCAGTGTAGATGAAGGGGAGACAGGTTAAAGAAAGATTTTTAAGCCTTGACACAATTGAGACATGGATTGTGTATGTGTGCCATTCAGAGGGTAAATGGGCAAGACAAAAGATTTACAGTAAGTGCCTTTGAACAGGGTATGGTAGTAGGTGCCATGCGCGCCGGTTTGAGTATGTCAAGAACTGCAACGCTGCTGGGTTTTTCACGCTCAACAGTTTCCCATGTGTATCAAGGATGGTCCACCACCCAAAGGACATCCAGCCAACGGCAGGCCAGTGGTCAAAAACGGCTCATTGATGAAAGAGGCCAAAGGAGGCTGACACGAATTGTGCAGAGCAACAGATGGGCTACAGTTAGTCAACTGACAGTCCAGTACAACATTGATGCCGAAAGACCCATAAATGAATGCACAACTCGTCGTACCTTGACACAAATGGGGTATGGCAGCCGACGACCTAACAGAGTTCCACTTCTTTCAGCAAAACACAAGAAACTGCAGTTGCAGTGGGCTAAGGAACGAAAACACTGGAGGATTGGAAAAACATTGTCTGGTCTGATGAATCTCGGTTCCTGCTGTTTCACGCTGATGGGAGGACTAGGGTAAGGAGAAAACCATGAGTACATGCATCCATCATGCCGCGTGTCAACATTGCAGGCTGGTGGTGGTGGTGTGATGGTGTGGGGTGTGTTTTCATGGCACACATTGGGCCCCTTGATAAAAGTGGAGCAACGTTTGAATGCCACAGGATATCTGAACATCATTGCCAATCAGATGCATCCCTTCATGGCAGCAGTGTATCCATCTGCTAATGGATTTTTTCAGCAGGATAATGCCCCATGCCACAAGGCTAGGATTGTCCAGGAATGGTTCCACGAACATGACAGTGAATTCAGCTTACTGCAGTGGCCTGCCCAGTCACCAGATCTCAATCCAATTGAGCATCTGTGGGATGAGATGGAACGAGCTATTTGGAGTAGAGATCCACTACCAGCCAATTTGACACAACTGTGGGAAGCATTGGAGTCACCATGGGCCAGCATCCCTGTGGAACGCTTTCAACACCTTGTAGAGTCCATGCCTCGACGAATTGAGGCTGTTCTGAGGGCAAAAGGGGGTGCAACTCAATATTAGGAAGGAGTTCCTAATATTTTGTACACTCAGTGTATATGAAATTTAATATGAAATAATATGATAGTTGACACATAAATGACATTTATCAGGTTTTTAAGCCTTGCCCCAAAGATTTACGTTTGAGGCATGCCGATTCTTTTTAAAATGAGTTTCAGACAAACAGCATGATGCACATCACAACAATCATGTATATTAAAATCGGAGTTTGCAGGAGAAAAAAAAAAAGTTAATTAAACCTACAAATAATGTAACTGCAGAAATCACACTCAAGCTCATGAAAGGGTTCACTGGACTCGCAGAAACTTTTTTTTTATGATAACAATTTTCATTATGAAAATCATTACTTTAGCATAATTACTGAAAATGTCCTGGATACATAGTTTCCTTCTCACTAAAATGTAACCATGCATGACGTCTAAGAAATGAATTAAGAATAACCAGAATGATTGTATCACACAATAAACAGGTTTAAATGATGTTGTTGAGTGTGATTTGAATAAGAAACTGAACTTTGCTGCCGCTATGTCCCAGAATAATGTGTGACAAACAAGATGTGATTTTCAAAAATGCAGAGAAAACCATATGGTTCATTTTAAATGTAATTTACCATACACCTAATATTGACAGTTTTATTTTCTTTTTCTTTTGGGATGTACAGCAAATACGCAAAATAGAATCACTGGTTAATTTAATCAATCAATACAAAATCTCATATGATTATTGTAAAATGGTTCTAAATTCTCAACAATATGTAATGCAAATACATATACATGTATGAACAGCCGTATTACTGTATAGTACTTTGTGCCTACTGCATAAAGGAAATGGTTTTTTTGGCAGTTCACATACCAGTACCACAGGAATTATGAAGCCTTTCAAACTTGAAATAGCAAAACTGTGAAGCAAGGTTTAAGGCAAAGTGACTAAATACGGTGCAGAAAGAGAGTGGAAATAAATGGGAAACAGTGACAAAATTTGACATGGCTAGATCAGCAGACAGCGTTTCTGTGTGTGTAGTGAAGTCTGGAATTTATCAGAATTAATCAAAAATGTGTTAGTGAATGTAATACTCCTGGTCACTGATGTGATTTTCACTTTGAACCTTTGGTATTTTTCCTATCCCTTGTACACAGAAACGTGTTGTGTACAGTACCTTAAATTCCCCTTTGAATAGTGTGTGTTTGAACTGTATGCCAAAATAATTTCCCCAAAACACATGTTCTAAAAACCTGAAAAATTACCTTGGGGCCTTGTGACAGGGTACGGCCGCCCCTATGTTTAATTGCATTTTTGTATTACTATTGTTATTATTTAAATGTATTTTGTATTATTGTTAGTGTGGTTTTGGGTTGGCAGGGAAGCAGACAATTATCTTCCCTGCCAAAAATAACATGTGGGAATGTGGCTGGAGCAGACCATTTAACAAGTAATTAAATGATTAATTAGGCTCCTGTCACAGGTGTATAAAATAGGTGTTCAGGGGTGGTGATTGAGAATGAGAGGAGAGAATAATGTTGGTGTTGGTGAAGGTATGTGTTTTGAGGTGCTGTGTAAATATATGTATATATATAATTATCTTTGGGGTGTAGGGGAGTTTATGAGCCGAGTTTATAGTTTAGTTTTAACTGTTTGTTTTGGCCATTGTGCCTATTTGTTTTATTTTGTGCACAAAAGCGCCTTTAAACCTGCATCTTTCTTGTGTTCGAGTCTCCTTCCTGGTCGAAACAGCCTGGCCAGTGATGCTGTCCTGTCATTTTTTATTATCTAAAATAACTAACATGTCTTAATACTGACATATTTAAAGTGTATTAATCTTGTCTCCAGTTTCTAAAATATCTAAATAGTGAATAAAATTAAACAATGCTGCAAAGAATTTGAGCATGAGGGGATGTATGCAGCTGACGGTGACAAAATAATGATGTGCAGATTTTGCAACTGACTTGACTTAAAATTTGGTGACGTTGGTGTTTTGTAACTGAACTGTATCCCGTTAAGCATTGGACAGGCTGCACAAAATGTCAGTTTATCAGCCAAGATGATTATTGGTTGTTAGTTGTGTTGGAAATTAATTATATCATGTGTTTACTTAATAAAGCCCGGCCACACAGCATTTGACAGGCTGCACAAAACGTGAAAGTAAGCAGGTTTGTGAGATGATATTAGGAGAGGTCATTTCTCATAGAACCTATGGTGCATGGTGAGTGGTTCATCTGTATTTTGTATTAGTATGCTAATTCTTTGTTTCATTTCAAGTGGTTACAAATGCTGTTTTGGTTTTGAATGGATTTGAATGAATGAATCTGCTTTGCTTAGTGTTTAAATACTGAGAAACCCCAAGCTTGTTGTATACTGCTTCTGTGCTATGGGATTAAAATACAAAGCTTATATTTTTTTTTTTTTTTTTTTTTTTTTTTTAAATGGGTGCAATTATTATGACAGCCCCACAATAGTAGGGCACTGTAAATGCATTTTCTTTTTAAAGTTTACCTTATTGTATTTTTATAAAGGGTATGGGCAGTATTTACACTAAAAAGGCAGTTAATTAAAGAGTGGGGGACTACGTTACCGTTACTGCTGCTAATGAGAAATTATGGTAACTAAATCATTTTTCTGTGCGAAGTCTGTTTATGTTAAAATGGTTTTTTTTTTTAAAAAGTGGATAATGTTTAATAAAAAATATGTATGTAGTTAAAAAATGATGTATACTATTATTATTATTGATACACACAAAAAAAATAGTTGTTTTTTTTTTTTGGTCCTGCCACTGGACACACTCACAGCACCTTTAACTTCTGGTCCTTCTCATCATCTTCATTCTCAGTTTCATTCTCAGTTTCAGCATCAGTGTCATCATTATCATCGCTTTCATCCACTACATCATCCACTATCAATAAAACACACCAACATTGTAATCTGCACTCAACGGTATTCAAGGGGTTTCATTTAAAGGAGGGAATAGTACAGCATTGACAGCATTTTTACAAGTATTTACAGAAAAGACATTTTCTAACACAGGTTTTACAAAAATTGCACTATGGTAGATCATTTAGTGTGCAAGAATAGACCAAAGGGTTAAATTGATAAATGTATCTCTCTTGGAATAAGTCACCTCTGGATTGGATTAGAACACTTTACCACATAAATTGCTTGTTAAAATCCATTTATGGGTTATCTAGGCAGGGGATAGGTTGATCAGATCAACCCGTTTGTCAAATTAAAGCAATCAAAAATATTCAATGCTATATTTAAGCATACACTTTTCTCAGAAACTTATTTGGACAATTTGCTTAGCATGGTACAAAAAATAGCAAACAGCTAAGATTCACTAGTCACATTTTTAAATATTGTTAAAACCCATGCTGATTTTAAATTTTTTAATATTATATAGGTCATTGTTGGTTTTAATTACTCATCAGCTGCCTGTGAAGGCTTTTAAAGCAGCCAACAAAAAGAGAGCAATGGCATACAAGACTTCTAAAAGGTAGAGCTAGGGAATGCAAAGGGATAGTTCAGTTATTTAGAATGTGAATTCATACCCCCTGGTGGTAAACTGTAGATCTGTGCTACAGGGCCGTTTGCTGGAACAACAGGTAGTTGGAAATGGAAAACACTTTTTATTGTTGGAACAGGAAGGCGATTCTTGGGGAAACATTTTCTCATGATAAGAGTAGAAGTGTTAATCAGTGGATCCAAGGCCCTTACTGGCAGGCAGTCCTAATGAATACAAAATTATAAAAAAAAAAAAAAAAAAAAAAATAATAATAATAATAATAATAATAACATCTTAAAGAAGCAAGTGCTGTAAACTGTTCTGTGTTTTTCTAATTTTAAATAAAAAACCTAAATCACATTTAAAATCACTTGGGTTATTTGGCACATTATAAAAAAGGAAAACATACACAGTAATCTGTCACATATCCGCCCTGACCGTTTATCCGCCATGATCAACCTCTTCAGCAACATGAGTTTGTTATTGAACAGAGAAGATTAGTTCAGATATTTTAGATCCTACCAACGTTTTCGTACACGGTGTTGTATGTGCTCCGTGCGCTGCCATTGCTGGTAATGTCACATGAGCTGTTCAGTGTGTTGATATGTAAATAAATCCTGTTTGCCTGCGTGGCATATAAACTTCTTTCTCCATCTCCTGTCTGTCACTCAGCAGTGAATGCACGCACCCACACGGCTGACGGCTCCTCATCACAAGTATTAATACACTGTATCTTTCAAGGGATTTAGGGGAGCTCCCTAATAAAAGCTGAATCTCAAAACAATAATTGTGTGAATATAGTAATTGTTACAGCTGTGTATAACGGTATTTAAAACATGATTCATTCATCTGACTTTTTACATATCCGCCCTTACTCTGGTCCCACTGCTGTCGTGACAGATTTCTGTACCTTGAAGCCCAAATCTTTTAAAACCTACATTATAAAAAAAATATCTACCATTTTTTCTACAATGATTTAAGGAGGGATGGCACATTTTAGGTTTAGCTAATTCTACTTGTTATAAAATGTTTGCATTACACAGGTCTTAAAGTTGCCTATATTGTGGTACCATATCACCCTGTTAGTAGAATACAATTTGGTGTGCGTGGGCTTTAATATCACTGTTGTTTTCTTAACAAGGATGTGATGGATGAAATATAAAATAATGAACAAAGTGATTTTAAACAAGAATAAAACATTAAGATACTATTGTACAGGTTTATCAAGGAAAATCAAACTGTTCTTAATCCATAACTAATACTCAGTCTTCCAAACTTCTGAATTGTCTGTTTTTAGTTTTGTAAAATTAATTCAATTTTTACTCTCTCAAAAATGGTGCAAATTGCATTTTTGTGTAAAGACCTAGAAAGACACGAACACATTTTGTGACCACAGATATACTTCTGAAGAAAAGAAAAAAAGTTGCCAGTCTATAAGACAGCACATTTGTAACAGTTATGGTTTGTTATTTTGCAAAGGTATGAAACTTCTTGCTTGGCTTCATGAAAATGGTTTGACGTTTTAGTAATTCACAGCAGTGCCAAAACACAGAGATTTGCTTTTTTATTCTCTTCGAAACTTCAGGTTCAAAATTAACTTACTTGAGAGATGTTATACAATGTTCTCATGCCATCTGAATCTATGAATGCTTTTCTGCCCAGCTTGATGTTTGTAATATTTTTGATGCAACCTAGAATTCCTTTTCGAATGAGCATGTGCCTATGACGGGTGTCAGCCCGATGCCAGTCCTGGTAAATTGCTAGCAGTGTAGGGACACATCCTCGGTCTACTGCCCTTCGAGCATTGGTTTCTGCAATAAAACAAAAACAAAAAATGTGCAATATCGTAAATGGTACTACTGATCAGAATAGTTGTTACCCATTAAAAAGTAAAGTAAATCATCCCTGTGGGCACACCTTAAGGGTCGTCTCTGATAGAACAGACTGTATAATAGGTGAGTGGGGAGAAAAGATTGATCTGAAATCCATACCCTATAAATATTCATCGAGTATTATCTTTATAGAAATATATAGTTACAAAACACAATAACAAACAGAATAGATGTTAAAGCAACTGCATTAATTCTGTGAATGAAAATTAGATAAAAGACATTCAATCCAACCTAATAACCCAATGTCTCTATGGAACAAGACTGTGTCAACCAAAAAATGCAATGATTGTTAGTCTAAGTAGAAAATACTGTATTACAAAACAGGTTGATAACTGTTTACATGAGGTAGAATGTGGACTTCTTTTGTGTAATTTGTTTTCAGTACAGTTGAAAGTCACTTTATGGTACCCAAAATGTGAAAATAGTAACATACCCAATACACTAACCAATTCCTATATTAATATAGCAAACAGATTAATCTATTCTAAAAAATGTAACCGTGATGTTAATTAATCTGGACTTTTTCCACACTCAAAATCAAATATAACCTAGAATTACTTACTTGACTTCAGTAAAGCTGCCAGTGTATCCAGAGTAACCCTGTAAAACATTCCTTTTCAATGAAATGTTGAACACGTTCATTTGGAATCCCTAATCTGAATCTCTCATTTATTCTCACATGGATAAGAAGAACATTTCTTACATAAATAATATTTCTTAAAACAATATTATCCAAATTCGGATGACAAAGTATTCATTTTATAGGTCTTCATTCATTTTAGAAAGTGATTTGAAGCAAAAGTCATATTGAGATAGTGTATTAAAAATGTTTTTTAAGGATTTGATTGACTACATAGTTTGATATTCCTGAAACTGTTTACTGTTATTGGTTTCTAATATTCTATATAAAAAAAGAATACTGGATATGTAATTTTACTTAATCCACTTTCAACACATTAGTTAAATAGATTTAACCATTAACACTAAGCTACTCCTTCAAAATGTTTTTAAATCAAAACATCTGTATTTGAATCTGTATTTTCTTTAACTGTACTTACTTTAGAAGGCTGGTATTCTTTTTGTTGAAAGGACCTATTATTTTAAACATGAGCTCCACAACACCATTTTTGCCCAAGGACACAGCATTTACAGCTGAAGAAAAAAACATGGGGAGAGGGGTGGGGTGGGGGGTTATGTCCAATTTTTTCTGGTTTCTGGTTTCCCCAATAAATCAGACTGAATTGAATATACTTACAGTTGCTGGAATATACTCGTAAAACTTGCAGACAAGGTAGAATAAGTTTATAGTTCTGCAAGTTCTGTTTCACCAAATTAAGAGTAATATTTAAGGCTCCATTAAGTCTGGCTTTGATACCAAATTTTTTGTCTGTGGAAAGTAGAAAAAAAAAAACATATGAACACGACAAGGTTTATTTTAAATAATAATAATAATAATGATAATAATAATAATAATAATAATAATAATAAATCAGTGGAACGTTCCAGACGCAGCACACCTAACAAAACAAAAGTGAAGGATTGAGGGAAAAATAAAATAAAGTGCCCTCAACTCAAACAGTGATTTATACAGGTAACTCAATAAACCTACCCGCCAGATTAAAAAAAAAAAAAAAAAAAAGTAAAAAGTAAAATTAAGGATAAATATATAAATATCTCTTTAGTTCTTTTTGTGACCATACAGATAAATTAACAGGCAAGTATTTGTAAAAAATAAATAAAAATAAAAAAGAGTGTAATTTTATTTATTTCTTTTTTTTTTAAATGTACCTTTTGGACCAACTTTTGCTAGAATGCAATGAAGCTGCACCATAAGCTCCTCACAGGGTGGGGACTCTTTAATGGCACTCATTAGCAGCTGCAGGAGGATCTGGGTCCCTCCCTTTGACACCAGAATGCAGATTCTCCGTCCACCGCCTACCAAAAATAATGGATTTTAGTTTGGTAATAAAGCTAGTGTCTTACATGTTAATTAAGACAAGACTAAACACAAGACATTAACTATACCGTACAGCTAGGGCCTAATGCATCCAGGTCTTTATGTCAATAAAAACAATATTCTCAATTTTCCAAGTAATATAAAATGTTTTATCTTACAAACTACACAACTCTGTTAGTATGTATGAAATATTAGCATTGTATTGTTTTTTTACAAAAACAAAAACACATTAAAATTGCATTGCGGTATAAAGGCTAAAGTAAATTTGGAACGTATTTTTTAAATTACCTATTTTATTTTTAAAATATCTGCAACATATTATTCAAATTACAGTAAGTCATAACAATATACAGTACATTCTATAATATTCAGTTAGCTTTCTTCAACTTTTCCTTCAATTTCCTGCATGTTTCACTTAATTTACCTTCCATCTGCCTTTTATTTTGTTTTACACGCTATATGGCTTCACTTTATTTTTTTAAAGTTCCCAAAAGTTCTCAGAGAGGAGTTGAAGAAAAGCATGGATATACTGTGGGGTTTGCTGGGTAACAGAACCCAAGATTCAAATCAGACCACTTCTTCTTATTATATTTTGCACTCTGAGGGTTTTCTGGGCCCCACACATTAAACTCAGAAAATACACCGAAACAACATTCTGAAAATGTAGCTAGGCTTGCTAGTAATTTGGAATAGTGGCTGCCATTAATCCTTGTCCTACACAGCTACCACACACATAATTGGGGAGCAGTGTGGAGTAGTGGTTAGGGCTCTGGACTCTTGACCGGAGGGTCGTGGGTTCGATCCCAGGTGGGGGACACTGCTGCTGTACCCTTGAGCAAGGTACTTTACCTAGATTGCTCCAGTAAAAACCCAACTGTATAAATGGGTAATTGCATGTAAAAAAAAAAAGTGTAAAAAATAATGTAATAGAATGTAAAAAAAAAAAAAAAAAAATAGTGATATCTTGTAACAATTGTAAGTCGCCCTGGATAAGGGTGTCTGCTAATAAATAAATAATAATAATAATAATAATAATAATAATAATAATAATAATAATAATAATTGGCTTCATAAGCAGCATATAAATATACTTTTAGTAGGTGTGTATAAAGAGTTCCTTTATGTAGTATGAGAATTTACTTCCGTCTACTCAAGCAGTAGGATCATGATTAATAGGAATTGCTGTATGGCAGCAGAGAAGGTACAATATCAACCACTGGCAAAGGTGAAGGGTCAAATTGGGTTATGAAGGTTCACAATAACAAGCCACTGGTCTGGCTAAAACTGGTCTTATCAAGATTGTGTATATGGCAGAGTGAACAAAACAAAGATTGTGTACATGGCAGAGTGAACAGAACAAACCTTGAAGTGCATGGGGTGATACAGATGACTTGGCATAATACCTGTGTAGCAGGGCGAAAGCCTTTAATCTATATAGTGCGTGTGTGGGAATGTAAGGTTGGCGGGGATGGGGTTAAATCTATCCCTGCCAGCAATCACATGTGTCACCATTCCCCAATTAAGTAATTGGTGCTAATTAGGGAGTGGCCACATGTATCATGGCAGGGAGATATTTAACCCCTTCCCTGCCAAGTTCACATTCCCCCACACACACTATATACATTAAGGGCTTTCACTCTGCCACAACCGGTTAGCTGTAGCATATAAATACACTCAATTGAGATATAGTCATTGGGCTATTCGGGAGACTCACGATGACATCCTTCACTCGTGTTCCTGATAGAATGGCCTCCAGTTCAGGTAGTTTGAGCACCTATTTTCTGTAACTGTATTTAAACTAGATGACCATTATGTCTAGGTTTGCTACTTTTCGATTTTAAATCGGTAAAGCTTGTTAAACGTTGAATTCCCAAAAAAATATGAGTTTGACTGAAATAAATTTACATAGGATAAACGTCGGTAAAACCACTCGCTATTTTTATTTTCTTGCCAAAAATAATAATTTAGAAATCATCTCTAGTTTGTGCAGTTTTTATACTTGCTGTCTGTCCCGTCTCCGTTCCGCTCTGAATGGCTAGGGGTCGCTGTCAGTCAACTCAGTGGTCACTTAATAGGCTAGTGTAGTTTCACCGCCAGTCATTTCATCCTGTTCTGACAGATCTCGTTGGCTGAAGCAGCGCTAGAATGCTCTCATTCGTTTAAATGACTGTCAGTCATCAAGACCTACTGTGCACTTTCATTTGCCAGCTACAGCGCCTGTCATTCAAAGTGGCTACTTTGAAATTAGCGGGTTAAGGTGTAGGTAGGTTTTGCTATTATAGGTATATACAGTGACCGTTACTAGTTAGCTCTCACAGGTAGTTTACACAGGGTAGTGGTGCGTGTGCAACTCGTAACAGACATCATCATTATATGTTACAGCCCGATCACATGATAAGGGTATTAAAAGTTTATTTCATAACAATAACCTAACTCTAAACCTAAGGTTCATGGGGTATTGGCCGTGGATTACCAATTCATTCTCACAGGGTAATCACTATGTTCAGTGTTCTCCCCTCCTACACCTTGTTTTTCAGTGGCATAAAAAGTCTGGGGGGTTTAAGCATAAAGGTCGATTTTCACCCACGCTCTGCTTGAAATGAAAAACAAAGATTGAAAACAACCGGTAAATTCTTTCAAAAATAAATGTTGATATTAATCGTCGATTTGGCAAAAAAATTAAAATCGAATAGTAGCAAGCCTAATTATATCTCATCTAGCCCTTTGCGGTCCATTGTCGGACTGGGTCCGACATTGCAATTATTCCTCTCAGGTCCTTTGTCGGACTGGGTCCGACATCATTATAGCAACGCAAAAAACGGGTTTCTAGTCGTTTTTTCTCCGGAAAAAGCCGAGAAAACCATTCAATTGCCGAGTGGGAGCGACAGGAGCCGAGACAAGTCGGGGAAAAAAAAACAATAAAAAAAGGCGTATCTCATGAATAGTCATACATGGCCGTGGTATCAGATAACGGGGCGGTCATAGTAAAGAAGCTGGCTGAGTGCGTCAGCGCACAGAGACTATCACAGACATTTGCAGAGCTTTTTTCAGATGTTATAGTAATAAAATAATGACTTGGATCGCATTATTGAGGAGTTTGATGATAAAACGAGTGATCAGGAGATGATCGGTATGTACGACTATTATTTTTATTATTATTTATTTCTTACATAGGTGAAAGCGATAGCAAACGAAAGGGTGGGGCGGGGCTGGAGATGCCTAGTGAGTGCTTTGTTGATATGCAGGGCCATTTAAACCTGGTTTGACTGTGGAAAAAAATACTTTTAAACAGCGCGTCTAAAATTAACTGCGCGTGTGAAAATAAATTAGACCTGACGTGCCTGACGCGCAATTAATAAATGGACTGCAAAAGGTTAGAGGTATAATTGCAATAACTGTGTATTTCTGTATTACTAATAATCTTTGAATGCTAATCTTTGAAGAATGTACACTTTAATAAATATGTTTGATTTTACTCACTGTTGTCAAGTATAACATGGATTAATGATTATAAAATGATTATAGTTGCTTCCACAATCCTTACATAATGGCACCCCAGATGGGACAGTAATGAGTTATTCGGAAATCACTGCTCGACCATTTTGGCAACCCAAGACTGTCCAACAGAGGTAATAATACAAATACATAATTAGGGAAGGACTGTGTGAGTCCTGTATATGTTTAGTATCATAAAATAGTGTTCATCCGATGTGGTAATATATTAATACATGGTTGCCGCTAGAACAGTTCAAGTAATGTAACTATTTACATTATTATTATATATTTTAAATGGTGTACCGAGGTTCAGTTAAAAGAAACCGCTAGTTAAGGCAAAATGGAGGAATTATTTCTACATACCAAGCTACTAAAAAAAATTGCCGGAAATTAATTTACAGTAAATGTTTAGGGACTTCGTCAAAACATCTTGAACAATTAAGAAAAATTGCAAAGATTTAAAATCACGCAATTCCATGCTCAAATAACAAATTAAAGATCTTGACGACCAAACATTAAATAGTACTCGACAAAATGTGTAAATTAAAATAAGCCTATGGGTACAAAACGTAATATATACCGTAAAACTTCAATTAAATGCCTCCAGCGTTTATTTACAATATTTGACAGCAGACCTGGAGCGTATTGGAGACCGGTGATTATTTGAGACCGACGTTCATATTAGATCACTAGCTTCACATGCTTCATGTGGTCATTGAGACTCCGCTAACACACAACCTTGTAGCAACATCGTAACTCAATTTAAACATTCCAGCAACTGTGTTACCAGGTTGTGTTTCAGTGGGAACAGTTTTGTTTTATAACAAAATGACATGGTCTTGTACACCCTGAAGTATAAAGCGAAAGTATACAGTCTTTTTATATGGACTGGTTAACAAGGATACGGTGTGCAAAAAGTTGGAAAATGAACAAGTAGAAGTACGGATTTGTATTTAAAAACGGAATTAGATCTACCATTGTTAATAATAATAATAATAATAATAATAATAATAATAATAATAATAATAATACTACTACAAACTTCTAAAATGTTTTTTTTTAAATGAACAATAAAAGCAATAAGTATCATTATCAAAAATAATTTATTGTTTAATCTCAAACTTTTACATCGTTAATACAACAAAAACATGTTAAAATACACCAAGAGGTTTGTATCTGGCCTACTTTCAGCACGCTTAATTTTCAAAAACGTAATAACTGCATTAAACAAATATGCATTACATGTAGGCCTACCTTAAATTACGTTTTCTATTATTATAATTTATTAATCCTGAGAGTCACTTTCATCGCTGTCACTTATTAGCAGTTCATTACCCTCAAGCTCCTCCTCATCTTCCTTAGCTTCAATGGCAATGACAGAGACCTCGCGTTTAATAGAGACCCGGCATTTATTTACAATACTTGCCAGCAGACCCGGCGCGTATTACAGACAGGTGATTATTTGAGACCTGGCAAGTATTTGAAGTTATATGGTAGGTGATATCTGTAAATTTAAAACAGAGGTAAACAGCAAGGCTAGGAAGTGAACAGCCTGCTTCTCGCCTAGTCTTGGCAATATATTCTTTGTATATTGAGCAGAACCTGCTTCACCTAATAAATAGACTGACATTGATGTTGCCATGTACAAAAATAATAAATAAAAACAACAATTGAAAAACCACAAAATGGAAATTAATTTAAAATCCCATAAAAAGAAAGTGAACCTATTATATCAAACACATGTTGCTTATAATAATAAACAAGAACCTTTCCATTGAATAGTACAGGACCTTAAGCAATTTTTTTTAAAAAATACAGATTTTATGAATATCTGATAAAGCCACAAAACGAATGTTCTTATTTTGATTGCACTGGCATTTGTACCAAAATTCCGCTGTAATTCCCTTCAGAACCCATTATTTAAAAGTGCAAGCAAATGAAAATAAGCTTACATCAGTTTAGTCCTGCTTATCCGTCACTTTGGAAATTGCTCAATTGCTAAGAAGTTATTTGTATTTTAAAGTCCTTTAAACAATCTTTGAGTCTCATAAATGTCTCAGTTAGTGTGCCAATAAGGGATTAAAAGGAATGTAGATCAATAACCTAGTTTTTGTTCAACATTATGTTTCTGTGCATATTTTACAACAGTATGTATTTTAATATTGATAAGCCGTTTTCATGACAAAGATTAGATTAATTCAGTTTAAATTCAGGTTTCTTCTTCTGCCCTAACTGTTCTAAATGTCCATACTTACCAACTGAGACCAGTTCGTTTAGAATGTATAGGGTATTCAGAGTAGTCTGAAGGTCTCGAGTACTCTATTAAAGACAAAAAACATGTCTGTGTATTAGATTTGTAATACATATCTTTTGTATATTATACAGGTGTATATAACTTGTAAAGGTTATGCAACATGCTGCTATGGCTGCTTAAAAATATATATAGTTCAATGCAGAATATAACCAAACCATGGCGTTTGAGTACCGCTGTGGGGAACCATGCAGAGAAATCACAATTCCTTATACAGAATATAAAATACTGACATCATCGAAATCATCGAAAGTTTGTTTAAATAATAATAATAATAATAATAATAATAATAATAATAATAATAATAATAATAATAATCACTAAATTCACAAAAATGTAATACTTTTGCTTATAAAAAGAGATTCCAAAGTAGGTAGGGTAGGACAGTTAGCAAGCTGTAGTACACATTTTTCATGGGACCATGTGAAGCAGAACCCAGGAGTTAAAAGGTTGTCTGTTACATGAGCCTGCCCAGGTTTCACACGCCAGATCATACTGATAATGTGTCATGAATACTAAATTACAGCCTGCTTAACTGACATAAGTAGGTTAATCATACTTGCACAAAGATGCTAGATTGCAAGTTTAATGTAGTGTACGTTTTTCACAGGTATCCTTATAAACCACTGCTTCCCTTCCTCTACTCTTTTCTGAAACAAAGTAGATTATGCAGCAGCCCCACCTAGTGGCTTCTTATTAGTATTTTTTGCAGCAACATAAGTATGGAGACATTCATTTATTACTAAGTGTTTCCATGCATTTCCATGCAAGTATAGTAAAACTGGGTATTTAGGAACTAAACCTAAGACATTACATTTTGCAGATCTAAACATAAGTATATGCATTTGCAGTTGTGTTATATTTTGCAATTGCAGCTATGTATCTGTATTCTTCTGTTTCCTTTTCATTGTACGTAATGGATCATAGTCTTTTCCTGTTTTGTTTTTTCTTATCCAGACAGATGAGACCGTTTTCTTTATTGCACTCATCCCACAATTCTTTATCCATAACACGGTACAAACAGTTGAACAATATATTTTTGCTGTACTGAAATCTGGTTTTAATTTCTGCAGTCAAACAACACTGGCTAGGCCAAAGAAAACAACATGAAAGCACAAAGCTCTTTACCTCCAACGTGGACAGGATGACTTCCATGCCAGTGGAGCCCTTGGCTGTCATTTCTTTCTTTGTTTTCTCTAGAAGGTAAAGTTGCAAAAGAAAAAAATAACTATTTAAATGCTTAGTGATAACCTGACACGCACGCACGCACGCACACACACACATTGTTATAGCTTTAGTGTTAATTGGATCAACATATAGCCCAAAGGGAGAAGTCGTTTTATAGCAACAGGGAATCCCCCTGGATTGTACCACCTACTTTTAGAGGTAGCCCTGGGATAACCATAAATAGGTGGTCGATGCAGCAGAGAAGGATTCTCCAGTGCTCTAATAAAATTCAGCCGTGACTTAACCCTGCAGGATAGGTTGATCAAATTAGCCCCTGAGAATACTTAGAACAGTCTTTTCTGTAAACAAGGTTAACAGGCAAAACAAATATTTGTTTTAAAGTAATGTGCAGCCTTAACTTAATGAGAAACACAAATATTTAAAATTGAACCAATTAAGATAATTAATGTGTGGAATTCGGTGTAATTCAGTTGCACTCTTTGTTACACATTTCTCCCAAACAAGCTCAAGATCGCGAGGAAACAATTGCACATAAAAAAAACATGCAGGCCATTATACCTTTTATACATTTCATCACAGTTTGTAATTAAAATATGGTACAAAAGTAGGAAAGAAGGTTAATTTCAAAATAATATTAAACAGCACATTAATCTCAGTAAGCAATAATGGTCATGCAAAACCTCAGTTCAGTGTAAATGTCAATTACATGTGAAAGAAATACATTCATGGTCTATAATTTGTCTATTCTTTAAGAACAAATTATATTCTTAAGTCAGTAAATATAATAATATGACTATGCAAACAGGATCATTGTTTGAGTAGGTATGAGTCAGTAAATAAATGAATACAAATGCAGTGAATTCTATTAATAGGATATTACAAAATTGTAATTCATTATTTATCAATATGTTGTTCAAAATATATCCTTTAATTAGCATCATGGCACAAAAATATTTTAACACCCATTCATCTGTTCTTTAAGCAAAATAAGATTCAGCACCCCTTATTCAAGTTCACAGATCGCCTTGCAATTATTCTAGCTATTAACAGTAATTCACTTTCATGGAACTAGCCTTTCTTTTTGTAAGAAAACAAAATATAACACACACCCTTTATATAACACACACCACTATCAACCTTTCTCCAAATATACATTTATTTAATTCCCCAAGTACGGTTTCTGTAACTTCTATAATTTTAGTTTAATTGGGAATAGACTATTTGTGTCACCGAGGTGATGCAGTGCTGACAATCCGTGACGTAGAGCCCCCTTTCAGGATTTGTTTAACAAAACATTCATTCTACTAGTAAAATTGACCATTCTTGGTAAGTCAATTCAGTCCATTAAGATTTAATTAGAGTGTTTTCTAGTTGTTATTCAGAGCTTGCAGTTTAAAATCTTCCATTTTCTCTGACATATTAAATGTATGGGTATTTGCTGGATATTATTAGCAGCATTGTAGGCCACATGTTAATGCCTGCTCTTTCTTATTCATTCATGTTGAATTATTCATTCATGTTGTTTGCTAGTTGTTGAAAGCAAGCTCCCTTTTCCCTGACTGACTGTACAAACTCACACTAAAAACAAAGACAGCCTCTTGGTAGCCCTTGAAGGTTTTTCAAACTTACCTTATCTCTCATTGCTCACAATAATTATACTGAATTAGCTGCAACACCTGGCAATTCTAGGGAGTCAAACTTGGTTGTCCAGTGGGCCTTGCTTATCAGTGTACCGAGCTAAACTACTCCCTTTACATCTTTTATTATAATTTTGCAGAATCCATATAAATACGTTTAAAACACAAAGATCAAAAGGCTACACGCCTTATCTTTCTGGTTGCCATACAGACTAGGCCAGCTGCCTCCAGACATAAATGCTGAATCCTGTTAACCTGGATTCCTAGGTTTGTCTACTGTAACGTTTGAGCCAATCTTCTTAACAGACCTGGTACAGTAATAATGGTTTTTGAACCCTCTGCACTTGTCATTTTAAACAGAAAACAGAAAGTCTCAAGCATCACCCACGAGTTATGAGAATGGGACGAAACACAAAGAGGTAACCTCTTCTCAGTTATTATCAGCAGTTAGGGCTTTTTAAAAATAGGTAACCATAGACCATGGCCAGGGATTGGCTCAACATCAGCAATCCGTCTATGAGCAAACACTTCATCAGTCTGAACCTATAATTTGATAGGAATGCACAACAGAGCTGTGAAACGGCTTGTAGGAACTAGATGACTGTATTCAGGAGCAATGGATGCGGTTACTAGGATACCAGTCATAAATTAGCAGTAAGTGTGAATCACTGTACATGGCAGTAGGTATGCAACATATTCTAATTCCACTGCCAGAAAGCTTCCACATCCAATCTCAACACTAACCAGCAAAAATTGCATTCCTACACCTGACCAAAACATATATTATTATTTTGTTTATTTAGCAGATGTCTTCATCCAAGGCTACTTACAGAGACTAGGCTGTGTGAACTATGCATCAGCTGCAGAGTCACTTACAACAAAGTCTCACCCAAAAGACGGAGCACAAGGAGGTTAAATGACTTGCTCAAGGTCACACACTGAGTCAGTGAGGTCCCCGGGGACCTCCTGGTTACAAGCCCTTTTATTTAACCACCGGACCACACAGCCTACCAGGGAAACTACTCCACAGACTATTAAAAAAACCTCTTTATTACTGCAGCAGTTTTGTGCAAATGAGTAACCTTGACTGTCTAGAGTATAAGCTGATACTTCTGTTGGTAAACAGAACGGACGAGTACATTTTGAACCTGGCTCGTCCTTATGTGAAGTTTCTGAGTCGGAATCAATAACAGCTGTTGGCGTCCCTAAAATATTACATTTTATTTTCCTAAAAAAAAATATAATAAACATTAATGCTCATTCCCAGATACATTGATTGGGTTGCTGCATCTGCCTTCCCCACATTCCGAACACCAATAAAGTCTGTGTGGAAAACACTGTTGACAGCATACTTCACGTAGCATATCACTGCTTCAGTAATGGAACTATCTAAAGAACCCTCTGGGATGACCGACACATACTTAGCAGTTGCCATTCTGGTTAACTGGGCTGGACGCTGGGTCCTCGCAATAGCGTGTATACACTCCTATGCCTGTTTAGAATTTCTGTGGGTTTTCCCCACATTTAATCCTTTTGCCTCATCCTGGTCACAACCATTCAGAATCAGTATACGGTCGTGCAAGGGTGTGAGCTGTTCTAAAAAGCACGTATAGCTTTAAAATCACATTATGGTGTGTTTTAATTGTTACGCTTTTGATATGCCTTGTTTGTCAGTCTTTACTTTCATGTGCTTTAAAATGGATTATCTTCAAGGTAGATGACTCAGTCACAAATGTGCCATTCTGGCTTTTGTCATACTGGACACAAACATTGCAGTACATCTTATTTTCTGAAGGTCTAGACTTACTGTAGACAGTCAAATTGTGAAAACAGAAAAGTGAGCTGCCTCTTTTCTCTGCCATATTCCTTGTGTTGTTTGCAACTAATCGTCTTTTTTGTTTTGTTTATTCATCGCTGTGGTTTAAATGTAAACTATCTGTATTATAAACTAAATTTACTTTTTAGACATCAAAACAGTATAAAAATGTCAAAACACAAAATAGCTCAAGTGTTTTGCCATTTCCTCACATTACGTTTCTTTGAAACGGGCTGTAACAGGGCGAGGAGCCCTGTAGGTATTTATGTATTTATTTTTAGAACGGGGTCTCCCCCTCCGCCCCTGTGCAGATTACTGTTTTGTGTTTGCTTTGTATTATGATTTATTTATGACAGTGTAGCTGTGTGTTTTTAGTTTGTTTAGTCGCGTGGATGGGAAGCCCCATCCACAACAGTTTAATTAATAGACTCGTGCAGATTGTGGCCGAGGGGTAATAGAATAATTACTAGCCAGTTAAACCCCTTGGCCACGATATAAAAGCCTGCAGCTCACTGCACTTGTGGTGAGGTGTATGAGGAGCGAGAGTGGAGAGAGTGAGGAGAGAGAAAACTAAATTTAAAAATTAAATACAGGAACAGTGACATCAGTTGCCCAGCCTGACCTGTGTTATTTAATATTTTGTGTTTGAGATTTGTTTTGTTTGAACTTTTATTTTGCTCTGTGAGCACAGTGTTTTTGTGTTTAAATATTTTTATTTTTGTATTATTTGAATAAAACGGCGCCGCCGCGTCTCTTTATTTTAGACTGCAGTATTGTTGTCAGTTTGTTTAGTTCCTGCTTCTGTCCCGACGTCACCGCCCAGCCACCCTTTCACACGTGGTGTCCAGCGTGGGATCACCAGCGCCTCCTGGACTCAGGTCAGAGTAGGGTACTGCAGTTTTTTTTGTTTTTTTTGTTTTTTTTCTATTACTTTGAGAGTGAGGAGGGAGGAGGATGGGAGGAAGAAAGAGGAAGAGCTGCAGACAGCAGCAGCTGCAACTGCAGCAACAGCAGGCACAGGAGGAGATCAGCTGGGAAGTCCTCCTCCACATCTTAAGCCAGGTGTACTGTTGCTGCATCTGTGGGGAGCGGGGGCATTTCCCAGTTAATTGCCCCCTCCCTGAAGATTGGGATTACAGCTGCAGGAGAGGAGACAAGTGGGAGGAGCCCGAACGTCCTGCGCCTGAAAGGGAGGAGCCTGAACATCCACAGCCCAAGAGGGGGGAGTCGTTGCGTCCACAGCCCAAGAGGGGGGGGAGTCGGTGCATCCACAACCCAAGAGGGGGGAGTCGGTGCGTCCACAGCCCAAGAGGGGGGAGTCGGTGCGTCCACAGCCCAAGAGGGGGGAGTCGGTGCGTCCACAGCCCAAGAGGGGGGAGTCGGTGGTCCACAACCCAAGAGGGGGAAGGCCGAACGTCTACAACCCACGTCTCCACCACAGAAGGAGAGTATCTGCTGGTTCCACCTCCACCTCCGTGAGAGGACTGTGTGTTGCTCCCACCTCCACCAGCAGAGGGAGAGTTCCTGCTGGTTCCGCCTCCACCGTCGTGGGAGGACTGTGTGTCGCTCCCACCTCCGCCAGCAGAGGGAGAGTACCTGCTGGTCCCACCTCCACCAGCAGAGGGAGAATACCTGCTGGTGCCACCTCCACCGCCCTGGGAGGACTGTGTGTCGCTCCCACCTCCGCCAGCAGAGGGAGAGTTCCTGCTGGTTCCATCTCCACCACCGTGGGAGGACTGGGTGTCGCTCCCGCCTCCACCAGCAGAGGGAGAGTACAGGGGTAATCATGCAGTAACGAGGTGCCTTTTGTATTGAAATCTATGTGAATGGCAAGGTAACAAGGTGAAAACAGCTGATTGGTGGACTAGTAAGAGCGAATACTACAGTAATAAGCAGTGTGTTTGTTATTTAAATCTATGTGAATAGTACATAACGAGATCCAAAAATATAGTGTGCTTAACACGGTATAAACAATGCCTTTGTTATTGAAATCAATGGTAATGGAAAACAGCAAATGCTATTTGTCCAAAATAAATGGCTGCCCGAAATAACCCTGTATGGTGTAAGTGGTGGATACTGTACTACAGTGTTTTATATTTGTAAGGCACGTTAACATTTTATATATGTAAAACGCATTGGGCATAATTCACTAAGCATTAGCCCAGGTGTTAATAAGAATTGTGTCATTAGTGCACAACTTTTACCGACTTTTATTCACTAATGTTATTAGCACATTTGTAAATGATATGAGCAATCATTTGCCCATTTTTTAAAGATGTGGGAGTTCCCTTCTAATTGCACAAAGTATTCACTAAACACATTTTTAACACGAATGACCCATTAGCTCACTTTTTATTATGAAAAAAGGTAGTCTTACTGCTTTCCTACTCATCTTACTGCTTTTCTTACTCATCTTTTGTTTGATTTGAACTACAATTGTATTTGTGAATTCCACCCTGTCCATGGTTATGATTGGAAAGTAATTAATTGGTGTTGATGAAAGGTGTTGGTTTGCTTCAAACACATTAATTCATATTATTGGCAATAAAATACTCATTAGCAATTGCTTTTGTGGTTTTCAAACATGGCTCTTGTTCACTACCTCAGAGAAAGGAGACAAAAAAATTCTAGAAGAACCCCACCTCTTGGGGGGTTTTAATCCGTGTAAAGATTATTTGGGATTTTCTGACCAATTTCTAACACAGAGATTCAGACTGGATAGGCAAGCATTCCTAGAACTCTGTGATTTGAGAAGAGAGGATGTAGAATGTACTACCTCAAGAAGCCATGCATTGCCTTTGGTGGCAAAAGTTACTTATGCACTGAAGCTCTATGCATCTGGGACTTCTCAGATCACCATGGGAGAAATGTCAGGTATCAGTTAATCATCGATGTCGAGGCTTACAGCTCAAGTCACTGCTGCTTTGGCTAATAAAGCTAACCACTACATAACGTTTCCCACTGAGGACCAATTGCAGCACATTAAGCGGCAATTTTATAACATTGCTGGTTTCCCCAATGTCTTGGGTGCAATTGACTGTACACATGTTCAGTTACGACCACATCTAACAGAAGCTGTGTTCCGGAACAGAATTACTAACACATTCCATTAACGCATAAGTTGTACGTGATGCTGATTTGAACATTAGACATGATTTGGCGAATTTCCCAGGGTCATGCCATGATTCATTTATTTTAAGCCTTTTTGAGTCGGCTCACACTCTTAAAGGTTGGCTCTTGGGTGAGTACATTTACATATTCTGTAAAAAAAGACAATATAACTGTTTAATTATTTCTTTACTTTTTTGCAAAAAAGTCTAATTTATTTTCCTATTTTTAGGTGACAGTGGCTATGGATTGAAGCCAATGCTAATGACCCCAATTGCAAACCCTGCAACACCACAACAAAGAAAGTACAACAAAATACACTGCTCTACTCGCTCAACTATTGAAAGGGCCTTTGGCATTTTAAAAGTTCGATTTAGGTGCCTCGACCTTACAGGTGGTACACTACAATATAGTCCACAAGGAGTATGTCGGCTAATAGTACTGTGCTGTATGCTACATAATACTGCAATTGCTAGAAGTTTGCCAGTTTATAATGATGAAGGTAATGTTATTGAAACAAATTCTGCACCTAACGATGATGATTGTGGTGATGAAGATGAACAACTGTTGGATCAAAATCTTCCCAGTGGTCATGATATCAGGGACAATTTAATTCTAAATGTCTTTGCCTAAACAAGGTAATTTATTAAAATACCAAAATAAAGAGAATAACATTATTATTTTGCATTTATTAGAGGTAATTCTAGCTATCAAACACATGCAGTGCATTTGTAATTGTATTTCTTTCTTTTTCAAAATGTACAACTTGTAAATTCAATCACATCTCTTGTAGTTTACAAGTAATGGCAAGACATTATTTTACACTAATGAATGTAAATGAAAATGAAAGTTCTGGCCGATATTGATAATCAATAAATAAAAGGTTGTTTACCACCTTTTAATAATGAGCATTAAAAAGAGAAAGAAAAAGTAATGCTTTTTAAACGCTTCAAAACTGTTCTGTTGTGTTATTGTTTGTTTTCCTTCAGGATTATGTTTCTGATGCTGTTTTTGCAGCTGGCTTGGTACACGTGAGGGACACCTGTTACAGCATGAGACTTGGGGGTGGTGTTAGGGGAGTTATGATTGGTTGCATTGTTTAAAATGTTGCGAGTTTATACAAATACTGGGCTATAAAATGGGGTGGTTTTAGCAGCTGAGAGCCAACTTTTGGGATGCAGCGGGAGTTTCTGACACTCTGTGAAGCAGTAGAAAATTACAGTGCCGGAGATTTGTTTGTTTGACTGTTTTGTTTTATACAAGTGTTTTCTATTTTGTGCCCGAGTTCGACTCTGTTGGCTATTCAACGGTAATTTCCATCTCCAGTCTTGCAATAGCTGGTTTGCTACACTATTATTCCTTAACTTGTTTTTCAATAACAGGACTAAATTAAAAAAGTGGTTTATTAACAAAAGCTCAAAGGATGAAACTGTTCAAAACAAGCACTGTTCAACTGTTCAATAGATGTAAACGTAAAACTGATATAAATGTGGATTATTCGCGGTGATCTGATTCAAGCATTCAAAATCCTAAAAGGTATTGACAATGTTGACCCAGGGGAATTTTTGGACCTGAAAAAAGAAACAAGGATCAGGGGTCACAAATGGAGATTAGGACAGAAAATAGGAGGCACTTTTTTACACAGAGAATTGAGAGGGTCTGGAACCAACACCCCAGTAATGTTGTGCTGACACCCTGGGATCCTTCAAGAACCTGCTTGATGAGATTCTGGGATCAATAAGCTACTAACAACCAAAAGTTTGTAAACTTTCTTATGTTCTTTTGATGTTCTTAAATGTTCAAAAGATGGAAAGTACAGCTGTTCAAAAGATGGAAACGTATAACTGTTCAAAATGTGAAATGTAAAAAAAAAAAAAAAAAAAAAAAAAAAAAAAACGTGTTAAGTCTAGTTTATGCAATAAACACGCTTCTGTACATGTGCAGTGCACTTCCCACAGCTGTGGCTCTGTTGATCACCATCCCAAAATTTCTTCAACTTCTTTATCACTTTCACTGTCACTATCAGTAACCTCATTGTGATCAGAGTAAGTTTCATCATTGTCTTGGTCTGGCGGATTTTCATGTCCCAGGTTCATCTACCTCTGCTCTCCCAAATGAGGCTCACGATCTTATGATGGAGTCTCTATTCTGCACCGCTGGGGACCCCCCTCGAGAGGAGGTCCGCAGTCCAATTGATCACCCCAGGCAGGTGAACTGGGTGACCGCAAACCACCCTAGTGGTTGATGTAAGACACCATAGATGTGTTTTCCCTATGAAGGTGCACATGTCTCCCCCGAACCTGCTCCAAAAACTTCTGCATGACAGGTACACTGCCTGCAGTTCTAAAACATTTATGTGGTGACCCTTCCATGGTGGCTGCCACACCCCTTGCACTGCTCATCCATTCCAAACGCCACCCCAGCCCGAGTTGGACGTGTCTGTGGCGACGACCTCCCTATTGGTGACGCTGCCCAGTAGGGCTTCTACGATTAAATCGAAAATACATTTTTTGATCAATTCCATTCCTCATCAACATAAATACTGAATAATCGGTTAAATAATTTTGGAGTAACAATCAGCTTGACCTATAGCGGGTCTGCATGTTGTGGTAAGTAAATCAATTTTTTATTATTATTATTATTATTATTATTATTATTATTATTATTATTATTATTATTATTATAGGCAGGGATTTCCACATTGTGTGTTCAGTATTAACAAAATGCAATGCGTGATGCTGCAGCTGTCATTAAATAAAAAAAAAAAAAAAAAAACATTTTTCATAAACTCGTGTCTAGTCTACATTCCAAAATTCTGTAATCTGTTTGGAATAAATATTTTAGTAACACCCCTGTAGTATGTTAAACATGCTTTAGGCTTGTTGCGAATGTTGTGTTTTTTTTTTTTTCTCCTGACGCTACCAAGGTGTACTTAACCCTCGCATTCAATTGTTGTGCATAAGCTTTTACTTAACTGCAATGATATTAAAATAATCATGTCAGGGGGAGGAATGAAGCAAAATGTGCCCAATTAATCAATTGCTATTTTGAGGCTTAACTGACAGCCCTACTGCCCAGTGCCACGCCTAGGCGTAGATGGGCCAGCTGTCTCCACCAAGACAGTGCCTGTAGACAGTGTCGAGACACTGTCAACAGGAGGTTGCGATTCAACGTGGGTTGACAAGCCGTGTGGTTGAACCAAGCCTACAGGGGGCGGAAATGCAGGAGACCCAGTGGAAGGGTGTTGGATGCTGTAGCCATCAGGCCCATAAGCCTGTGGAAAGCCACTACTGGCAGTGCTCTGCCAAGTTGAAACAGCTCTAGGCAGGCGGTTATTCTCTCCACTCTGTCGTCGGACAGGGTGGCCAACATGAGCCCTGAGTCCAGGCGCACCCCTAGAAAGGTAATTATCTGGGTGGGTATTAACTGGCTCTTTGCATAATTCACCTTCAGGCCCAACCAATGTAGGGTGGTTGGTAACAAGCTCTGTGTGTTCGTGTGCCTGTGTTTGAGACTTGGCGCAAATTAGCCAATCGCCCAGGTTTGAGGACCCTGATGCCTCTGAGTCTCAACGGGGCCAGTACAGCCTCCATGCATTTTGCAAGTACGCTAGAGAGAGGGTGAACGGCAGAACACAGAACTGTTATATTGCTCCCTGAAAGGTTAACCTCAGGTACTTCCTGTACACTGGTTTTATGGGGATGTGAAAATAGACTTAGGTCCACCGTGGTAAACCAGATGCCTGACCTGATGAGCTGCAACAGCCGTTGCGATGTCAGCAGCTTGCACCGTCTCCGACTCAGATACAGGTTTACCTGTCTGGGATCGAGGACCGGTCTGAGGGCGCCATCCCTACCCCTTTGTGACCTCTATCCTCCCTTGACACAGAGCCACGGGAGGAGGGTCCAGTCTCACTGACCAAGCGTGGCGATGCCGAGCGCTGAGCCGGCGTGAGGGAGCGTTCCCTGGAATAACGAGCCACCGACACTTGGTGAAGAGGGCACAAAAGTCACACGAAGTGCGAATCAATCAGAGCCTCCTGAGTGTGCTTAGGACCCAGAAAGACAATGCACTTCCTCTGGAGGCAAACTGGCCTTGCAAGAAACACATGCATGAAACCCAGGCATGGCAGAAAGACTGTACCCTGTACTACGTAGTAGTACACAAACTAGTAACAGTAAGCAGTGTCAGTACAAACAGTAGTGCACACAGTAGACCAGGGGTCGGCAATTCAATTTCATGGTGGGCCAAATGACCTGCAGGCAGCCGCAGAGCGGGCCACTTAAACACAGCACAGGGCACACAGCACATTTAATGACCTATGTATGGCTGCTGCTGTATTTTTGATGCGCATACATTAAGATGTGCCATGCACCATGGACTACATGAGCTTTAACAGCATTCCCGGTGGCAATGCTGCATCAATAATCTTTACCCTGCATATACGACCCAATGTATCGATATCTGTTCCATGATGGGAAAAAAACGGCAGACTAAATTGTTTCACCGGCAACCAGCTCATCAATAAAAAGAAAAAGCTGCGGCCGTTTGAAAACAAATCGAAAAGGAACAATGTAACAATTGTGATCGTGTGTCCTTGTAAACTCCAAATACATATCAGTAAAAATAATATAGCATCTGTGTTGCACCTATTAAGAGACAAATAAGTTTACTTTAACATTCTGATATATTGAAAGTGAAACGTAACTCAAAATGTCAGCTGTTCAGCCGGTGCCCCCCACATTTGTCAAGTGGTTTTGAGCGACATATTGTGTGATTTGGTATTTCAATAAAACAATGGAGGAGCGCGTACATTTTTGGAAGACTACCTATTATCGCTGTCAAGTCTGTCACACTCACACCTGATGTTTTAAAGCAAAAGGAAAGTGCAATTGTTCTCATTGAATTTGTTATAACACAATGAAGCATATACAAAAAAAAAAAAAAGTTATTCTGAATTCCTGTGTATGAGGATTCCAATACCATAGCGAGGCATAAATGTAACGCAATGAAGCATTTAAATTAAAAATGTGTGCTACTTTTGAATTTGTTATAATGTTATTCTTCGTTCCTGTGTATGAGGATTCCAATACCATAGCGAGGCATAAATGTAACGCAATGAAGCATTTAAATTAAAAAAATGTGCTACTTTTGAATTTGTTATAATGTTATTCTTCATTCCTGTGTATGAGGATTCCAATACCATAGAGAGGCATAAATGTAATACAATATGTCATTGTATGCAAAACCTGGTATACAAGCACCAAATTGTTTTTGCGCAGTTTTATTCAAAGGGCTCTCTCTCTCTCTATTCCCTGCTCTACTCAATTCCTTCAATTGGCACGCAGCATGCCCTTTTATAAATGCTGACTCCGCCCACTCATCAACCATTGGCCCATCAATATCCACTCGCATTCATACAAACACACACGCAAAACGGGCATGCAGGCAGGCTGCTAGGGAGAGAGATTAGCCGGCGAAACAGACTCATATCACACACCCACTCACATCAGCGGACAACACAGGAAACATTACGTGTACAGTATACAGTTTGTTGTGTTTGCCCCGCCGCTACTATAATGAAGATCATATGGGGAATTCCTCATGACAGCCCTCTTGTGGCAATATTACAATGAAGTTCCGCTCTTGCTCCGCCCTTGATACAGAGAAAGAGAGAAGCAGGACCTGGGGGCAGGAGAATTGAGAGAGAGAGTTAAGAGAGGTTGAGTTTGCAGGTGAGAGGAGAGGAATGAGAACCACTTTCCCGTAAAAGCAAAAAAAAAAAATACAGCGGTTTCCTACTGCTTTGAACCGCAACTGTTGTCTGTCTCATTAGATCCTGGAAACCCTGCAGCTCAGCGCTACAATATGTAAATAAATCCTGTTCTCCCTCCCGACCTGTGAGGGCGCTGTGTAACAGGAACAGTGTGCCTCGTACTGGACAGTTGGGCAGTTCATTCCTGGGTCAGTCGGAAGATGGCCATCCAGGAAAGGGGCGGAGTCATGGTACCAGAAGTCATCGCTCTAGTACGGTAAGCGATGTGTCAGTCATGGATCGGAGGAGATGTGATTGAACTAGCTATCGGAGGGGGCGTGACTAAGGGTATTTTAGGGGACGTTACGCCATAATCTGTTCCTTTTGATGTGGTTACTGAAAGAACCTGTTAAGGAAAAACAAGTAATTAATTATCGTGAGTATTTGGGCAGCAGTGTGGAGTAGTGGTTAGAGCTCTGGACTCTTGATCGGAGGATTGTGGGTTCAATCCCAGGTAAGGGACACTGCTGCTGTACCCTTGAGCAAGGTACTTTACCTAGATTGCTCCAGTAAAAACCCAACTGTATAAATGGGCAATTGTATGTACAAATAATGTGTAAAAAATAATGTAATTGTATGTAAAAATAATGTGATATCTTCTAACAATTGTAAGTCGCCCTGGATAAGGGCGTCTGCTAAGAAATAAATAATAATAATAATTGCACATACAGCAATCTACCCATTAAAAAAACCTGATAGGATTTGTATTTCAACCCCATTGCACTGAAGCAGTAAACAACAAGCTTGGGGTTTTTCAGTATTTAAACACTAAGCAAAGCAGATTCATTCATTCTAATCCATTCAAAACCAAAACAGCATTTACTCCAGTGCAAAGTTTGAACCACTTGAAATAAAACAAAGAATTAGCATACTAATACAAAACACAGGTGAACACGTTTTATATCACCTCGCTTAATATCATACCCCGTTTATTATCACGATTTTTTAAAACCACTTGCCATAGGTTCTTTGAGAAATTACCTCTCTTAATATCAACTCACAAACCCGCTTATTGTCACGTTTTGTTTTTTTATCTTTTCACCTGATGCCTTTCTACAATGGATACAGTTTTTCTTCATCTCTGTTTGTGGATCTAATGTTCGGGACTGGGTAAGATCGATCCGTGACCGAAAATCTTACTTTAACATATTGCTGAACTGTTCATGGGACCGAGATATTGTGTGCTTTGCGCCGATATGGACATAAATAATACTAAATCAGTGTGTTTGTGATTGTATTTGTGTGTGTAGTAGTAGTGGGGGTTGCAACAAAGTTCTTCAAAATCGGGTTCTTCAAAGATTCTGAACTTTCTTTTTGTTTAAATTTTTTTAGCAGGGAAGGTTGTTACTATATTATATATAGTGGTAACATGGTGGGCAGTCAAGGACGGTCAATGACAAGAATAGCAAACACAGAGGCAGTAACTGCAGTCTTAGCACTTTTGAGCACTTTTATTAATTATAAAATAAACAAAAAACACAGGGACAGGCTGAGTGCACAAATTACGTGTAAATAGCAATTACAAATATCACATTAATAATAATACTGCATTTAAGTGTAATTACTTAAAGTAAATAAGCAGATAGAAGTAACGTCTTACTTACCTGTCCGTGACTCTACCGTCAGGTTCAGATGAAAGGAAAATGATGATGAGATCTGTGTGTTCATATATGCCCTCGGGGGTGGGCTTGACTGCGTCACAGGATCTGACGAGCAGCTTTGATATATTTATTCAGGTTTCAGGGTCTTTAGGAGATAAATACCCATTAGGTAATGGTTACAGTTTGTACTGATAGGTAACTTCCGTTTTGTTTTTACGTGGCCAAGATGTGTTTTTTTTTTTGTTTTTTTTTGTTTTTTTAAATGTCTGTCACCACTTGAAACAGTGCGGACCCCTGCGAACTACACAGACCAGCGTAGTGAAAATTAAATGTGGAGAACAAAGGAGACTGACACTTCCCGACTGAATAAATAGCTTCGGAAAAAATAAAGTGTGAGTAACGGATACTACATTAGTCTTTGATGTGTAATTACAGTCTGGCTTAAAAAGGGAAGTCGGTCAGTTTTCATATTATGTGGTGATCCTAAAAGAGAGACTTAGTCGCTTTTGTATAAAGTATAGAAATTGTTGTGAAAGGGACTGCATACCCTGAATTAAACATATCATTTGTTGAATTAAAAAAAAGTTGGGTGATAGTTATGGAGAGTTTTGTTCAGGAGTACATTGATAAGTATGGGGGAACATTGTGTCTTTCTGATAGAAGGTTTAAAATATGTTACAGGCTACGGAAAAATACAGATAAAAAGCTATTTTCTGTTAAAAGAACAATGCTTAGCTGAATATACTGTTACAGACAGAGATGGGTGGATCCAGCACACAGCTGCTGCACAGAGGAAGTGAAAAAGATCACTGTTTGTTAGAGTGTCTGTACTACTCATAAGAAACTTTTACAGAGAGAAAAAAAACGTCTTACAAATCTATAGAAATCTGTAACAAACTTAAATATATACCTGGGAATATTTTAATAATATTTTCATGAATGAGTGTTAAGCGTTTGTTTGTGTTCAAGTTTAAGAATCACCTATGAATCATGAATACATATTTGGATTACAGATTACATGAAAAATAGAGGGTATATTATTTTAGCTAAAAGGACACTGTGGAAAGCAACAAAAGGGACTGCCACAATGTTTTCGCTACTGTTAATCTTTACCTTGTCTGCACAGAAGCAATACTGCTTTCAGAGAAAGAGAGTGCACATTACACTATGTAAACTAGAGTATAATTATACATAAATGTTATTCTGTTAAAAACAATTTAAGGAAAACTGTTATTGAAGTGTACTGGTAATTCTACCATGATTGTAAGTGAAGCCAAACGCGGTTTTATTTTATTTTTTGTTACAGGAATTGGATAGTAAGCTTTAAATTACAAATTTGTAATCTAATTGGAACAGTAACAAAAGCAAGGATTTTTATACTGCAAATGTGGTTATTTTAATGGTTAAGTTTCTATATGACAATAGATTTATTAGCAAAACCAGCTGTCATGAACAAAACACTTGCCTATTACTTTGCAATGATACCAGGTACCATACTGTAACAGGGAAGGAAAATTGTAGTTATGGCTGAAACATTTGATTGTCAAGTTTATTTGAAAGAGTAATCTGTGCTTTAAGTGCAGGGTGTGCTGATATAGGAGAAAAGCTCGACCATAGCAGCTGAAGAATAGATATACAGTGCCAGCAATGTTTTTGTTTTTTAATTAACCCTTAGCGGTCTTATGTCGGACCTGGTCCAGCACTGCAATTTTCCCTTTCTGGTCCAATGTCGGACCCTGTCCGACATCATCAAAAAGACGTAAAAAACAGGTCTCTAGTCGTTTTTTCTCCAAAACCATTCAATGGCCAAGTGAGACCGATAGGAGCCGAGAGAAGCCAAAAAAAAGGGGCATCTCTCATGAATACAGATAGCCCCGACACCACAGAGATAACATGGACATAAACAAACAAGATAGCTGCTTCTGCATCTAGCGCTCAAAGAATATCACAGACATTTGCAGAGCTTTTTTTAGTACTGAGTGTCCTGTTGATATGCAGTGCCTTTTAAACCTGTTTTACTGTGAAAAAAAATACTTTTAAACAGCGCGTCTAAAATAAACTGCATAAAGTTCACATACATTTAATAATCTTTCTTTTAAACTTTCTTGGCTTTCATTTGTATGTGCTCTGGGCGTCTTGCCAAAAAAGAAAAGATAAGGAGTTTAGTCCTTTTTTATGTTTTAAATTGATAATTGTACTGAATCTTCAAGGACAGGAGAGCCTGTCTAGGTTTCATTGAGTTACATTTATTAGCAAACAATTGTAATACAATTATGTGTACCACATAGTGGTTGCAGAAGTATATATTTTATATTGTGTCCACAACCAAAGTGTGTGGGGGGGGGGGGGGGTAAACTTGAAGTATTTTTCAAGTCTGGGTGTATTATTTTTCTGTTACAAACTGCATCCTGAGAGTATGCATTCCCAGATAAGAAAAGAAATGTCAAGGAGTGAAGGACTTTTAACAATGGGCTAGCAACAGAAGTGTGTTATACAAAAGGAATACATCTGTGGGTATTGCATAAGAGAATATCACAAGATATAATTGAGGTTTGTGTAACTGTATAAGGAGAATAGGAACTGCTGCCACCCAATTTGTTACAGATAGATGGTTAAGCATGCACTCAATATTTTAGTACCTGTGACCAGGATGGCTTGGTGGCGATGTCAGACTAGGAAGAGACAGACACTGATACTGCGGGTTGAAACGCTGATGCGCGTTTATTATAAATAAAAGGCTTAAACACAAAACACTTCACACAAAACAAAACGGCACAGTGGCCAAAATAAAGACAGACACAAAACACAGTAAACAAACAAGTATCGTGCTGGTCCAAATCCAGCACGAGTAGCAATTGTTTATATTTATATTTTCACTCACGTCTCTTTCTCGTTCTTACTCCCTGAACACCCAACCCTGGTCAGCAGCTGTTGGTTTTTATAATGTGGTCGAGGGATTAACTGGCCATCAATTACCTAGTTTATCCCTCGACCACATTCTGCACGGGTTCTCATATGCGTGGCCGACAGCCAATTTGTCAATAAATCATCAGCTGCCGACCACACATTCTCACGAGAGGTAGTCTGACAGAGACAAAAAGCAAACATTGTCGCTGCCAAACTACACCAAACTATGACAACAAAACACACACAAAACAGTACATTTAAATAATAATACTACCACACAAATACTAAATAAATAAAACACCAACAGGGGCGGGGTGTACCCCGCCACAGCACCCGTTAAATAAATAGGTTACTAATGACAAGATTAAATACGATTTTGGCAAATCTGCCTGAAATTGAGGATTTTAAGAAACCAATTAAGATAGTTGGCATTAGGACTGACTTCCAGGTCATTTACGGGCAAGATAAAAAAAATATATAATTATTCATGAAGTTGAAAACTACCTGGATGGATCTGATATAAAGATAGGCAGTCAACACCTATCGGCATTAGGTATTCAATGTAATATATCTGTCAGTTCTCACACTGATGGTCACTCTCTTTATGTTCTGTTACCAAAAGTATCAGATTAAACAGAGGGGTAAGGATATCGGCTATCTAAGAAGGATATTACTTTTAAGAACATAAGAACATAAGAAAGTTTACAAATGAGAGGAGGCCATTCAGCCCATCTTGCTCGTTTGGTTGTTAGTAGCTTATTGATCCCAGAATCTCATCAAGCAGCTTCTTGAAGGATCCCAGGGTGTCAGCTTCAACAACATTACTGGGGAGTTGGTTCCAGACCCTCACAATTCTCTGTGTAAAAAAGTGCCTCCTATTTTCTGTTCTGAATTCCCCTTTAATAGATTGAGCATTACTATGAAAGCGTATGGTGCTCTGTTATTGATTATGAATTGTTATGTATTTTATTTGTGTCTAGTAAGAGACCATCAGCAACAATTGGGTCTGCTCATGCAGCAGCAACTTCAGAGTAGAGAGTGACATTAGGACTGGACTCCCGCGGTATGGGAATACACTTCTCTTTATGTTTGCAGGAATGGATGGAAACGGACATCAAACTGGCGGGAACAGGTGGGACTAGGAATAAAGAGTTTGAACTGAAGGCTGGGGGAACGGGTGGGAAGAGCAGTACCAAACTAATTTGTCACGTGAGCTACAAGCAGGGTTGCCAACTATTTTTTCTTCCTGAGAACCCACCCAATCAAGAGCGTAAGTTGTTCCCCATTGTAACAAATAGAAACTACACCATTTGCAATTGTAAGTTTTTTTGTGTTTTATGTGCTTAATTACCAGGGATCCTAGGAAGACCCTGCATATTCAATCCCAGGGTCACTTTGTTTGGGATGTCGGAGGATGCAGTGCTAAAGCGTTATCTTCTCACTCCGCAGGTCATCCTAGTAGACCTAATAGCTGAATTGAGGGATGAGCTAGACCTCCGTGTCAATCTAGGGACAGCTATCCCTGCACATGTGAAAGTGCTGTGTTCTCTGCATTCCTTAGCCTCTGGTTCCTTTCAGACCACAGTTAGAATATATAGAGAGATCACTCAATCCACCTTTTCCAGAGTCCTAGGCAAATTTCTGGATGTCATGCTGAAAAAAGGCTGGCCAATACATATCATTTCCTAAGGATACTCATATAACTGATGTTGGCTGTTCCGTGAACCAGAAGGGCTTGCTGCCCTTCATCTGACATACTGTTTTTGCTTTGCATTTTCATGCTCCACTGCTGCTCTCTGTACTCCTAACTCTGCAAGCGTGGCCGCTAAATAGACCGATACGCAAAATAATTGTCTTGATCAGTTGACAACAGAATGAAAACAAGATGTTATGATCTACAATAAATACACCCAAAGTTTATTTTTAAAATTAGGATTCTGTTATTATATACTGTTATTTTAATGCTGTCAGTGAATTGAAGAAAAAAAAAGCATCCCAGTTTTTCACTTTGGAAATCTGGTAAACCTAGATGCGAATATATGTAGAAGCACTAGCTTCAGATCAAAAAGCACTTTACTTATAAATAAAACACTGTGGCAGGGTGAAAGCCCTGCCGGTGCATGTGTGTGTGTTGTGTGGGGAATATTGGGTTGGCAGGAAGAGGGTTAAATTTCTCTCTGTCAAAACACGTGGGAATGTGGCTGGAGCCGACAAGTTAATAAATTATTAAGTGATTAATTAGGCTCTAGCCACGGGTGTATAAAATAGGTATTCATGGGTGGTAATTTGAAAGGGTTAGAGTTGATGTTGGTGACAGAAGTGGAGGGGTGTGTTCGATGTTCTGTGTTCCGAGCTGTGCTGTTTGTTTACTATCGTTAGTTTTTGAAAGACGTTTTATTCTGGACCTTGTGCTTTTATTTTGTTAATTGTGTTTTTGTTAAATGTTTTGTCAGTTTTGTTTCTGTGTACTTGTTTATTAAAAAGTGCATTAGCACAATTTAACTTGCAGCATTCTGTGTCTGAGTCTCTGTCCCTGCAATACCATCTGGGCTAGGAGGCTACAGTGCCACATATGGTGATAGTAGTGGGATTGCGCTCCTAGAGACTCAGGCCAGGGACTGCAGGTTAAAAGAAAAGAGAAGAGAAAATGGAGCAGAAGGACAGCCAACGGGAGCAGCAGCACCGGCTAAAGGCGGAAAGAGCTCTGTGGTGCGGAGCATGCAAGGAGTTTGGGCACTGGCAGGACGTGGGCGAATACGAAGACCCCCTCTGGCAGGGTGAAGTCTACTATTGGGGTGAGGTGAACACGGCAGAGGAATGGCTCCTCTGGGAAAATCAAACCCCAGCCACCTGCCCAAAAGAGCTGGAAGGAGGACGCACTTCCATGTACCGGGTGCTGCCCCTTTCAGGGTGGAAAGGAGGAGCCACCTGCCCCAAAGAGGAAGATGGAGAGAAAGAAAAGGGGGCAGGACGAGAGCGTGGAGTAGCAGCAGCGCCGGTTGGAGGCAAAAGGGGCTCCGGTGTGAGGAGTGTGTGGACTTTGGTCAGGTCTATGGGGAGTGCTCATGGGCAGACCCCATCTTCAAGGAGGCCTACTTTGGCCAACAGGTGGTCATGTGAAGTACGGCTCTGCCTCAAGGCTCTCCAACCAATGAATGCGGATTCCCCCACCTTCCCAGTGTTTCCTTCCCCCTCATTCCTCATCGCTCTCGAGGCCTCCAGTTGGGGAGTGGGGCATGTCATGGTCAAAGGAGGAGGAACAGAGGGAAGAGCCACCGTCGCCACTACCGGAAGACCTAGCACCCCTGCCAACGCCACCACTGCCAAAGTGCGCAGCGCCACTGCCACTGCCAGAGCACTGAGGTCAGCACTGTCGCTGCCAGCAGCAACACTGCCAGAGTGCCCCGCTGTCTCCAGCACCACCATCGCCACTGCTGGAGTGGCCAGCGCCACCACCACTGTCAAAGTGCCCTGCGCTGCTATCAGCATTGCTGCTGCCAGCAACACCACTGCTGGATTGGCCGGCACCGCCGGCACTGCAGGAGTGCCTCACATCGCTATTGGCATTGTGGCTGCCAGTGTTGCCACTGCTGGCTGCATGACATCCAGAGGAGCCAGTATTTTTCTTGTCAGCATTGCCACTGCCAGCGTTGCCACTAGCAGCATTTCCGCTGCCGGAGTGCCCCGCACCGCTGTCAGTGTTGGGGACACCCCGGCAGAAGGAGGAGGTGAGGAGACCTCCACACAGCCCCGAGCACCAACCCACCCACGAGAGTCCATGTGGGGAAGGGTGGACATGAGGGGAGGGCGGTGGTGTTTTAGGGGGGAGGTGGCCATATGTGCTGTGCATAACTGATGCTGAGGAATCTGGAGGGCAGCTCTGCTACTTTTATAATAAGACTAGGCAGCGCGCATAAAAAACATTAACAGGGTAAAATACATTTTCATTGCAGTACATTTTTCTTTTCACTCTGCTGCCTCAAATAACTTTTTTATAGCACATGAAAGGCAGCGTGGTAAAAACGGTTATAAAAAGCTTGGCTGTGGGGTTAAATACCATTTATTCAATTTTCATTAAATTATTCCTTGCCATTTCTCATTTCAAACTATTCTGTAAACACGTCACCATCTTATACTTTTTCCTTTTAAAGCCGTAACTAACTGTGACAGAGAGCGAGTGAATCCAAGTCATAAATCTCATTCCTGATCTGTGAGAGCGCTGTATAACAGGAATAGTGTGCCCCAGACTGGATCGGTTGGCAGTTCATTCCAGGGAAAGTTGGCCATCCAGAAAGGGAGCAGAGTCACAATACCAGGTGTCATGGCCTTAATGCAGTAGGCGATGTGGCAATCGCGGATTGGAGGAAAAGCAATTGCACTCGCTACCGAAGGGGGCGTGACTGAGGATATATCAGGGGATGTGGCCAAGCAATCTGTTCCTTTGTTATGGTTGTGAAAAAGGACGTGCGAGTGAAAAATGACTGAGTGATTTGTGTAATCTCTGTCTGTCTATTAATTGTCACATTTGTAATTTACAGACAACTAAAATCTGGGAGCTGTTGCTATCAGCCAGCACCAGCCCCAGACTACACTGCACTACTGTTTCACTAATTGCTGTATAATTCACCACTTGCACTAGGAGCACTCACTGTTGGATATCGTGATAGTGTGTATAATGTGTGGTATTATTATTTCATGACTGAACCCCGTGGTTTTAACTGTGCCATACACATATTTGTGTAGGGCCAGTTATTTATTATTTTGCTTTCAAGCAACCAGCCAAATAAAAGAGCTGGTATGTCTGCTATTTCTGAGCACTGCATCACCTCTATACCTGTACACTGCAAACCACTTTGAAACACTAACATACATGTTTTTAATTAAGAATTGAATCAGGACATTTCTGAAAAACTGACATTTGAATCCTGAATAACATCTCTAAATCAAAAAAATTATAATGCTCAACTTTCTGCAACAGAAAAAATTATGTTTTGCAAACTACTATAAAAAATGAGGACACTGTACCTTGAGTTTGTATCAGATGAAGGATCTTTGACGTGATATGTCTGGCATTGTCTGCATCCAATACTGCAGACTCTGCATTAATCTTCTCAAGCTGGGACAGGAGAGTAAGGACCCGAGAATTACTGGGGACTCTGGGGGGGGAAAAATTATCAATGAAACCACAACTGTAAGCAAAAAACAATGACAAGAGGGAATAATGGCAAGAGGAACATAAAATAGAATAGAGGCAACAATTAATCAACACATCGGTTATTGACCATCTGTCCTAAAATTTCAAGAGCTTTGATTACATATTGGTAAATAAATGCATCAAATTACAGCCTAGTTTGAAGTGTCCCATTGCCAGTTTGCAGTAAAACATTTATTATGTAGTTATGTGCTTATATTGGTGCTAGTATGGTAGGTAGTGCGTTGCTAGGATACAAACTTTTCGGCCTCTGGATTCACATTGGACAAGTCACATCAGTTAAAAATGTATTTACATTTTCCTACTTTAAAAATATAATCTACACAATTATTTTATTTTAAAAAGGCAGAATCTGACACACAGATTGATAATTCTTGGGGTAAAGGAAAGGGAGGATGGAATAGCGCTGCTAGGCAGTTTACTGGATTTTGTGTAGATGGTAAATGTTTTTGACAAAATGTTAATAGTAATGTTAATAAGCATATTTCAGATCAAAATGACTTCTGTTAAAATAGTATTCATTTATTATTATTATTGTTATTAAAGTGGACATATGTTGTGAATGCATGCATGTTCTTTTCATCCAAGCCTCGCCACCATCATGAATGGATGTCAAATTCCTTCCTTTCAAGCCATTCCAGACATAAGAGTCACACACCAGTTGCTTGTGCAAATATTGAGTCAATGTATAGGTCAGTTCGGCAGCCCTAACCCACCTCCAAACCATCTGTTGAGGCCAGAGGTGACAGTCAGTTTTAACATTGCCCTTGAACATGTGACCAAGGTCCTTCATGAGTAGTGATCTGACTCACAGTCACACACAACACATCCTTCCAGGTGACAAACACTCTGGTGTTAAATTGGCCCCTACCAAAGCAAATGTTATTTTCAATATTAATTTTATTTGTAAATATTTCGGAAAATCACAAAACCATGGTATGCAGTGCCAAAATTTTAAACTTACAATTCCATACTTTTGTTTTAAAATATGTTCATAGAATGTTTGTGCGGAGTGATGTGGCAGCAGTCAGTGGTCCACTAGAGATTAAGCCATCCCTTCTGGAATGTCATGAGCCAATCAGAGTGCTCCCTCCAACCATGCAGTTGCATAATTAACCTTGATGTTTTCTTTTAAAGTGAGCAGAGCAGAAATGTATTAAAACAACACATAGGCCATACAGTATCCTATTCCATATAATATAGAACTGGAGTACTGAGTAAACTACTTGTATTTTTTATTTTAACCCCATTTTGTGTGATTAATCAATTAATCTCTAACTGAAACTCCTTGAAATTTAGTCATAAGTATAAAAAAAAATTAAAATAAGTGTACCAAAAAGCTACTATCATAAACAACAATAATCTTCAACCTATGTGAAAAAAAGTCCCACTGTCACAGCAATAAACATCTTGTACCATACTCCTCCTTTGTTTGGTAACGTACTTTGGTGTGGTAGAGAGTATGATTTCACTCCTGGGTTATTTATTGACTGCAATATAGAGCTAAGCTTATTAAAAACAAAAGAATATTCAAATAATTACCATGATTTTTACAGAATATTAACTCATGCAAACAAAAGGTTGGTTGGTTATTTTTGGCAAGTGGGTATCTATCTAAGTGATTTAAAAGGTTGGAACAACAACATTTCCTTAAAGCTTCAGTATTTGGGCAACCCAGCATGAAGAATACTTAGGCGCTAGAGGGCACTATTACCATTTGAAATAAAAGATCAGCTTCTAAACACATAAGTAATCTTTCTCACTCAAATCTTCCCCTCTGAATGCAATTTAGGCAACACAATCCTGTTTTACTTTATATTCAGTATTTGGCAAAGCACAGTCATACACAGGACAGCTTTGCTACATTGATACACAGATTTTAAAGGGTTACTAAACAGGTTGCAGGGTTTAAAACCCAACACATTACTTCCCCTACCTTTCTGCATAATTGTGATTGTTTTGATATTTTTAGTAACATACCCCTGGTCATAAATCACTTTTTGTATTCTAGAAATTAATCTTCCTGCCCATGATTTATATACCTGTGGGACTGAGGTACAAGAACAGACTTACCCAAGGGCCTGTTGTGAGAAAATTTTAGACCTCAGAATGGCTTTACTTGTTATTATTTTGTATTTATTAAATTTATTTATTTATTTTTAGGTATTACATACTGTCTATTGCTGTTCCAGTCAGCAGATATTTAGTAATATCCATTGAGTGGAACATTACACTTTTCATTTGACAAATAAGATGTAGATAGTGTACCACTTACAATGAAGCAACAGGTGAACATGAACATTTATAATACTAATAATGTGCTCAATTGGTAACCAGAATACAACTTTCAGATTAACATTCAAATCCTCGTTAGAGGTATTCTGAAATCTGGGGTAGTGTACAAGATTTTACTCTGGATACCAACCTCTATCCAGGACACTCAATCGAATTCCACTCTGCCTACATGCAGCTCCCACACAAACTCACAATCTTCATTTCTAAATGGAGTAGCAATGAGTAAAAAGGCTGGGAATGTTCTCCTCTCATTTAAGTTTTAACAGCTCATTTTTATGTTGACTAGGATTCTAAATTAAAACATAAAATAACCTTCTTAATTACAAAGCGTATTTTCACTCCAGAATTGTTAAATGATCTGTTGCATGCCAAATTGGACCTATTCTTCTATTTTCTGATATAAAAAAAAAACAAGTAACTGTTTTGCTCATACTTCTAGTGGAGCACAAAGACTTGAGCCTGGCATGCAACAAAAAGTACACTAGTCTGGTATCAGACAGGCTCTGTACAAGAAGGCTTGTGGTCACTGACGAGTCAACTGATGCCCAAGATAAGTATGGTTTACACATTGTAAAGACCTAAATGGTGAACATGCATTTGACATACTAGAACTGAAAGCTGTCCTTGCAGATACACTTTACCTACATGCTGTTAATTATAGCACTGTTTCACAAGCTATTGTAAAGTGCTTGAATAACTTTGATGTTCACTTTGGTGGCGTCAGTGCATTTCTCTCTATATTTGAAGTTTTAAAAAAAATATATAATAATCTGTACACAATTTATAAAATAGTTCTGTGCACATTCCACAAAATACGATACGATACTGACACTGCCGTGATTTTTAAAGAAAATTTCTGCGATTTTCACAAGGCCTTATTTATGATAAATACAATGACAAAATCTGTCTGTTTGTCTGCGCTCTCCTTAACCAGATTTATTTTTATTGTAATGGTTAAATTTATTTGTTACCGTCGGTTTCTTTTAAAAAAAAAAAAAAAAAAAAAAACACAATAAGATCCCAGAATCTCCCAGTGACCTTTGATGCACAGCAAGAATTTCTGAGGTTGGCCAGGTTTCAAAAAAGGCACTGAAATGCTCTTTTGATTTTGGTGGCTAGCCATGGGCAGCCAAAGCCTGTTGTGTCAGGCAGTGGAAATGACATAGGCCTAGTTCCTGTACTACTAAATCAGTATTGCACAGTGGCACAGCATTGGGGATCAGGTTTACCCCGATTGATGTGCCAACACATCCATTCAAACTCTACTGAAAGTAAATCTAATTCATTTTTCCCATTTTATTGCACTATCATTTTTTTTTTGATTGCATGCTCTTGGTTTTGACCTGCATTATTCTGTAAACTGATTGCCAGCTTGAACAGTCACAGTTAACAGCTTTAAATTCTATAGAAACTGGAGTAGAGGGCAATCTCAGACTCAAACACAATCTAGACTGTATTAAGTGGATACTTCATTGTGGCATTTAAAAACAACTTTTGTCAAGTAATGGGCACTGCACATGATATAAACAGTATGGCATTTTTCTTTTTATTGCCTCTTACGAATAAAGCAGGGATCATTCCTAAGTGGTGTGAGAACTTAAGGTTAATATTATTGTTTTACTTTCCAACATGACAGCTCCTTATGAAGCGAGATTGTTTTATTGTGATTTATTACATTGCCACAGGTTTCCACTGTATAAGTGTATTAAAGAGCAACTTGGTAAGGGTGTGAAATAGGGTTGCAGCAATACATCAGTTATACCGTTGTATGATTCATGATACAGAAATTGTTAGCATTTGTAAAAATTAAGTCCTGTGGTAGTACTGGGTAATGATGCAGATAATGACAAAGCCCAGCTCTTTTACATGGTGCTCAAAGCACATGTGATATTTCTGACATCCACCAAGGGCAGAACATTGCAGGGCAAAAGGTGAATGCTACACTTGGGTATGTACTTAAGAGTTTATACATGATTCTTAGAGCACTGTTGAGGTTGCATGGCTGCTTTACACTTCTGACTTTTAAAAAGTAATCTATAAGTAATCTTTTGTAATTCTAGTCAACTCCAAGTTATAGTAACAGAATGTAGAGGCAGCAACTGTGGATTGAACTGTGGCTTTTGAGAGCTTTTACTTAACACAAATAAATAAAACACAAGGTTTAAACAAATACTTCAAAATAAACAGCACCCAAGCGTTGGCTATGTCGGTGCATCAACAGAGAGCACAACCTGCTGCTCTCTCAATTCAACTGCATGGTCACTACATCAGACTCAAACAGTCCTTTGTTCTAGTATAGGCCTATAATAATATTAGGAACAGTTTTAGGAGAAACGTGAATCTGTTCTGGATGGATGCCGGAATATTGCTCCCCTGAAAGACCCAGCACCACACTACTTCTGGGCAAAACTGCCGTGTCTTAGGACTTCAAAATTATAATTTAAATAAGTAATTTAACAATAATAACAATAACAAAATATAAATCACAATGTAACTTGTTTAATATTTTATTACTGGAATAAAAACATATGTCCAGCTAGTGAACATTATCTTTGGAACTTTTATAAAAGACCATGGGCTCTGTCAGTACACAAACAACCATTTCCTCAAGAACAAATTCCACAACTCAAAGGATATGGAAAGTCCTATACAGTACTTACCCTTTATCTGTTGTCATTTTTGCCTTGTTCATTTTGATTATTCACTTGACCATTTCAAAGAATCTAAAATAAAAAACAAACAAAATGTTACTCTTAAGCCCTTGCACAGGAAGCCATCTTGTGGCTTGTTACTTGGTTTTAGGACACTAAGTTTCAGGCCACTCATGGCACACCAGGGAAGACTTGTGGTGTCACTTTAGACAACCAAAAGCTTGCTTAATTTTTTTTTTTTTTTACCAAGTCACATTTAAAAAATGACAGTAAGAAAACGCAAAGAAAACCTAAAACAGTATTACAATAACTACGTTTTATATATATATATATATATATATATATATATATATATATATATATATATATATTACACACACACATTTCTCCCAGAAATGTTTACAACAAAAAAATACAACAAGAACATTCTAAGTTTAACACGGGTTAAACTCCCTTTTTACTGATCCATGTTTACATACTACAGTACTGTACGTATTGCAGTGACTAAAACCAGCAGAAACGTTTTTTTGAGGTTTCTTATTACAGTAACGCTACAAATGTATTGGCCTTAAAAAATACCAGAAAATATGATTATGGAAATGATGGTTATCATTTTGTGTCAAACGAGACTTTATGTTAATCGTAAGCAGTAACTGCAAACACTTTTTCACTGTTGTCTGTAGAAACATCAATTAAATTGTCTTGTTGATAAGTCTGTAGCTGATGCTGTAAATTCCCCTTCATATCCAGCCTACTTTGTGTCATGGCAACATGGGTAACACATTCTGACTGCAAAACATCACACTAAATATGTGTGAATAAAAACAAAAAAAAAGTCCACACATTGAAGGCAAAATTGCAGCACTTCATAATCAGCCGCAATACAACGACTCATTTTAAAAAGAGCTGGATATCATCTGTGCATTTACAGTGCATATTACAGTAAACTGCATTTCTGGTAAATATTTTATAAGGTACATCACCAGGACTGTAACCAATTCGTTTATGTCATTTTGTACTGCAGGGTAATACATACAGTAAATGCCATAGTCTGATAACCAAGGTACCAATTCAGACCCATCCCCACCAAAACCCAGTTACAATAGCATGACTGTATCTAGTTAGGACTTACACACGGGCCTTGACACCTGCAATGACTGTCAGCTTTCTCCTTAGTAGCACGCATCCCGTTTCACCTGCTCAAAAACTACTATGCAATTTAAAATATTTAATGTCAATATAAAAGTGTATACACACCGGCAACTGACGGACGATCCGTCATGCGTGGGAAGTGAATGTTTCTGGACGAGCCCTCACAAGTGAGACGCCTCGGTATTCAGAACCATAGCTGTCAGTAATTTGGCAACACGGTGTATCTCGCGAGTAGTCAGACAAGCCAAGTTTAGGATTATAGGAGTTGTAGTTCAAATATGCTTTGGTTGTAGTTTACGCTGTCAGTAACTTCAGTGAGCGACGCTGGCACTACAGTTCCCAGGATTCAACACGTTTTTTTCAGGCAGTGCTAGAAGTGTATATGGCCTTTCATTTAAAAACCACACCGGCGACGTTTTAAATCAACATTTAAATAGGTATGTTCTGACGCGAATGAATGGCTTTATACTTGTGTTATTATATGCTGTGCATAGTTTAGAGGTGTAGCTGAATTGTGTTGCTAGCTTTTTCACTCACGATTAGCTTGATCGTTCCAGGCCTCTCTTAGCATGTTTGAATGAACAGGGTTTAAACCCAAATACATTGAATTTGGTTAAGTCTGCAACATATGGTTGCATTTAGCAGTTATGTATGGCATATACAAAACATTATTTAATACATAATAACTGTATGCAGTGCTAATCAACAGTGTCTCACTAACTTAACTCATACCGTTTGTTTAAGTATTATTATTTATTTGTTTTTCTGATTACATCGTATAGTTATTCGCATTGTGACATATTGAGTGCTTGATGTATGAACAAGCACTAGGCTGAAGCACCACGAGTTTTATTATTATTATTATTATTATTATTATTATTATTATTATTATTATTATTATTATTATTATTAATCATCCCCAAATCTTTCTGCATTACTTAACCAACAGTTTTGCTCTTAAAGAAGCATAATTTGCCATTAGTTAGATACCATAAAGCTCCGAACAGCACAAGACGCACCGGGCAACTGGTAGATATGAATACATTGTTGACAAAAAAAAAAAAAAAAAAAAATCCAGTAGCTTTGTCTATTGCTCATTGTAGAGAAAGTGGCATCTGTGGTGGTTGATTATGAAAGGGCACATTTAACAACCAAAATATGTATTATAATTTGGTGAATTGGACATAGCACTGTCAAAAATATCCTGAAACTAGTTGCCTATGTAATAACTGGTAATTTAGTTTGTAGGTACTGAATGATGGAAAAAAAAGTGTAGATAGTAAAGTAGATCTAGGATGAATTGCAAGAGATGTAATTTATGTTCTAGAATTATTCACTGCCAGTAATGTACCAATATATACATGTAGACTTAAACTGCAGTGTCCAAAACTACTTTCAATATTATACTAAAATGATTGCTAATATACTCAGATTATGTTTCTTGTCATTTCAAACTTGCCTCATCCTAGCATTAAATTAATTATGTAAAAAGGAAGCATGCTAGCTCTCAAGATTTGTTATGTTTATTTCTGCTTTCACTGCATCTTTTTTGAAAACTTAAAGGCTGAAAGATGACCATGGCATAGTTGACTAAACAGAAAAAAATATATGTGTATAATATGCATATACATACAGGTGTTTATATCTCCAGCTACTAAAATGAGATCAGGGCCAGGTTCTGGTATTCTTTGTATCTACTGTACCTCTTAATTGTATGTGTTTTTTAGAGATCTTCACGGGTCTACCCAGACCCGAGACCCGACCCGTACCGAACGGGTTTTCGGGTGCAAAATTGTCACACAACACTCAGGTTGGGTCCGATTTTGTTTACTCAGTAATACACAAACTGCCCATTACTATTAAAGAGTCTCTCTTTGATAATAAAAATCATTGTTTATAATTCCTGTTGCATGGATTGGCTTCCCCCAGTAGCACATGACATGGCTTGCAGAGCGCAGCAGCAGACACTTGACCCATATCGAAGGTGTTTCTTAGATCATTCTTAAGTCGAAGTGCCTACAAAGGTACCACGAAATGTTCCTGTCAGGACAACTGAGGAAGTCAGCACCTCCGGTCACTTTTTAAAGTAACAAAAACGCTTATTCACTGCCAAACATGAACTACTTTAGATGTGTAATGACTGCAGTATAGGATACTGACCTTAGGTTTAGGGTTCCGGTGTTGGGAGAGGATTATTCATTGTTTTATTAACAATAACACAATAACCAATCAGAGTGCAGTGTCCTGACAGGAACATTTGGTGGTACCTTTGTAAGGACAGCTCTTAAGTCGGAGTAATGGATTTGTTTATGAAGGACGTGAAAGAAAAACTTAAGAAAAACAAATTCCATGAACAAAAGCTCACAGAAAAGTGCACATTTGCGGTGTGGGAATCATTTGTTGTTATTGTGGACAAAGAAGGTTTTGCAAAACACAAATTTTACATCTCAATTCCATTTGCTCTTGTATTAAGTTTGTAATAAATTCATGCATTTACAGATAATCTTTTTTCAGATATTGTATTTATCTTTGTATCTTTTACACAAACATATTGTAAATATTATATATTTAATTTTAGTCCTCTGTGTAGGTCCATGATGGAATAAACACTGTCTGTGTTCAGCCAGATTTCCAGGTTAAATGGAAAAAACACAGCTTAGTATAGTCAGTGCATATATTAAGCTGGGGAAAGGAAAAGCGTTCCATTGTTTTTTCAATCCGAGTCTAATAACAAAAAATTTACATCTGGTCGGGTCACGTAATAATTGTCGGGTTGGGTTGATTAATTTGGACCAGTGAAGACATCTAATGTGTTTGCCCTTTTTTAACAGCTATCATGGTGATGAAGGCATCAGTGGAAGAGGATGATGCTGGCTGGGGACTAGGAATCCCAGACAAGATGAAGAATAATGCAAACTGGGTGGATATCACACAGGACTTCAAGGGGGCCTGTAGAGGTAAAGGAACACAACAGTATGAATGGGCGACTGACAGCATTGTCTTATGAGTAGGTCTTAAAATTCTAGATTCCCAAGCTGGAATCTGAATGCTTTAATATTAGGTGGTCCCTGGAAAATTCCCCACGTTCATTTTTTTTCCTAATACTTTTTAATTACCTATTTAAAATCCTTTCATGTGTGTTTTGCATATTTATTTACCTATTGTTGTTTATGCATTGTGTACTATTTCAGGTGTAGAATAGTAGATAAATAATGACCAACAATAGAGAATTATACAGAACACACTAATATGACTTTTAATTGGAAAATTAAATATTAAGATACATTAATATGTAACAATTGTGTTTTACTGTTGCACGGTCTGTTTCGAGCGTCAAGTGGTAATTTCCATTTTATGTTTGTTTCAGAACTGAAGCTTGGGGAGCTGCTTCATGACAAGCTGTGAGTATGAACTCTGGTAGATACCAATAATTGCTGCACTGTAACTGCTTGCTGGATTTAACATGGCAAAAAGCTGTGTGTAGGGATGAATGGAGAGCTGGCAGAAGAGTCCAAAAAGAGCTTTTATCCTGTAATCGATTCAACAGTCTTGTTTGCTAACACTGTGATTGAATAGCAGCTTTAAGCTCTTGGGCTGAAGCAGGTTAAGTCTGATACTGTTGAGCTTTAGAGCTAGGAGACGGGTCACTTGGGTAGACTGGACTTAATAACAGTGTGTTTTCTATGTACACGTGTACAGGCTTTCATCAGGTAAAAGTAGATTTAAAATGTTAGCAGAGCCTTTTTGCTAAACTCACCCTCTCTCCTGTATGTATAGTACTGAATGCCAAAGTTTACAAATTGTACAATATATCCTGATTTTGTTAAAACACCACATAATATTATATAAAATCATATGCATAAAAAACTCCAGTAAAAGGATTTCTCATCTCCAGCTTTGGCCTGTTTGAAGCCATGTCTGCTATTGAAATGATGGACCCAAAGATGGATGCTGGAATGATTGGAAACCAGGTCAACAGGAAGGTGCTCAACTTTGAACAGGCAGTGAAGGTTGCACTTTTAAATATCTTTTAATATTGGATTTATTTATTGATTTATTTATTAATATGAAGGTAACTATAAAATGGCATTATTGATACAATAAAAAAAAAACCCTTTCAATAATGTACTAAATATACAGATAGACTGGGTAAACAAATTGAGCTTTTGGGATTCAGTGAGCCAAGTTTTTGTTGATCAACGGGCAACCACCGTTCCTGTTGCCAAGCCGATCACCACGTTTTACCCACCGAACCTAAGCAACAAATGTTGCCAAGCTGCTTAACCCTGAAGACAAGTTCAAGCCTGGCTAGTCTTCTCCTGGACTTGTTGGGCACCTGAGAGGTTACAGAAGCAGGAAAGTCTCCTGTCGTGCTTTTACTAGGTGAGCCACTGGGCATCCTTAATGTACTGTTTCTATTAGTACAGCTGGATTACACTGAAGCACAGTAAGAAAAGTCCAATTCAACTACCTATAAATACCAGTGCTTATGTTTATTAACATCTGAACCACATTTAAAGCCCCATTTTTTTTAGGAGAAAATTGAGTAAACCAGTGTCCTGTTTGTCCTTCATGCATGTATTGTGAAATATACTATACATGCAATCAAAACAATTCTCAATTGAATTCTGATAGTTGCATTTATTGTCTTGCTGATGACATGTTTAGCAGTAACTGATATTGTAGTGTGTCATAGAAGAAAAGTTTACTTGCTCAGTGCTAAAAAGTCCTTGAACTTGAGACTAATAAATGCTCATGAGATGTAAACTGTATAAAACCACTTATCACTGTGAGAAAACAATTTGTAGTATTTTCACTTGCGAAGTTTGTAATTGTCCCCGTTTTAATGTTTTTGTTGTGTTCTCTCTGTTAAGAGTGGAGCCATCAAAGTCAAGGACTTGACCTTGCCAGATCTGATTGGGATAATGGACACTTGCTTTTGTTGCTTGGTAAGCGTTACAATAACCCAACCTAGTTCCACCTGCATACAGAATCGACAAACAACAAACATGCCGGTGACATTCATCCCCTGCCATGACTATAAATTCTAAATTCAAGCTTTCAGTTACACGAAAAAGTGGATCTCTATGAAGTTTGGGGAGTTAGTCCAGGAATTATTGCAGTATAGAGTTGCTTGAACGTAGGCGTTGTGCACTTATGATATTACAAAGACTGAATGCTCAAATGGAGTTAATCCTTTTTTATTTCATAAGATATAATTCACAGTTTAGGCACTTCTTAATGTAATCTGCAGTGCTGATATGTTGTTCTTTTCTCATGTACGTAACCGTAACATTACGTGTGGTGTATTACGCACACAGCTTCTGCTGCTGAAACGGCTACGAGATTTAGCTGCCAAAAAAAGGACCAGTAGACCTGAGGAAAATGAAAGTTACAGAATTATTCACACCACCAAAACCTTAGATGGAGCATTGTGTGCTTTTAAATTGTTGCAGTCAATTAAAACACTCACCTCGTTCTTGTAAATGCTGGCGATCCTGTCTATGTTATTGAGCAGCTTTTATTTTATTCATTTCAATTGCATGTCATTACATTGTATTGTATTCTTTGATGGTTTTCAAAGTTTGGTAGGCTATATGGTACATGTAATTACAGTATTGCATTACCTTAACTGTAGGTGTTAAAGTTTTACTGAATTGCATTAATTTAATGATTTGTAAAGCTTTGTAATTTTGTATGCTTAATGTGATGCAAATGCTGCCAAAAAAGTAAATAACCTAGTGCCAGTTTCAGAAAACATAGCAGTCTGTTAAATCCTGGTTATTTCATAGAAGAAAATAAAAGAACAAGTGGATTTCACTACTAATGCTAGTTGTGCTTTTTAAACTGGCCCCTGACGTACATCAAAATACAATTCATGAACCAGTTATAGACCAGAGCTCTCCAGCCTTTTTGGTTAGTTCTTAAAGAGCCATACAAATAAGAAATATCACAAGAAGCTTAGTTAACTACTAAGGTGACTGTAGCAGCAACTTCTCTCAGACACGACTTAAGTACTGTAGTGTTTTGCTCATTGAAAATGCATTTTTAAACAAATTTGCTGTATTTTGACTGTACTTACATCTACCTACAGTAATACCACAGGTTGGCCCTGCAGTTATTAAATAGGATTCTTCAAATGAGACATATTGTAAAGCTTAATATAGTATGTGGCTTGGACAGCCCTGTTCTGGACTGTTTGTTTGTTTTGTTACCATCAAACGTTATTTTATACATAAGAACAGTCCAGCAGTCCTTTTAAATAACATGCGTTTTGATTATTTAAATCAAGTTTGATATTAATGAGTAAACAGAATGTGATTGTAAAACTCATGGATTGTCTCAACCAATCAGGTTCCATGTAGAGCAGTCATTATCCTAAGGTAGATACCCTAACTTTACAATCTTTAAACTCACTTTAAATGCAACCTTAACTTCAAGAAGCTCACTGTACTTTTTGTTATTGTATTTAAGATGAAAAGATTAAAAAATATTCTGAGCCCCCTAGCTATAGTAAGAAACAAATTGATAAACATTTTTTTCTTTTTTCTAAATGTAAAATGTAAATATTCTTACAGATAACCTGGCTTGAAGGCCATTCTTTAGCCCAGACGGTTTTCACCTGCCTGTACGTTCATAACCCTGACTTGATTGAGGACCCTGCCATGAAGGCCTTTGCGTTGGGCATTCTGAAAATCTGTGATATTGCTAGAGAGAAAGTCAATAAAGCTGCTGTCTTTGAGGAGGTAAGCCCTTACTTGGGATTTGGTTGAAGCTGTGTTTCTTTCTCTAGATTTCCTTCTAAGGTTAACCCATGCATTTGTTTTAATTTCCCTGGCATTTGCTAAACATGAGCCAACCATTTATGAGAAGATGATGTTTGTTTTTGCTTGTGCAAGAACAAGTCTGCTTAGACTCAGTGGAAACTTTTAACATAAAGCTCGGAGTAAGAAAAAACATCCCCATCAATAATATGCACACATTTTCCATTCAAACGTCATTTAATGTGATGTGAATCTGAATTTATCTGGCTTTTTTCCCCCTCCAAGGTAAATGGAAAATAGTAGAGTTTAGAAATTCTCTTTAAAAAAACAAAGTGTAGCCATCAGCTTTTCCCAGGGGAGTTTATTTCACAAAGGAATATCTCTGTTATATTAATCAGAAGAGTACAAAAAATGCTGTTTCATTTCTGCTCGCAGATGTAGAAGCTTTTTTTTTCCTCCTAGTTCCATTTTGGAAATTGAATACTAAATGAAGAGAACTTGCTCATCAAGAGCAAGGGCACGCAACTGTTAAGGCTTTGACTTGCTAAACATCTCCTTTGTCAATCTGGTTACCCCAGTGAGCATTTTTTCTTCTTGAAAACTGTTACTGTTCCACACAGCTACTTTATAGTTCCTGAACTACTGCTGTTTTAAAATTCCAAACATGCATTCTAAGGGTTGTTTTACTAGCATACTCTATGGATTAATCGGATGAAAACCATGCAAAAATAAGCAGTCCAATTGAATTGTGCCAACCAACCTGTGACCAGTCATTTAGTTAAAGTATGTATCCCATAAAAGGTCATTGGTATTGTATCATTGTCAGGGTCACCTTGATCTGAAATCACACATTCTAATTTCAATAGAGATTAGAGAATTAAGAAATATGTTGAGTTAACTAAAAAGACGAGTGGGCCATTTCATTAGCTCCATCACTACACAAATGTTTGCATGATGTCAATGAGTTCTCATTGTACCATTTAATGGAACGGGCCAACTAAAATAGTTGAGTCTGAAGCTAGAGAACAAGTATGTTTTTCTGACTTTGAGCAAAATGTATTTTTGTTTTAGGAGGATTTCCAGGCAATGACATATGGTTTCAAAATGGCAAACAATGTGACAGATTTGAGAGTTACAGGTATGATTTTTAAAATGGAGGTGGGATACCCAAAATATATATTTTATAATAAATTTAGATCTCAGGACTACCAATCATATAGGGCATGCAAGTGTTTTATAAGATGTCTTTCGGTCACATGATATTCTTATCTTAGGCAATAAGCATAAGAACCTGAACAGCTAGTTTCAGAGACCTAGCTCTAATCTTAGACTACCTAATATTACCTTGGGTAAGGTAGTCCAAGATTAGCACTAATTTGGGTTGTGATATTATCCAGAATATTTTTTTTATTGTACTGAAAAGTGATTAGCGATGATCATTGCTGATGATAACGTTCGGTTACGGATGTAACCCTGGTTCCCTGAAATAGAAGAAGACGACCACCAACAATACTTTTGGGATATGCCTGCCACAGGTCAGGTATTCACTGAGCATTTTATATCAGAGCTGCCGATAGGCCCCTCTGGGGAGTGACGTCCTCAGTCCCGCCTTCCGAGGGAACAAATACTCATTCCACGGAGCTCACTTCCTCTATTAAATCGAACTCGCGAAGGCAACCGATGCGACCTTGCAGGTTGGTGGTCGTCTTCTCTTTCAGGGAGCCAGGGTTACATCCGTAACCATTACGCTCCCTTTCAATTCGAAGACGACCCATAATTGGAGTCTGCCCATTTCTAGATGTCAGAGAGTGCCTCTTGCCTGACTGAGGAGATCCAGGCGTAGTGGGATCTCCCAGGGCTGGCATTTCAGTAGCTCGGAGAGGGTTGAAACCAGATTCTCCTGGGCCATCGGGGGCCACCAGGAGAACTGTGGTTTTCTCTCTCCGGACCTTCTCTAGGAAGGCCGGGAGCAACAGTATTGGCGGGAATGCGTACAAGAGTGTCCTTGGCCACTTGTAGGCTAGGGGGTTGACACCTGGTTAACCGCCGAAGCAAGCTGTTTCTGCCGTGGCGATCGACTTGGCCTTTCCCAAAATGCTCCCAAATGCACTCCACTACCTGAGGGTGGAGCTGCCATTCTGACGGGTGAGGACCCTCCGTCGAGAGGAGGTCCGCCGCCCGATTCACTACTCTGGGAAGATGAACAGGCTGGAGCGATAGCAGGTTCTGTTTTGCCCACGTCAATAGTCAGGTTATGCGATGTAACCCCGGGGACTGAAGTACTCCCTGACGGGTGACATACTCCACTACCGTCATGTTGTCTGTCCGGAGCACTGGGAGAAAATGCTGGAAAGCAAAGTGAACTGCTTGCAGTTGCAGCGTATTTATATGCAGGGATGTCCAGAGGCCCGACCAGGACCCGCGGACTCCTCTGCTGTCCCAGACTGCTCTCCAACCTACTGTAAGTTGGATGCGTCTGTCGTCACCACCTGACGGCTGTGGATCACCCTCATCCTTACACCTTTGTGCAGGTGAGAGGCTTGCCTCCACCAGCACAGGGCTTCCCAGCATACCCGAGACACGGTCAACCGACGGTGTGTATTGCGTTTGGGATGTAGCTGGAAGGCATTGAGCCACGCCTGAAGCTGGCGCATATGGAGTAATCCCAGCTGGAGGGCTGATGAAGCTGCAGACATCAGACCCAGCAATTTCTGACACAACACCATCGATCGATCACTGTTGAAACAGGGATAGACAATTCTTTATGGCGGCCACTCAGTCGTCTGACAGGTAGGCGCGCATTGCAAAGGAGTCCAGCCGAAGTCCCAGGTAAACCGTACTTTGCACCGGTCCTAATTGGTTCTTGGCATCGTTGAGGGCGAGACCCAGCCTCAACAGATGCTCCATCACGATCGCCGTGTGGGCCACTACTCCTTCCTCTGACTGGGAACAGATCAACCAGTCATCCAGGTAGTTCAACACAGCAGCCGCAAGGGGGCCAGGATGGCATCCACGCACTTTGAGAACATGCGGGGAGCTAAGGAGAGGCCGAATGTCAGCACAGAAAACTCAAATACGCTTCCCTAAAAGGCAAAGTGGATATACAGTACTGTGCAAAAGTTTTAGGCAGGTGTGAAAAAATGCTGTAAAGTAAGAATGCTTTCAAAAATAGACATGTTAATAGATTATATTTATCAATTAACTAAATGCAAAGTGAGTGAACAGAAGAAAAATCTAAAATCCATATTTGGTGTGACCACCCTTTGCCTTCAAAACAGCATCAATTCTTCTAGGTACACTTGCACAAAGTCAGGGATTTTGTAGGCATATAGTCAGGTGTATGATTAAACAATTATACCAAACAGGTGCTAATGATCATCAATTCAATATGTAGGTTGAAACACAATCATTAACTGAAACAGAAACAGCTGTGTAGGAGGAATAAAACTGGGTGAGGAACAGCCAAACTCAGCTAACAAGGTGAAGTTGCTGAAGACAGTTTACTGTCAAAAGTCATACACCATGGCAAGACTGAGCACAGCAACAAGACACAAGGTATTTATACTGCATCAGCAAGGTCTCTCCCAGGCAGAAATTTCAAGGCAGACAGGGGTTTCCAGATGTGCTGTCCAAGCTCTTTTGAAGAAGCACAAAGAAACGGGCAACGTTGAGGACCGTAGACTCAGTGGTCGGCCAAGGAAACTTACTGCAGCAGATGAAAGACACATCATGCTTACTTCCCTTCGCAATCGGAAGATGTCCAGCAGTGCCATCAGCTCAGAATTGGCAGAAAACAGTGGGACCCTGGTACACCCATCTACTGTCCGGAGAAGTCTGGTCAGAAGTGGCCTTCATGGAAGACTTGCGGCCAAAAAGCCATACCTCCGACGTGGAAACAAGGCCAAGCGACTCAACTATGCACGAAAACACAGGAACTGGGGTGCAGAAAAATGGCAGCAGATGCTCTGGACTGATGAGTCAAAATTTGAAATATTTGGCTGTAGCAGAAGGCAGTTTGTTCGCCGAAGGGCTGGAGAGCAGTACACAAATGAGTGTCTGCAGGCAACAGTGAAGCATGGTGGAGGTTCCTTGCAAGTTTGGGGCTGCATTTCTGCAAATGGAGTTGGGGATTTGGTCAGAATTAATGGTCTCCTCAGTGCTGAGAAGTACAGGCAGATACTTATCCATCATGCAATACCATCAGGGAGGCATCTGATTGGCCCCAAATTTATTCTGCAGCATGACAACGACCCCAAACATACAGCGAAAGTCATTAAGAACTATCTTCAGCGTAAAGAAGAACAAGGAGTCCTGGAAGTGATGGTATGGCCCCCACAGAGCCCTGATCTCAACATCATCGAGTCTGTCTGGGATTACATGAAGAGAGAGAAGCAACTGAGGCTGCCTAAATCCACAGAAGAACTGTGGTTAGTTCTCCAAGATGTTTGGGCCAACCTACCTGCCGAGTTCCTTCAAAAACTGTGTGCAAGTGTACCTAGAAGAATTGATGCTGTTTTGAAGGCAAAGGGTGGTCACACCAAATATTGATTTGATGCAGATTTTTCTTCTGTTCACTCACTTTGCATTTTGTTAATTGATAAATATAAACTATTAACATGTCTATTTTTGAAAGCATTCTTACTTTACAGCATTTTTTCACACCTGCCTAAAACTTTTGCACAGTACTGTACTTCCTGTGCGCGGGCTGAATAGGAATATGGAAATACGCTTCCTTTAAGTCCACAGTGGTAAACCAGTCGCCCGGATGCACAGACTGTAGAATGTGATGGTGTGTGACCATCTGGAATCTCCTCTCCCTCAAGAACCCCTTGAGGTGTCTCAGGTCCAGGATGGGGCGAAGGCCGCCATCCTTCTTCGGCACCAGAAAATACCTCGAGTAGAACCCATCCTCTTGGGAGGTGGGTTCAACGAGGCGAATGGCTTGTTTAAGAAGTAATGCGGCTCCTTCTTGCTTAGGAGGACCCACGCGAAACTGAAGCATGTAACCGGTGTTTACGGTGGCAAGCATCCAAGTGTCCGAGGTGCAATTGCGCCAGTATTGCAGCTTGTGTTGTGTGAAAGGGTGGGTCTGAAGCTGCAAGCCTTCAGGGGCCCAGCTTGGGCTACTGAGGCTGTGGTGGAGCCTGCTGCGGGGGCTGCCTGGGCCGGTGGTGGAACTGCTTCTGGGAGCGTTGTTGCATTGGGGCCCCTTGTCCGGCGCTCTCCCATCCTTGCGGGAGGGCCCAGCTGTTAGCTGTCGTGGAAGCCTGAAGGCGATGCCTCAGGTCGCCACGTGGGGCAGTGAGGATCAGGACCGTTTGAGTCACTGTGTGTGTCATGGGTGGACGCCAGTGTCTCGCTCTATCTTGCACCGGAACGCCTCACGTTCTCGTTGGGAACATTGTAATGTCTCCTCCACGGCTGGCCTGAAGGTATAGTCAGGAGAGATCGGTGCGTCTATCAAGGCCGACCCAAACTGGCTGCGAGCTACCACAAGGCTTGCCAGGCTCTAGCCCAGGAGCAGCGTGTCTGGAACTAGGTGCAGCTCCGAAGCCATCGGTTCAGGGAGGGGCACCGACTCAGGGGTTTCGCTGTCGTTCATCACTCTCATAATTTGCGAATGTTTTTTGAAAGTGACGACAAAAAAAATGTGGAATCGTCACTAGTGACAATCATTTCTGTTTGTACTATAAAAAAAAAATTCCTTTTGTTACTCACACACAACGTCTCTTTCTTCAAAATTGGAATTGCTAAACCATAGTCGCTGCTGATCAGATCAGCTCCCCAGCCTCTCGATTCAATGAGTCTGCAACGTTCTCATGGCGTGGTAGGCGACGTCAATGCAGTCAGCCTTTCCAACAGTGTAAAGCCCCTCGGTTTCATGTTGCGTGTCAGTTACCATGGTAACCCAGACCGCTTTATGAGGCTGTACTAGGTGCTGCTGTAACTTTCTTTATTCTTTGCAATCTGACAGCTTCTGCTGCTGCGCTTTCACGACTACAGAGAGTTCTGCTCAAACCTTTGCATCCGCAGTGAAAGCGGTAAGCTTGTGCGTGCGAATTAAAAAACAGAACTGTTAGCCAATACTGTAAAATGTCACGGAAGAAAATCCACTCGTTTTTTCAGCGCAGCCACAGCAAGAGTGAAACAGAACAAACAGAACAAGAAGTTGTAGAAGATGAAGACTTGGGTTCGGAACACCAGACAAACAAGAACAAACAAAGTTCACAAAAGTCAGATAAAAGAAAAAGAAAACAAGCAGCAAAGTTTCAGCCTTATTGGAAAACTCTGTTTCCATGGGTTGTATATAATATTCTAACAATGTTTTTTTGTTTTTTTTGTTTTCTTTTTATTGTAAAAGACATAAGTGCACAAACGCTCAGTAAACAATTACATTTTTAATGTTATTGTATACCATAGACTGGTAGATTTTAGCTGAAGCTTTAACAAAATTCTGAAATACTGTACTTTTAATTTAGGAAACCTGAAATGAATATAGAAAAGTCAATATTTCATAACCAACAAACTTATTTGTGTACCATTGCCATATGAAATGTTGCAAAATAATTGCAAAAAGTAAATAAATCCTGGTATAAGTACTTCATAATGCTTTCTGTGTCTGTAGCTTTTCAGGGCAAATAAATCTGGTTCTTCAGTTTTAAAGTTCTAAAAGTTTACAGCTGTAAATGACCAATTTATTTAAACTGGTTTAATTAAATAATTATTTTGATCAATACAGTGATTTAAGGTATAAAATAAAAACAGGATTCATAACACCTTTGAAGACTTGAGCTGTGCGCCAGTAGTGACTACTGAATATCTGGAGTGACTAATGTTTTTAGAAAGGATTAGTCACTAGTGACTACAAAAATTTAGAACCCAGGGGAAACCCTGCACCGACTGCAGTATGCCATCCAGGTAAGCCTTAAGGAGGCCTGCAGTGTTTGCCAGGCGCATGACTTGCGCTTCCGCCACCAAGGCCTTTTTTAAATTGGCCTCTGTTATCCTGATTTGACTGCTGGGGCAGGCCAGGTCCTTAGGTAAACCCCCTACTGGAGGGGCTTGCACCAGGGCTGCGATGGTCAAGTCCACTGGTGTGAATTCCGCCAAGCCCAGCGCCCCCTCGCCTTCTATAGAAACCAGCGGGGTTGCTCATATAGGAGGGGCCTAGCGGCAGCAGTGATATAAAATGGTCAGTGAATACCTGACCTGTGGCAGGCATATCCCAAAACTATTCTTGGTGGTCATCTTCGAATTGAAAGGAAGCCATATTTTTGTTATCCTGTAGACCACTGATTTGTTCAAAAAGAGTTGCTGGGGGAGGGAGGTGGGTGTTAAAGGGAGAGAACAGTGGTATGGTGTTATTTAAAATAAATAAATAAATAAATAAAATCAGGAAAAAAGATGCATGTATGAGATAGAAAGTCACAAATAAAGTTAGTTAAATCATGATATTTAGCCAATAATCTAGAACTGAAAATGTATGTGTCCTCTAACCCTAGTGCTAGTTGGGGTCTTTGAAACCATAAAATATTAAAAATTAACCTTAAAATACAATTCAATGTTCTGTCTTTCTGCTTCCAACGTCAAGGCATGCTGAAAGATGTTGAAGATGACTTACAAAGAAGAGTAAAGGTATTGTTTTTCACTACCAGTATTCACTTTGTTTTTGGTGAGAAACAGTGGTTTGTGATCCATAGCTATATTAAAGTTTTGCACAGTCCGTTGTACAATCATAGCCATCTTCGTGTTACAGAACAGCCTACAAGAAAAGCATTGTCCTTTATCCCATGATGTCAGTATTGCAGCAATGTATTTAAGTAATCATGATTGTTTTGATATTTTGTGTTTTAAAAATATATAATTGCAAAACTGAACACAGGATACAGCAAACGTAAAGTAATGTATTTCTTGTAAATATCGGTGGGTGTTCTGTAACACTTAATGCTTGTAAATGCCTGGTACAACTTTGTCTGCTCGTCATGTTGATTTCATGTTCAGAAATTTGTATAGAAAATAACTTATGACCATATGCAAACTAAACAATCTATCTTCAGCATTTTGTCATCTTCCTCCACTTTAACATAAAAGGAAAGGTCCTATCTCTCATGAGACAAATCCTGTTTTTTACACCTAAACTTTTTATTAAACAAGTCATCTTCTTTTTGCTTTTGTTTGTTGCGTGTGTGTTGGATTCTAAAATAAATGTTATGTTTTATTATTATTATTTTTATTTTTTTCTGGCAGAGCACAAGAAGTCGCCAGGGAGAAGAAAGGAACCCAGATGTTGAACTTGAAGTAAAAATAGACCCTTTTCGCCCTTCTAATGACTATTTCTATTTTAAAAGCTATGGGAAACTACTAACTTGAGCCTTGAAGATGTTGTGGAATGTGTTGAAATAGAAGGCTTGCTAAATTTGTTAGTAGGCTGTTGCTAAAACTAGGTATCCACAAGGAACAAGTTACAGAACTCTTGTCAGTTGATGCTATTGTGCTCTCCAATGGAGCATGACGTTCTACAAGTTACAGTAATACAACAGTGATAGATGTAAAAGCAACTCTGGATTTTTAAAATATAAATTTCTAGAGATTTGTGCATCTCTAGACTGCAGAATAAGGGCAGTTTTTAATCAGGTCCAGTGCACCACTGGAATTGGGATGAATTGCTTTTTTTCAAACCTGAGGTCACCAGTTTCCCAACAGTTCTTTTTTTGGCAGTATGAGTTATACATTGTATCTAGTTATTGTTTTGAATGTTAAGTTTAGACCTCTTATTTCATTTGGCAATCTGGTGAGGGCAACATGAAACGGATTCATTCAGATTTGAGAGTATTGTAATTTTACAACAGTTTAAGTGGAGGAGCTAACCAATAATGTGTTTGTTTTTTTGTTAATGTTTTTATAGCATCAACAGTGCTCAGCGCTTTTTAGCAGAATTAAGTTTACACGCTTACTGCTGACAGCTTTATTAGCATTCACGAAAAAAGAGGTGAGACTCCTTTCTGCACATTAACATAAATGTGTAATATAGCTACATAGCTAAGCTTGTTTTAAAACAGTTACAAAAAAGTAGTTGTTCTGTCTGATGATATTTCAATTGAAAGACTGTGGGCTCATTCCAGTGCAAGTGAAAAAATGGTTTCCTCCTTTTGTAGTTGATGATAAATTAACCAAATGTGAGGGAGAAAAAGCATGTGCCTTCAAAAGAAGAGCTGTGTAACTCATGAAAATGTGTCTGGTTACTTTTTTCTTTTATTACTTTTGACCTAATGTAGGGGTGACCAAGACAAAATAACATGCATAGGTTTAAATCTTTTCGAAAGGGGTCAAACAACCCCCCCTTGGGCTGGAATGACACCATGGGAAATATTTTAAAAACATAACCTGCATTAACTACTTTTTATTTATTTATTTAATCCATTTTAGTGTAAAACAAATAACTTTTGCTTATTCGAGACCTTGAATTATATTTCTTAGTTTGCTGTGAGGAAAACTATAATTGTGTCTGCTCATTTCCTTTTCCCAGACTAGCTCGGTTACTGAAGCTCAGAAGTTGATGATACAAGCAGCAGACCTACTTTCAGCTCTCCACACTTCTATCCATCATGGTGTCCAGGCACAAAACGATACTACGAAAGGGGGTAAAGAGCAATTTCTAACATTGCTTTTAATTACCAGTAATGTAGATAAATAGCTATGAAATGCTCAGCTAATAGCTGTATGTGTATCAAATAAAATGGGGAAACCAAGGAAAGGCTTGTAGGTCTTTTATTTAGTAATAAATAATTTTATTGTCTACGTCCTATATCTGCAACCCATTCAATCTTGTAGATAACTAATAACTATGCATAGCTAATTAATAATATGACCACTAATTTAAGACTAAAGAGGCTGAATCTAAAAAAAAAAAAAAAAATCAGTTTACATTCATGCAGTTGTTGCATATTTTTTTGATTAGGAAGTGATTAAGCATACATCTGGTTCCTGAAAGGTTAATTTTGTATTTGTGAAATAGACCCAAAAGCTGCTGCTTGTTTTTGTTTTGTTTTTCTTACCAAAAGACTATTGTTTCATGTTGCTAAAGATTGCATCTGTCTTGGAGCTACTTACTTGTTTCACTCCTTTCTAGAAGTTTTGTTTGCTCACTTGAGAAGTCTTTCTAAATTACCACTGCGGCAAAAACTCAGATTACCAGTTTTTTTTTCTAAGTGAACATTTTATTTCACTTATTTTTGTAGTGACACCAGAGGTTTCTTTGTTTTCCTTTTTTTAGTATGCCATTTACCTTGCTTATCTATTTTTAAATATGTGTTGCATTTTTAAAAACGTATTTTTAGTGATGGGCAACGATATGAAAATTGTATATCAATAGCTTGGACGTATTTCGATATCGAAGTCTTCCAAAACACAGAAATATATAATAACACAATTGCAATATCAAACATATAGAGATGTTAACAGATATTTTATGAAAAGCAATAACTTATTTGAATTTAGTGGTGCTTTGCTTCACAATATCCATGGAGAAAAACAAGGTTTATTATATTGTTTGACTATTCCATCATCAGCCACGTCAAAACCGAAATATTTCTATACTTTACTGCGCACAGACTTTCTAGACAATCGGGAAGTAATTAAATCTTCAGCTGCTCTGCTTGTAAATGCTGCCTCACGACACCTCTAAAAGTATTAAGTACGGTGTAATGTCGCATTTTGCGTTATTTTGAGATGTACTTTTAAAACGTCATAAACACATTTATAGTACTGAAAGTTCACATTTTAAAAATACATTAATAATAGCGTAAGTAATCACACGGACAAAATGCAATGAACCACTGACGCATGCGCATATCTCAAAATGAAACAAAACGGATGGCCAATGGTGCTTAATGCAGCATGCAAATAGCGTTTGGTACCTAAATGCCAATCAATGGAGTAAAATGTTAAATAATACTTCAGTGTGTGGTGTTTGCCTACGAGACTGACAGTGATTGGTATGTATAGGGCTTGTATCTTAATATAAAATAAACTTGATTATACTGCATTTGTATTTTTAGCAATAAAAAGTATGTTTCTGCAAACGTACATTATTTTCTTTTTCTTTTTAATTCCACAATATCACGATCATATCAAAATATCAATATTGATGCCCATCAGTACTTATTTTCATTAACATTTGTGTTTTCATATCCATTTGCCTCTTATTTAGATCATCCAATAATGATGGGATTTGAACCTCTGGTTAATCAGAGGTTGTTACCTCCAACCTTTCCTCGCTATGCCAAAATCATTAAAAGGGAAGAAATGGTCAACTACTTCACCAAACTAATAGAGAGAATAAAAACTGTCTGTGAGGTTGTCAACACTGCAAATCTGCACTCCATACTGGTAAGAAGTGTTTATATGATTATACAATCTTAATAAAGTGTTTGTTACATTACATAAGTTAAGGAGTCCCACAGAAGTATAATTTCTAAGTGTTGGTTTACTGCTGTACATTATTTTGTTATTTCGCCTTCTGTTGACTTAATCCAGAGGTTGCCAAACTGTGGCTTCCGAGTCGCATGCAGCTGTAACCTGACCCAGATTCTCCTACCTTTAGAACAGTGGCCCCGTGGCCCACAACGTCGGGATGCCCACCCAACCACTGCTCCAAGGATCCCAATGTAACCCAGCACCAACCCACCATACACAACCACACACACACAGTGCAATACTTGGTAAAAATACACAATTCAAATATTGACAGTACAAAATATTAAGTCCAGCCTATTATAATCTCCCAGCCCTTGGCCTAGTATTATTATTATTATTTATTTCTTAGCAGACACCCTTATCCAGGGCGACTTACAGTCGTAATCAAAAATACATTTCAAGAATCACAGTATAAGTATTAATACAATTAAGAGCAAGATAAAATACAATCACTTCAGTTCTAGCAAGTACAGGTATGACAAAATACAATTCAATAACGGAGCAGATAAGTGTCAGTGATAGTTAGGATATAATTAAATACAAAATACTACAGACTAAATGACACTTGACAGATTATAGTACAGGATTAAATGCAGTAAAATAGGGAGCAGATAAGCGCAAGTAAAGTGAATTTAAAAGAAGGGTGATAAGTGTCCAGATGGAAAAGAGGAGTTTCTACAGGTGCTGTCTGAAGAGGTGAGTCTTGAGGAGGCGCCAGAAGATGGTCAGGGACTGGGCAGTCCTGACATCTATAGGAAGGTCATTCCACCACTGCGGAGCGAGGGTGGAGAAGGAGCGGGCTCTGGAAGCAGGGGAGCGTAAAGGAGGTAGAGCCAGTCTTCTAGTGCAGGAGGAGCGGAGAGGTCGAGTGGGGGTGTAGGGAGAGATGAGGGTCTGGAGGTAGCTGGGTGCAGTCTGGTCAAGGCATCTGTAGGCAAGTACAAGAGTCTTGAACTGGATGGGAGCGGTGATCGGGAGCCAGTGGAGTGAGCGGAGCAGTGGAGTTGCGTGGGAGAAGCGAGGCAGAGAGAACACCAGGCGAGCAGTGGAGTTCTGGATGGGCTGGAGCGGACGTGTGGCGGACGCAGGGAGGCCAGCCAGGAGGGAGTTGCAGTAGTAGCGGTCTCACCAGGAAACTAGAAATAACAACGACGAACCGGGAACCCAAACCCTGAGCTACATACCCCCATGATTTTAGGGTGGTGCTAAATATTAATTATTCTAATTAAAACTATAAATATTACAATACTTATTCTAAAACCCTTTTATTCATTGTGTCCCGCATGTTTACAAGAATCAGTGATTTACCTAAAAAAAAAAATCTCAAAACATGCTCCCACAGTGCTCACCATAACACAGTAATGATATTTAAACTCACTAACTTGCATACACAAAACACTGTCCCACTCAGCCCCGAACCAACTACTTTCCTGACTAGTACAGCACGAATTGGTCTGCCCGCCGAATCTCAAACTCAGTCCCGAATTCCGTTTTTAATTCCTGCATGGCCAGCTTTAAAGGCCAGTCTCCTCTGGTTGTCCCAGTTACAAAGTCCTTTACTCTGCGTTGCCATTTGGAAAAGCTGGGTTCCTCTTCTGGTTTGGTGTGGTGCTGCAGTTCCTCCGGTCAGGTTGCTTCACTCCGGTGCCCGGCTATCCCTCCACGCCGATTTCGCTCCTCCTCGGCTGTGCCACTCCTACGGGAGAGGAAAAATAACCCACAGCCCTTAATATTCCACTCCGTACCCCACAGCAGCAATCTCCTTTTATTACTGCTTAACTCCTAGTTGGCAAATCCCCCCAGATAACCCAATGCCTTCCGGCCAGCAACTGGTACTTGTCTTTGCAGGGCAGTTAGCCTGGCCTTAGGAATGAAGCAGCTGCTGACTCTGGATCCCAGTTCGCTACTTGCTTCCAGGGCTAGGTCCTTTCTCTCCCCCTACGGCACAACTGAGTCGGAGCTGAAATCAAAACAAAGACACAAGCACAGAGGGTTACACCACACTAGGGTTATTTTGCTCCTTAGCTCTTCACAAAACAACCAAAAAAATGTTCTCTCTCTGTACTGGAGCACCAGAGGCGCAACCAACCAGCAAAAAAAAAAGTATACTTCCCAGTTCAATCAAATGTTTATCAGAATCTTCTCTCTTCCAATTTCCAAACCATACTTTACTCAGTGTTCAGTCTCCTTTGTATTTGTCCTGTCCCCCTTATTGGTGCTCTGAAAAAAAAAACCTTCCTTTCTCTCTAGTAATCTTCTCTCTAGCCTCTCTTCTCATGCTCCCCTGCCCTCTTTTATCCAGTTCCTTAATCCAGCCCAGGTGCTGCAATTAGCACAACTACCCCAATGCAATTACCTTAAACACTAGCAGGTGTTTCACAGCTCTTTTTTGCATTTTTTTTTACCGGCTCCCGGTGAAACTCTGGGTGACACACACTTTGCGGTCGAATGAACTGAAGAAAGAATAATAAACAAAAATAAAAAGAGAGAAAGTAAAAATAAACACAACATTTATAATTTGTGTTCTCTGTATTCATTTGTGTTGATTATTATTCTCTCTCGTTCTCACTGCAAGGATTTGTCACTTGTTGACTTTTGACACAGCTCGCTGGCGTATGTGTATTTTGAAGCCGGATGTGCAGTTGTAAGTAAATTTCATAATTTTGAATTAAGTGCTCGTTCGTTTCGTGGAGACAATGGCATTGGGCAAACCCTCCACGAGGAATAAACGAAAGTATGAGGCTTTAAATCAGACTGGGAGGAAGAGTTTGCTTTCACTGAAAACAGTGTTAAACCTGTGTCTCATCTTCAACAAATCGCTTACACACTATAGCCTGTACTACAAGGCGAGCAACCTCAAACGTCATTATGAAACAAATCAAAACAGATTTTCATCTGAATATCCTCCTGTATCAGACTTAAGGCAGATGCTGCTTTCGGCGTGGAATAAAGAAGCTGATTTAACGACCCAAGCGAGTTTTGTATGGCAAGCATGGAATATCGCTCGTGGCAAACGTCCTTATTCAGATGAATGAATCTTTTTGTACAATTGGAGTGTTGGCACTAGACTTAAAAAAGAATGTTTAAATGTTATATTGCAGGTCTAAAATGATTCTATTTATATATTGTGTCTTATCATCAGCACTGTAATCCCTTTCAAAATAAATACAGTGCATTTGTCATCCACAAAGTTCAACAGTTTAATACACGCAGTAGTCATAAAAAATAAAAAAGCGTCTTTTTTTTTTTAAACCCAGCATTCAGATCTTCAAGGGAAAAGCTTGTCAAAAAGAATCCTTACAGAAATGTGTGTTTTTATGTGTTGTTTTTGGTGAAATCAGGTCAGTTATTGTATTTTGCTTCATAATAACTGAATATATTTTATATAAAGTGTGTAATACATACAGTATAAACAAAAATAATGGAAAAACACCAGTGTTACATTTAAAGTTACACTGTAGATCTACAGTACAATACAAATTACACTAACTGTGTAGGCAATGATCTATCCCTTGTTCTTGTATATTTTGCTGCCATCAAGAGAACTACTGCACTGCACAACAATGCTAGTATTTAAAATGTCTTGCTCGCACACATTTCATGTTCACAGTGCGTGTCTTGCGGCTCTCGACCATATGAACATTTTGGTATGTGGCTCGTAGGATCAGGAAGTTTGGCCACCCCTGACTTAATCTGAAAGCAGACCTTGTTGGTAACTTGTTAGTTACGTTTTTTGAGTTGTAGAGAACCAAAGAACCTTAATCTGTTTTAAAATAATTGACACATTTATTTAGCAATATCTTTAAGATATGCAAAGCTGAATGACTATTTTAAATATTGTAGTGTTCTACAGTATATTCTTTGCCAAGGTTCTACAAACTGTCTTCATATTTCATGGCATTGAGCTGTGCTGTTTCTGTCTATTGGCTTAATTTTCTAGGTCTTTGATTTGAAATTCATTTTTTTCAGGAATTTTTCTGTGAGTTCAGTGAACAGTCCCCTTGTGTGCTCTCTAGGTCTTTGTTACAAGTAAGAGCTTTTTTATTAAATTTTGTACTTATTGCTGGAGAATCCTAAAAATGTTGCACCCGTTAATAACAGTTATTATTAATCGTTAATAACAGTAACTGGTTTTAAGGGATTTTAAAGTATTGTGTGTATTCTTTTTAACTTTTCATCTGTACTATGAAGCAATACCTCCCACATTTACTATGTTTAGTTTTTTTGTCATTTTTTTTCAAATCCATATACTGTAGGGGACACATTTGTTAGGCACTGTGAGTCACGAGTTCAATCTGCCCCAAGTGATCTTTGCTGTGTAGTTGTTTCTGTATTAAAACAAAGCCATTGACTTACTGTAAGCTCTTTCTTACAGACAACTTTCTTGATCGATAACAGAAAAGTCTTTGGGACGCATCTAATGCAAGACATGATAAAGGAGGCTTTAAGGTACTTTGTGAGCCCTCCTGTTCTTTCAGCAAAGTAAGTAACAAATATTTGTTGTGAAATCTCCATACACTTTTTCTTGGTATAAAATGACCCAAAACTGAACTTTTTTTTTTTTAGGTGCTGCTTATATAACAACCATCAGGCCAAGGATTACATTGACTCATTTGTTACACACTGTGCACGGGTAAGCTATGGACAACAATTATATGAAAATGTATTATTTTGACTGGGCATTGTGGCACTGTGTAGCAGCAGAGAGACAGTATAGAATCCATGATTTGACAGCCCCACTCACAGTTATTAATTGTAATTTCTAATCTTGATTGTAATATTCCATGTGTCAGATAATGATCTACAGAACAGGTTTATAGTCCCAGATTTTGCTAATCCAGTAATAGTAATTGGTCTCTTCTGCTTCTGAAGCCATTCTGCAGTCTGATCCAGATCCATGGCCACAACCGGGCTCGACAGAGAGACAAGCTGGGGCACATTCTGGAGGAGTTTGCCACCCTACAGGATGAGGTAAGGTTTCTAGAAATGGTTTGTATTGCCAATGTTCTCATGCAATGCAAAGTAAAAGTCAAATACAGGATTCTGTCTAAAATAATGTTGGTTTTCTTAAGACAAAGAGATCAGTAGTCGTAGTAATATGCTGTACCATGCGGCAGGGAGATTCTAATTATATATCATTCATAACACCAGTATTTCCTGATGAAATATAAGTTTTTTCTGCATAAATTGACTAAATCTTTTACTTTTATTGAGATGAAAAGTGTGACCCCGCCTCCCCAATGTAAAAGTATTACTTGTCTACCAATATGAACTGTATACAAAATCTAAAAGCCTAAGGGATTTACAGACCTCAAGACAAAAGATGTGAAAGGATATAAAAGTACTGTTTACAGCAAGGGTTCTTCAGCCTTGTCCAAACAGTAATTCCCATATCCATATTTGCTTACTATTTGCAAATTAAATGTTGATCTTCATCACATTGGAGCCTTTCTGTGTTTCTCTACAGGCAGAGAAAGTGGATGCAGCTCTCCACAGCATGCTCATGAAACAGGAACCCCAGAGGCAGCATCTAGCATGTTTGGGAACCTGGGTCCTTTACCATAGCCTAAGGGTTATGATCCAGTACCTTCTGAGTGGTTTTGAACTGGAACTCTACAGCATGCATGAATATTACTACATTTATTGGTATGCTCTTACCCTGTTTAAAAACACATAGATTTGTTACATTTGAAATTGGTTAAAATGATTAATGTAGCTTAGGTTGCTGTCGACTATCTGCTGTACCTCGAGAGGATTATCGTATGCATGTATTAGTCCCCCATTTAATGAGGTGATGCATGTCACATGGCTGTACTGATTCAGATATCTCTATAATAAATAATTCATCCATGGTGCAAAAGCCATTTTTAAATAATTGTTCAATTCCCCCTTGTGTTCAGGTACCTATCTGAATTTCTCTATGCATGGCTGATGTCAACACTGAGTCGAGCTGACAGCTCCCAAATGGCTGAGGAGAGGATCACAGAGGAGCAACAGAAGGGCCGCAGCAACAAGAAGTCAAAGAAAAAGAAAAAGGGTAAAGAGGAAATCTGATAGTTGTTTGAACTATCTTGCAGCCTAGTTCACTTTAACATGAGTGCATTTCAGTTTTTTAACCTGCCATGGGGAAAGATTTAATAATGGAAATATCATTTCTCCACAGCCAGGCCCCTGAGCAGAGAAATCACAATGAGTCAGGCCTACCAGAATATGTGTGCTGGAATGTACAAGGTGAAGGTTACGATGCTTTCTTCTAATTTTAACAGTAGCAGGGGATAGTGGTGTAATGAAGGTGTTTGAACAGAGCTGTACGCTATAGACTACTTGCGATTTAGAAACTGAATATGTCTTGCACGATTTACTGGTCTAATAATGCAGTTCAAAGGCATTTAGATAGAATCACAGGACAGATCAGCCACATAAATGGTAGATTCTGTACCACATCGTGCCTCCTAGGTGGCAGCATATACAAGAATTAGACAAAAGTGAATAAGGTTATTTCATGTTTTGTTCTGTTTTCTCAGATACTAGAAAGCACTAAATGTGATTACTGCCTTCAGTTCACAACTGTCTTGGGTATTGTTTGCCTAGTTTTAGGGACAGCAATATGGTTCACAATAAAATGTTTACCAAAAGTAACCAATGTAAGACAGAGAGACATCCTTCTTCCAAAAGCAGCTTTGGTTAATGCTCCCTTTTATCATTGCATATGTAAATAACAAATAAATGGTAGTATACAGGATTGACATTATAAGGAAAAGCTTAACTTCCTTTCTGAGGTTTACCAATTGAGAGTTTGAAGAGATTGTCCACTCAGTAAATAGGCGGTTTGCCTCTTAAGTGTATTCTGGTGCTGGCCTGGAATCATATGGAAGGCACTCTTAAACCACTAATAAGAGCAAATCCTTTTCTTCCAGACCATGATTGCTTTTGAAATGGATGGAAAAGTTAGAAAACCAAAGTTTGAGCTGGATAGTGAGCAAGTGCGATACGAGCACCGATTTGCCCCATTTAACAGCGTTGTAACACCCCCACCTGTGCATTACATACAGTTCAAGGTAAGTAGAAAGGAATAGAGTGGGTTCACAAAAGACCTTTGTCTTTGTATCTACTTTAACCCTTTGCGGTCCATTTATTCAGCGCGTCTCAGGCGCGTCAGGTCCAATTTATTTTCACACACGCAGTTTATTTTAAATGCACTGTTGAAAAGTATTTTTTGTCACAGTAAAACAGGTTTAAAAGGCACTGCATATCAACCGGACACTCAGTACTGCATCTCCAGCCCTGCCCCACCCCTTGTTCACTGTATTTTTCACATACCTCCTCAATATGCGATCCAAGTCATTATTTTATTACTATAACATCTCAAAAAGCTCTGCAAATGTCCGTGATATTCTTTGAGCGTGTTACCTCTGTGGTGCTGGGGCTATGTGTATTGCTCAGATACGCCCGCCCCATTTTTTTTTTTTTTCTTTTTCCCTTCGGCTTCTCTCGGCTCCTATCGGTCTCACTCGGCCATTGAATGGTTTTCTCGGCCTTTTCCGGAGAAAAAACGACTAGAGACCTGTCGGACAAGGTCCGACATTGGACCGGAAAGGGAAAATTGTAATGTCTGACCTGGCCCTACATAGGACCGCAAAGGGTTATTACACAAAATGAAGAATATACCTTTTTTGTTTGCAAGTTGGTCAAGCATTCTATGAATTTAATCTTAAAATAGATTTGTCATTCTCAATTTTAGCTTTATTTTTAAACTGATGAAATCTTCATTAATTAATGCATACTCCACTAATCAGACACAATTCTGTTGTCCAGGAAATGTCTGACCTCAATAAGTATAGCCCTCCTCCTCAGTCCTCGGACCTCTACATGGCAGCCAGTAAACACTTCCAGCAGGCCAAGATGATCTTGGAAAACGTCCCAAATCCAGATCCAGAGGTGAGATCTTGATACTAAACTTCAGCAGGCTGGTTTTCAAAGGGTCCCAGTGGACCCACAGTTCCACCCTATTTTATTTTGAATGGGGGAGAAAAAAAGTGTGTGATGTGTGGGGATATCCAGGATCTCAAGCAGCAGTTAACCAGGGAAAGTTTTATTTATTTATTTTTTTTTTGCTCATTTACACCGAATGATTTGTTTGTGTAGGTGAATCGAATACTGAAAGTGGCAAAACCCAACATCGTGGTGATGAAGCTGCTTGCAGGAGGGCACAAAAAGGAGACGAGGGTGAGTGTAAATCTACATTTAGTATGATTACATGAGTATTGATAGTGCAGATCAAAGTATCAGTTCCTATTAATTTTATACAAAATTAAAGTGTAAGCTGAACTTTTTGTTTTCACATGCATTCATAAAGCTAGTGCATAAAATTGTCTTTTTTTGATAATATGGCATTTGTTTTGAGTAGTGCTCAGTTTGTGCAAGCCATTGTATAAGCATTTCATAAATTTGATTATTTGTGTGTGGGGTGCGTCCACTTGGTTAGAGTGGAAATGCTTTAAGTTTTGAGCCTGTTTTATTCATCTGTGTAAACTGATGTAACCACTTGTATGATGCCTTAAGCCTGTGCACAGCCCAGATGAGAGCTCAATTTAGAGAGAGGCTTCAGACATCGTTTTTTTAAAAATGTTATAATTTAAACACACAATGCCAGACTGAAGCTGTTCCAAAGAAACCGCCATTTATCTTCTTACAACGAGTTTTGTTTTATAAAAAGATTAATTAAATTGGACTAAAATATATTGATTCTGTTTATCAACCCACATACTACTCTTAGCAGTGTCATGAAAAGGGCAGTGAAATCAAACCCTTGTACTGTAACTTCAGCTTTGTCTCGCTTTCAGTTCTGTAGGAAAAAAAATAATCTTATTCAGTCATGCTTTATGTTTTCAGGTTCTGCCAGAGTTCAATTTTTCAGCGCATAAATACTTTCCAGTGGTCAAAATAATCTAAGAGGATTGATGAAATTTTCCTTTAAGTAACAGACAGCAGAACTGGGATGGGACTTTTGTCAATGTTTATCTTGCTGCAGTGTCTTCACAATACAAAAATAAGATAAAAGATGCAGATTTGCAGTTAATGTGTTGTTTAGTTATTTCAAAAGCAATTAAAATGTTTGATATATGATTTATTTTACCTCCATTTCTCACCTATTTTTAACACCATAATTAAAGTAGACTTTTGGATTGTAAAAGGAAATACAACTTGGTTTTATTACGATCATTCTTACTGTCACAAGTCCAACCAGTGGTGGTCTATAAGCAGCAGTGTACAGTATTTGCATTCTCTGGACTGTTCTCTTTGCTTGTCTAAAGACAGAAATGAATTGAAACAGATGGATATTGGCATTTGTTGTATTTAACATTGTAATTTAAATTAAACTTTTGTATTATAAAAGGAAAAACACCCACCATGTGTGATTTTTTTTTAACTTATGAAATGTAACATGTGGGTTGATCAGTGTTTAGAAAGCATTGTTCTATACATTGTTTTACAATAAAATGTAAAAATTCCAAAACAGACTTTTGTCATTTTTTAATAAGATTCAGAGCACCTTTCAATTGAATGGAATGCTGTCACCAGCAATTCCAAAAAATAAATAATAATAATTGAAAATAAATACAGGTGCACTCCACTTATAAAGGACTCCAAGGGACAATGGAAATCAGTACTTTATAAACAAAGTACGTAGTAAACGCAATTTAAAATGCTGTATGTAACTGCGAACATAAGTACCTTAAATATTTTACTCTCTGTAGACATAAATGTTAAAAAAATGTAAATTTTATACATAAATACCGGTAAATATCAACAATACAAAAAAGCTTAACTGCCAAAGAACGGGAGTTTATTATTTTTTTTACAAAACATGCCCGTGCCGTTCAGTGTAATAAGTAGTACCAATGTATGGATTTATATTTTCGCTAAATGTAATTAAAGTTGTATATGTTATACCTTCAAGCTGTACAATGGCTGTGCCAACAATAACATAGAAGAATAAAAGTAAATAGTTTTCCTGCCTGACATCACAAATGCCGCTGTGACGGTATTTACTGTCCAGGATTTACCTTACTTGTGCAAAATATCTGCCTGTGGAACAGGAAAACCGTACGGATTAAACTGTAACGGTCACCCTACACAGTTGATAGGCAACTGTACTGTCCTCCCTTAGGAGATACTACTGGCCAAATAATTAAAACTAAATAAGTCAGTAAGGGTGACTGACAGTAAAACAGGGTCGTCACAATGCGTCAATTTAACTACACAACACTGGTTTATTCCAAGGTGCCAGAGCACAGTGACACTGAGAACTATGAGGGGGCTGGGGAGCCTGGTCACTTCGAAGAGGCGGATGAGTGGAGGGCTCTGACTGCAGAGGAAGCCGGTGGTAACTGGGGGGGGGATTATGTAGCACTGTTGCTACATATGTGGGTGTAATTTTCACTCACCTGTCTCTTTAAGTAAAGGCAGTAGCCTGGTCAGGCCAACCTAAAAAAACTACATTTCCCAGTATCCATTTCTTTCTTTCTTTCACCCCATTGGTCCATTCAAAATTTCATCCACCAATCCTCTCACACAGTCAATCTTCACCTGTCTCTTATTTCTCTAATTGTGGGGGGTTGAGAGTGTGTTTTTTTCCTGTAGCTAGCACCTTGGTGTGAGAGTCTGTCTACCTTTTGAAAACCTAATCTTTATACTGTTAGCTAGATATTATTCTTTAGCCTTTGTTTTTCTTTTTGTCTGCTGCTTTAGTTTATTGTCTAGTTACTGTTTTTTGCTTAATTAGGTGGGGTAGTTTCTTTTGTGTTTTTTGCTGGAGTGTGTGGTTGTATGTTTTTGTGCATCTGTTCTGGACTGTTTGCAACCTCAGTTTTCATCAAACATCCATTTCATCGCTCTCAATGTTTTTCATCTCCTGAAGACCTCTACATCATCGTTCACATTCATCCCAATTAATTAACTGGACTTCCATACCGGTTTGGTGAGCTCTTTCCATTGACTGTGTCATCGTGTTTGTTTTTTTTCTTTTGTTACTTTTTGGGACTTCATTACTATTTTGTTGATTTATATTTTGTGTTGCATTGTTTATTCATTCCGTATATTAATCATCCTCCGTGTCAGTAATTGTTAAATTGTTGTGGTTATATTCTTAAGCTCTGCTGTGTATCTTCATTTATAATCTGTTTTCCTGGGTTTGTTTGCACTTTATTCTCTTCCTTGTCACTCTGTCCCTAATTGAGTTGTTTTCTTCTGTCATTGTTTAGTCTTATTCTTTTTGTCAAGCTTTGTGTTCCTTGGAATAAACCAGTGTTGTGTAGTTAAATTGACGCATTGTGACGACCCTGTTTTACTGTCAGTCACCCTTACTGACTTATTTAGTTTTAATTATTTGGCCAGTAGTATCTCCTAAGGGAGGACAGTACAGTTGCCTATCAACTGTGTAGGGTGACCGTTACAAAACAGTATATACGTTATAAACTAGTCTGTTTTAACCAGAGTAATTCCCCATTAAAACCCATGTTGTTTGGCAGGGACATGCCTCCTCAATACGTTGTAAACGGAACTCTGTTCTAACAGGATCCATTATAAGTGGAGTGTACCTGTATTTTGTTTTTGTCAAAATTCTGTATTTTACTGTTTGGTGTTTGTTGGTGGGTTTAGGCATATCCTTAATAACACAACTTCACTGGGCAAAGTATTAACAGTACACCGTTTCAAGGGTGAATGGTACTGGTGTTTCTTCAGATACAAAAGGCATGTTTAATCATGTGTTGTGTACTGTGTGGACAACTGCAGTATAACTTTTTTTTTTTTTTTTTATAAAATAAAAGCTGGATTTCCTTGGAGTGTTTAATTTGCACATGCAACTTTAATTCACTAATACCAAAATAAAACAAATCTACATCACCATAATCCACAACCATAATGTGTACATAGGATATTGATTTATGTGGAAGAATGTTTGTTTTTTTCAGATTCTCATACTTTAGTTGTCATGGAAGGACTACTGTCTTGCACTGTGCCAGCTGGTGTCATGAGAGCTTCACCTCAAAGCTCTGAGCACAACCCAGTCCTGGACTGAACACCCCCTGCTATTCAGTCCTGCAACACTCAAGCTAAGACTGTCAGTGTCCATATGGTGGCAGGCAAGAGAGGGTAGTGAATTAACCTAGTGAGCCACCTAGCCGCGGGCATTTTGTTTGTACTGTTCAGTACCTTTCTGATGTTGTAAACACCCACCTAATTTGGAATGTTATTACTTGGAGAGTTTCATTTTATATTTAACCATTTTAACTGGTTGTATATGATATTAAGCCAAATATAACTCACTTATATGCAATTCCAATTTGTACATCATTGTATAATGTACACAAATCACAAAAAATATTTATATATTTTTTAAATGGTAGATTTTATTTGTAAGAAATATGGCAAAGACAAATGAAACAATCAACCTTTTCAACACAGATTAACTATAGATTAAAAAAATAAAATAAACCTTAGGTAAGTAATTAAAGACTGTATGAAAATGATTTACTGATCTGTCTTGAGTGGAGTTATCTTTCCTGGACCTATATGCAGATCTAACACATTGGAAGAGTCTGATACGCTGAAAAGGCAAGAATTAAAACATAATTATTACGGTCTTCATATTAATAGCGTTATTTACTGATTCCAAGGTCACATTTAAGCATTCACCTATAACTATGAAACAGTAATGCATAAGATACGTAGAAAAATGAAACATTCTTACACAGAAGTCACAAGTAGAAGGCTTAATCAATGTATTCGCATTATTGAAGCATTCCAAACTAAGTACATAATTTAAAAAATGTTTCTGTACATTCCTTAACGTATACAGAAAAGCTCTTTAAAATGTTTTTTTTTTTTTTTTTTTTTAAAGCACGTGGAACATACATTCTGCAATGAAACTGAATTAGACATTTGTAACAAACCAACTGGGAAACATTATTTGATCCGATTTCACCACTGTATGCCTTCCCTTGGGACCAACAATTCATGGCAATAGTACTTTTGTAGTGTGGCTTACATATCAAAATGTATATACATATTGCTGTGTACAAAGTGCAAAACAAATAAACAAAATCTCCAGTTTACTTCATAACCCTGTCCAATTTACATTGTTCTTCAGAAAATTCATTTAGTTTTAACCTTTGCAACTTTTTTGTTTACACTTTCTTTAAATGTTATTATAAAAAAGCCCTCGCAAATCCATGTTTGTATAAAGCCTACCACAACCATTTGCATGGACACTGCAACCAAACATTTTTAATGCATTTGATAGCCTTCAGTCTCCATCTCTTCATCCTCATACTGCCCTTGGTCTAAATCCACCATGTTTTTCTGATCTGTGTCTGCTTAAATTAAAACACAACATAGGTTAGAAAAGTATTGTGGTTGGCCATTTTTATTATTTAAATATTCCGACATTCTTTTAAATCTATATTTTATGACATTTGTGATATCATCTTCCTGTTGAATAATTCTACAATTCCACTGACAATCTAATTATTAAAGACGACAAATGTAGCCAACGCAATTCAACTTGCATGTTTGAAAAGCCATGCAATTGCAAAGTTATAATCCTTTTTTTTTTTTTTGGAAGGTCATTTTTTATGTGTGTCATTTCAATTACAGATAAATATTTTAGAAGTGTTGAAATTGATGCTAAAATAAGCTGATCCCTTACTTGTTTTCTGTTGTTTAATGCAGTCCCCAGTGATGTGGGGAAAAATACACAGGATCACTGAAAGGATTAAAAAACCCTAACAGGGTATGCATGATTGTGAATAATGGCATGTCTTGGTTGATCTCTTATAATAGCGTCTTGTAGTGCTTAAACAAGTTCCTGAACTCATAAAAATCAATCTAAAAGTTAAAACAGGATGCAGTATAGTAAATGCATTCTGGGTAAGGGATACAAAAAAAAATAGCTCAAAGCTTTTTTTTCTTTTAAATTACCTGTGTTCTCTGCAAGCTCTGCCTGTTTGTCTGCCTCAAATTCCCCCACGTTGTCATCATCTCCATTGTAATCAGCTCCTTCACTGTACTTCTCCAGCTCAAGTCTAAGGTTACCTTCGTTGTTTTTGTTACCTATAACAGATTCAAAGAAGACAAAAGTGCTTTTGCAATGCTTATTTTGGGAATGTGGAACCAGCTGCAAATTGCCCTACAGGTAATGGGTAATGTTTCTATTTCCCAGCTTGTTACATTGGAGAAGAAACTATGTAGTAAACTACAGTAGACTCCTGTTAATCCGTGTTTCGATAACCTGTGCAGTTTAACACAGTACATCATCAAAATCTATTAGTGCCGAAATCATCTGATCTATGCGGAAGCAGGTGTTCACACGCTTTATTAGTGTGGAAATCGGCGTATCTGTGCGGAAACTGAAGGTCAAAATTGAACTTAATTCCATTAAATTGAGTACAGTATAGTGCAAGCCAATGCATTATAGTTACTGAAACCAGTGACAAACGAGCAGAAAGCAGATTTATGACCAATTAGCCTGGCAGTCTGAATATAGAGCAGTTATGACAATTAAAGACAGAGCAAGATCAGTGACTCTTTTTTTTTTTAACCAGCTCTCTCTGCCTCTGAACAATGCTGATTATGTACAGTATATTTTGACCGTTGTTGGGACGTTATATTTTATTTGTATTATTGTATTTTTCGAGTTTTCAATTAATAGCTCAGGGATTTCCCAAACAGTAAATTCAATTTTGGCTAATCCATGTTTTTCACTAAATCTGGCTCAAATCGGTCCCAATATGCACAGATTAACGGGGGACTACTGTATTGGTCTATGTTACAGAAAGTAAATCACAAAAGAGGGTTTTGTTCTAAAGGTGTTATAATGCAGGACTTCCATTAGACTTCAAGACTTGAAAATTAACAGGCTCCTATTGTTTTTTCCTACTAGTGTCACAGATGAGTCCTAAAAAAAAAAAAAAAATACATATTGTTTGGTTTTACCAATTGAGACACTCCGTCCTCCAAATTTCCTTGCAACCAAAATTAACATTGCAAATAGGACTAAATTAGCAATTCTCCTTGAAATTACAATTGTGGGCAGAGAAGCGGAGTCTGTGCCTTCCCCCACTCTCCTTATTCAATTAATCATGCAGAAGCTCCTTGGCAACCAGCTACTCTAACAAACGTACTAGACCAAAATGTGTATTTTGTATTGCTGGATCAAATATCAGAATATTTTATACATTTTTTACATCTATTCAAAAGGCAAAGAATTAGTGTCTGTGTCCGCCAGACATTAATTACACTGCCATATGATACAGATCAGGTACGTACCCCAAGCGTTTGTTTTTCTTTTATGTCATGTATTTTTTGTTACGTGTAATGTAATAAAAGAGAAGTAAAACTGAGTAAATATTGTTGTTTCTTTCTTTGTACAACGCCACGTTTTCCATTTTATCTTATTTGTAGTTGTTTATTACTTTATGAAAATGTGTGACCACTTTGTTTATTGCAAAGACACAACAACGGCAGGCATTATACTGTCTACTTTATATACTGTTTTTACCTGAAATACAAGATTTTTTTTCATTATTTAACTGTAAACTACTGCATGGTATCTTGTTTTTGTAGTTAATTCACTAGGTTAAAGTAAGGCCACAAGCTATTATTACTTCTGGGATTTTAAAAAAAAAAAACACAAAAAACAACAAACTTTAATACAGTGTTGCTTACAATGGCAGAGATTAAAATTTGCAAAAGAACGATTATTGGAATACTTGTCTCAATTTTGAACTGATATCCGAACATGAGAATTCCATGTTCGTCCCAGCACTAATATTGAAGATCACTGAATCGCCTTCTTTCTTGAAAACACAATAAAAGAGGGACAGTCTCGTATTGTGTGAGGTCAGAGGTTTCTCACTATCTTTGTAAGTGACCTGGGGATCTGACCTTACTTGCCTTCCAAACATCCTAACACAAAATGTTACAGAATGGTGTAATAGCGTTCATAGACAACATTTTATGGGAATCATTTTGTAAGTGGAGTGAATTTTACAAATAAATAAATATATATACCTTAGCCTATCTTTATATTTTTCTTGATGCTGTGCAGATTTTTTAACCCCATATTAACAAATTATGTTTTCAGACAAAATCATACTTTTACATGTAAATATTTTCTTCATGGAATGTTACCCAAACCCTATATATGAGTGTTCCACATCTTCACCTTGCCAGGGGAGCCAGAAAACAACTTCAGCAGCCTGTTACAGTCAAGTTACATACAAATAAACACCAAAATAGAACAAAGCTTCAAAGCAACATTTGACAATAAAATAAAAATGTAGTTCACTTTTATAAACCTTGAAATCTTATTATTACCTATAATAGTGTATTCTAAAGAAACTAAAACACACATTGTACACACTGATGCATGTAAACCAACACACACACAAAAGGACAAAAAGACTAAAAGACTTTCATTAACTGACCTTCATCATGGTTGTCTCGGTTCGGTGAGTCATCAAAGACCTCCATTCCATTGTGATTAAGTTCTTCTTCCTCCTTCTCTTCTGAGACATTGACATCAACGCCTTTCTCAAGGTCTTGGGCCTCATTCTTGATCACGCTCTTTGTCGGCACCTCCGACTCCAGCTTGTCTCCATTCTTTTCTTCTTCAGCGTCCTGCAGCACTACATCCTTCAGCTCGCCTCCCTTCTTTTCTTCTTCAGCCTCTCGCAGCACCACATCCTTCACCGCTGGAGTCTCAGAGCCTTTCAGCTTTGACTGGTCTTCCTCAATTTGAGCTTTTTCATGCATCACCAGTGGCTGAGCTTCACCTTAAACAGTTAAACCAGGAAATCTATGCAGTTAATAGTGTACTCTCTGCTACAGTCGTTTAAGGTGAAAGGGAATGACTTGTTGGGGGTTAAATACTGACAGTCCTAAAAATACTAATTACTGTCTGACTGCTTGGGAAGCAGTCCACTATCTAGCAGGTAATGCCTGCTGTGTTGGGTATCATTGCTTATTTGTAGAAGTACCATCATACTGTTCTATCGTCCATTACAATATTAACTATTACTGTTATTCAATCAATTCAGATAACACCTCTAGGGGCAATTGTATCTTAGGGTACGTTCACACTGGGTCCATTTGTCCACACTCCATACGGTTCGGTACCTTTGGCGTGAAGTGTGAACAACAAAGTCCGCTTAGGAAACGAACCACAACGAGTCCCCCGAGACAGGTTCGCTTGCTAAACATCAATGTGAACAATTGCTGGACTCTGTCCTTTAACATAGGAAACAAACTAAACAAGGTAACCTGACTCTGAAGTAAACATTTTGCACGTAGTTTAGCATATTCTGAGGAAAAAAAGTAGAGCAAAAAAACTAAAATGTCTTTGGGAACTACATTAGATTTATAAGACAGAGCAGCAGTGTGGAGTAGTGGTTAGGGCTCTGGACTCTTGACCAGAGGGTCGTGGGTTCAATCCCAGATGGGGAACACTACTGCTATACCCTTGAGCAAGGTACTTTACCTAGATTGCTCCAGTAAAAACACAACTGTAAAAATGGGCAATTGTATATAAAACTAATGTGATATCTTGTAACAATTGTAAGTCGCCCTGGGTAAGGGCGTCTGCTAATAAATAAATAATAAAAATAATGAAAACTGGGATTGTCACAGTTTCAGCCTTAATTTGTTATTCCAGTCAGAAACAGTAAAATTGCTGATCGTCCTGGTTTTGCGATTGTATTTTTTAATTTTTTTCATGAAGTACAAAACTGCATCAGTGTTCTCTACAAGTTAATAGCAGAGTAATGCATTAGATTTTGTTAGCACCATTCAAAAAAAAAAAAAAAAAAATTATATGCATTATTTGTGTAGATCATTCTGATTATGTGTACAATATATATTTAAATGGTAATAGCTGATCTATTTTTTAAATCTGGCTTTTTGTACATTTAACATGTGTTGACTATATGACAATATAAAAGAAAACAATAAGTTGCTATGATCTGCAATAAAATCACCCGATGTTTAATTTTTAAACTATTATTGTGTTATTACATAGTTATTTTAATGGCTTCAGAGTTGTGAATTGAAAAAAAAAAAGGCCCAGTTTTTCACTGTGAAATCTAGATAGTGGGAGAAACAGTCTGAAGCCCTGACAGAAAAATTCAAGCTGAACTGGATAAACTCACAAAAATAGTCAAATATATTCAATCTTCTCTTAAAATGCCGACATTAGGAGGACCATGCAGAATTGCGTAAACTGCATTATTCTCCTAATGTAGGCATTCCATACATGCATTAATTAGCTATATTAAAACCGGAGCAATTCATCTGCAACCTTTCAATATACCTTGCAGATATTGTAAAACATCCGGTTCACAAGCCATATAAACAAACCAAGTTCACTTGAAAACTGCATTGTGAACACAAACATATTCGGTCCTGAAAAAAAAAGGGAAAAGGACCAAAAAAAACTAACTTTAGTTCACATCCAAACAAACTCGGTCCCTTTGCTCACAGATAAGTGTGAACAGCAAGCAAACTAAACGAACCAGACAGAGTCAGTTTGAAACGGACTCAGTGTGAATGTAGCCTTATTCATGCTTTTTATTATTCGGGCCACAAAATAACTTGCAATTCCTTGTTTAAAAATGCATACATTTAATATGAGCCTTTAAATAGATTTGAAAAGCCATTTAAATAGATAATCGTATATTAGTTTCTAACAGAAGAAAAGAGGTTTTGAAAACAAACCAAATGTAAAATAAAGTTAAAAAATAATCATAGTGTAGTGGTCACAATAATCGTCTTACCCGTGTCTTTTGGAATCTCATTGGTTTCCAGTTCAGTGTTTTTTGCTTTTTGAGTTGCTGTTTCTTTTTTTTGGTCATTAGCAGACTGGCTGGGACCTTGATTGCTGGTTGCTAGTACCAGTTCATTTTTTACTGGGTCTTTATTTTCATTTACTTCCACTTTTCCTTTTTCTGTAGTAGGAACCAATAGTTTTGCCTTGACAAAAAATGAAAATATTAAGTTAGGGCATTGACATGAACTCAAGTACATACAACCTTAAGCGACTTAATTTTCCTCTGGTAGTACAGAAGCAAACTAAAGATTCAAGGGGTTTCCTTAGCAACAGCATTTAATAAAATATAAGTTAAATTATAAATTATACTTGAGAAATTCATTTTACAAGAGGACTTAATTGAGCAATTTTAACTGCAAATTGTTTAGCAATTAAATTAAAAGCTGCCTGAATTGAAATCATAGATGACATTAATATGTATACATATTCTGCTGATCTTATTAAAAAGGTTTCAAATAAATTAAATGATACAGCTTTGCATATGTCTGCATATGTGCAGGCGACAGTGTGTGTTGCAGAGATAAAGGTTACATGAACAGAACCACATTATGGGAGACAACGAGGACTTAAATACTGCAATAGCATCCTGTAGCAGGGCGGTAGAGAGCCCTGTACGTATTTATTTGTTTATTTTATTTTAGAACGGGGTTCCCCTCCGCCCCTGTGCAGATTATTGTTTTGTGTTTGTTTATTATGATTTATTATTTTCATGACGGCGAGGTGCCGTGTGTTCTGTTATTATTTCTGTATTTAGTTATTGTTTTGTTTATGTATTTAGGACGGCATAGCCGTTTTGTTTGTTATTATTTAGTAGCGTGGATGGGAAGCCCCATCCACACAGTATTTTAGTAAACTCGTGCAGAAGGTGGCCATCTCCAGAATTAATTAAGTGATTAATTTTGTTGCTAATCGGGAGATGGTTACTTGAATATAAAAAGCCTGCAGCTCTCCAGCTCGTGGTGGGGTGTTTTAGGAGCGGAGAGAGCGAGAGGAACGAGAGAGTGAAAACAAGACTGTAACATAATTCCAGGATCAGTGAAGGCTACTGCCCAGCCTGACCTGGATCATTTATTGTTTATTTTGTGTGCGTGATTTGTTTTGTTTACACCTTTTATTTTGCTCGGTGAGCACAATGTTTTTGTTTGAATATTTTATTTATTTTTGTTAATAAAAACGGCGCGCCGCGTCACTTACTTTAATCTGCAGTACTGGTTTGTTTACCTTCCTGCTTCTGCCTGACGTCACGTCTCAGCCATTCCTGCCACACATCCCTATTGCAGTATTTAATCATCACATTCTTAAGCTGAATTAAAAAGGCATTATGGTCGTTTCCTGAACCTGAATAAACTCCCATTCAGTCTTTATAAATTATAAAGGGTAAAATGTAGGGCTTCGAAAAAAACACTGGTAATGAAGGGTCACTAAAAAAAAAAAAGTTCACTACAAAAGAGTGCACCACACTTACAAGAACAGTCTGTACACCATTAATGCCACTGAAACGTCTGCATATTTCTGTAGGATATGCAGTAGCTGTTATTTCCTTGATAAAGTTTCACTGCAATTGCCCCCCCCCCCCCCCCTTCTTAATTGACTGGTTTTATTACCATTGTAGTTTCTGTTTTACTGTCTGCAGTATCTGCCTTTTGCTGCATCCCTTCTGAGAGTGCTAAAAACCTTTCTTCATATTGTTCCTTCAGTTCTGTAATCTGAGCATTGCACTGGGTCCTAAAAACAAACAGTAACATATTTAGGCAGGTGTGCAAAACCCACTGAATTACAAACTTTATTAACACGTGACTCAGCGACTGTGTCTGAGCCACATGTCAATGTGTCTCCCTAGTGACCAGGAAATCAGAGAAAATCATAGGACAAGCTATAAAAAATAATTGCTAAAACATATTACTCTCATAATAAACAATAAGTGTAGTGAATACAGCATTCAATGTAAAGTTTACTAAATTACTTTGTGCTAAAAACGAATGCTGACCAGATAACGTTATGGAAGATGGATTTCCAGGCCAAAGAAAGAAAGAACAATTTAATAGACATATATCCAAGACATGCACCTATTAATTGTTACATACACAGTGTTGCAAAAGTAGGCAATACTGTAGGTCATATCTTTCTCTGTGAACTACAGTGGTGTTTTAATTTTGCTGTGCAGTAATCCAAGCTCTGAATGAACCCACTGAGTGCAGTTTTACAATGAAGTCCATAGTGCTGCTGGCATATACATGATATACATGAATTACAGCGGGTTCACAGAAAAATGTTTTCATCAGACACATTAACAGTGTGCACAAAAACCAGTGCTAAATAGTTTACTACTAAATAATCAGACAGGCAACTACACACTACTGTGATTCGCCTTCAGCGTGGGTTATGAAAACATCCCTGTGATCTACGTTGCTGTTGAGCAATAATAACTGCATCAGCTGTAGAAACTTACATATCATATGTCAACTTTTTATGAAGGCTGCTCTGGTTTCTTTGACATTCCTGAAGCTCCTTCTGTAACTTCCCATTGTCCTTCAGCATTTTATTATATTCATCTGTTGAGAGGAGCAACAGTTTATAGTAAATACCTGCATTCCTCTTACACCATAGACATGTCTTCCATAGGTAGGTATACAAAACATTAGGAGATGAGGTTACAGATTTGTATTAAATGCCTTACACTACAGCCAACTGCTGGAAGTGCCCTAAATGTGTGTTTCAGACAGACACACTTTGACAGATGACCATACAGTGTGGAGACACCAGCTGCCTGTATGTGTCAGTGCTGTCCAGTCCTCTTAACACTTTGTTTTTATCCAATCAGGTCCTAAATGCTCATTTAAATTAGTGTTTTACAGCAGTATTCACAAGCCCAAACCCTTGAGTGTTTTTACCCTGCATATACTAAACTAAAATAAAAATAACATAATAATAATAATACATCTTAGGTTATGGTTAGTCATTCAGTTTAATTTGTCTGCTTTCCAATATGTAATGTAACAAACACTACTTATTTTTTCAAATTTACTGTACTAAGTTTCATTTCTGATCTTACCTTTCATTTTTTGAAGAGAAGCTGTACTTAAAGAGATGTTGAGTTGCAGTAATGCCTAAATTAAAAAGATTACACAGAACATTAAAAAAAAGACATTTTTCATTCATTCCAACCTTTTTGTAAGAGATTAATAAGCAATATCATTTAATCTTAAGTGCCAAGGATCCTGGTTCTGTCACCATTTTGGATAGGTAACTTATCTCTCATTTAAATGCGGTACTACAGTAGAACCTCAGTTACGAACCCCTTGGGAATGGAGGTTGTTCGGAAGTCTAAAATGTTCGTAACTCTGAAATCTGAATTTTCAATGGTTTTATTAAATGTGCACACCTGCTACCCACACCCTAAATCTGGCGAATAATAGAAAGATACAGCACAGTAATACAATACTCATATCGTTATGATTCTAAAGTCTTTAAAACAGTTCTACACACAGAAAAAAGGCTACATTTAAAATGACCATTGAAATCGTAACTGTAGCATAAACAGATTTAAACGTTCATGAAAACCTGGGTTAACGTTGTGTTTGTTTTAAGCAAAATGCATTCGTGCAGCTTGCCTCCTTTGGCTTGAAAAAAAAGCTGTGCTTTGTTTAAAACTAAAATGTTCCTAGTAAAAGTGCCTGTCCAGTACTTGCTTTAAATCAGCCTCACCTTTCTGGATACATTTGTTGGTTCAGTAATTTTGCCTTCTCCATGCCTAGCATGCCACTTATAGGAGCGCCTATGTGGTTGCACTGCACTCATGGGTGAGTGATTGCGTACTTCCGGTTGAATGTGGGGTGTTCGGTAGACCGGTCAGTTCATAACTTTGGTGTTCGTAACTCTGGGGTTCTACTGTATTATCTTTTCCTGATTCCAGGAACTGTTGATGGGCAAGCCATGTGCCTCGCATTGTTACTACACTTTAGCTGATAATGACTATAAAAAGGATTGTTCGGATAGTCAGCCAATGAAAAAACAGCCCCCTTATTGATACATACAAGAAGTAAAAGACGACTAAAAAATCTGATCTAACAAAACTAGCAAAGGTTCACAGAAGGTTTACAGCAAAATCCCTTGTGTTAAACTGCTGTGTAACCCACAATCAAAAAGGGAGTGCAGTTTACCTATTCTAAGAATTGATGTATCATAAAAGATTCAAGTATTTTTCTTTCACTGAGCTGTTCTGTAATTTACCCACTCAAAATGGTCAGATGTTCCAGCCAGTTTGGCATTGCAACATACACAATTAAAGAGAGCCGACAATAAACTTAAAGTAGAGGGCAACGTTTTGTGTTTATTTCCCACTCCAACTGCTACTGCAGTTTGAATGATTTAATTTAGAAAAAGAGCAAATCAATTAAAACATATGTCTTCTCAAACTATGTCTGGCATGGATTAATTCTTAGTACATTTATGAATTCCAGTATGTTTAAAATAAAGTAAACTTTAAAATCAATGCAGGATACTATTAAAACAGGGACTCTCTGGTTAAACATTTAATAAACCACTCAACCTTTAAATTTTTTTTTAATTATATTTCCCTTCTTTTATTATTATTATTATTATTTATTTCTTAGCAGACGCCCTTATCCAGGGCGACTTACAATCGTAAGCAAATACATTTCAAGTGTTACAATACAAGTAATACAATGGTCCAGTGGTTAAAGAAAATGACTTGTAACCAGTAGGTCCCGGGTCCCCGGAATTCCGGCTGATTCACCTTGTGACCCTGAGCAAGTCACTTAACTTGTGCTCCGTCTTTCAGGTGAAAAGTTGTTGTGACTCTGCAGCTGATGCATAGTTCACACACCCTTGTCTCTGTAAGTTGGCTTGGATAAATAATAATTAAAAAAAAAAAAAACACACACACATTTTTGGAAACTGAAAACTCACACTGCGATGTGGTACAATCACACCATGCTAAAAAAAAATCCAGGTTGTCATTAAATGCAAGTAGACACTCTCAGTCCTGAAAAATAAATCAAAATCTGTCCATTTGTGAAGAAAAGAACTTCAGGCCAATATTGACCTCCTCTGGTGTCAATGTAGATGAGATCCCTGATCAACAGACTGTTCTGAAGTCCAGGATCTACCAGCAAGCGACATTAACACCAGAGGCTCTGGAGAAGCTCTCCTGGCCTGTGCACAGGATGCACAGAGATCACCAGTGCTCCTCCCTCCTTGACCTGGTGGATCTCGTCCTGTGCCTGCCAGCCTCCACAGCTGAATGCGAACGAGGCTTCAATATAATGAAGCAAGTGAAAAGTGATTGGCGGTTGAGTCTGAAGTGTGATACTCTCTCAGACTTGCTCATGGTTCAGCTTGTATAAAGATAGGAGTTTGACCCAAACCCAGCAATTGAGCTGTGGCATGTTGCTAGCCTTTGGTGCAGGAGACCAGAATGTATGGATGGCAGAAAGTGTAGTGATGAAATCAGCATGGAAACACAAAACAAACAAGAGGAGATTGTCTGTCTTGGAGATGAGTCTGAAGAGGAGATTGAGTGATTTAGTGTAGCAAATGGCAATATTACAGTTTAGGGGGCATTATATATTAGATATTAGTCCTACAGTGGAAACATGGTGTATTTTGGTTGATTATGAATTATTGTTTCTACTTTTACTTAATATTTATTTTAGTTATTATACTTCTTGTGAATGACTATAATGTAAATATCATTTACTAATTAAACTTCAAAGCTACAAATTACAAAAACAAACAATAATAAAGAAACACAGCCCTGTACATGGTGTACCGCCAGAAGACTTTTTTTTTTCCTGAATTAGATTTGCTGAAGTTGTTGGTGCACCCAATAGTTGTAAGACATTTTTTTATTTCTGAATTAGATTTTCAGAAGTTATTTGCACAGTTACATTACTGATATTGTTCTAATGAATGTTGCTTGCTTTAAACATTTTTTTGTTCCATTATTGAATATGTCAAACAGACGCCGCAACGCATGTAAAGGTGTTTTCAGTGAATGGTCAAAAATTATTTTGGCTGGTAAAAAGTCTGAGTGGCTGGTGAATTTTTCCATCCACTAGTCAAAGTAGCTGGTTCATCAAAAAGTTAATTTTAGGTCCTGTGCCATACCTTGTCATCCTTCCAGGATTTGTGAGCTTTCTCCAGCTGCTCTTCATGCAGAGACTCTATTCTATTGATCTGCTCTTTCTGCTTCTCCAGCTGCCCGTGGAACTCATTCTTCTTCAGTTCAACAGCACTTCTCTCTGCTGCTGCTCGACGCACCTTTGATTCCAGTTCATATACCCGAGTCTGAAAAAAAAAAAATGGCAGAGACATGACTGTTAAATAAATTGCCTTTTGTGTTACACAGTTACTGAGAACCCTAAAACTGTATTTAAAACACAGAAGGGAAAGGCAAAAAACAAAACATTAAATATAACCAATACATTTTAACTGTAAAAGGCAAAAGATTTTAATGAGCAGATCTTCCCACAAGCGCCCCCAAATATTAACGGATAATGAATTGTAACAAACAGGGAATGTCATAAAACGTAAATGTTACCTGAAGTTCAATGTTTCGAGAGTTAGAAATCCAGTAGTTAAAACCCAGAACAACTAGACTAGCGATTAAAGCACCAATTAGGATTGGAGGAGAACGCCCCCCTCGACGACTATTTCCAAGGCCAACCATCCCAAATAAATATTAACCTGGAAAAAAAAGAAAAGTGGTTTACTTGTCTTTATCTGAAGGAACTGTTAAAAGATAGAGGGGACCAATGGTTTCAATGCGAGGGAAATAATAATAATAATAATAATAATAATAATAATAATAATAATAAACATCTCTGATACAAACCATCTGATAGAAAGAAATTTCAGATTGCTGTATCACATTAATTTAAGGGTCTACTGTACAGGATATTATACAAACTTTATACAGTATTAATTTTGTTGTATTTGTCTTTCATGTCTAGGGGGCTGGGGCATACAGACATAATGCACCCCAGACCAGAGGTTTTCCATTTCTGAAAAAAAAAAAAAGCACAGTGTTTTTCTTGATTGCATACCGGATAATTGCATATTCCTGTTAACTTAAAACAAGAGAAGCACATTTCTTATGAAAATACACAAGCAGTTGTATGCATTTAATCAGAATATGCAATTATATGGAACATTATATGAACAATTGTGTGCAATTATCAGGTATACAATTAAATGTACCTGGTATACACTGTATATGTTACTAATAATTGCATAAAACTTTTAGGCACATGGGCTATGTAATTAGCATGAATATACTGTAATATGAGAACTGGATGTGCTTAGTATTAATGAAATTTATAATTAAAGTTCGGGAGGAGGGTCAGACACCAATCTCTGCATCACCAAATTGAATCATTCAATTTACACATTAGCTAATTAAATTGTTAGCACTATAAATACCCTCTTCACTTATCTCTCAGTTGCGTTTTGATTTCATCGTAACCCACCACCTCCCCATCTCCACCTTTCTTAATAACAATTTCTATGTTTTATCAATGGGGGTCTCAGGCTCGTCCAGTCGGCCAGGCAGCGAACCCTCAAACCAAGTTAGGTTTGATGCCAAATGACTGTGTATGTACAACATACTTCTCTGTAAAATCGCATACTCCGCATTCTCCACAATAAATATTTGTACTAAAACATTTTGTGATTGGTGTTTGTCCCGAACTACTGAATTAAAGCTGGATTTCTACTTGCATGAATTGTCTCAATAAATTCAGTAGATACTGAATTGATTTTTTTTGCAATTAGAAAAACAAGAACTTGCACCCTCACTATATATATATATATATATATATATATATATATATATATATATATATATATATATATATATATATATAAATTCCAAAATGCGTTTCGATGTATTACTAGGCGTTATTTTAACAGCCCCCCAGGCTTGAGATAAATAGTTTGCTGGCACGAGTTTTCAAACTCGAGTACAAAATAGATAACATATCCATAAATTGAAATTAAAGCTATCAAACTAAATTAAACCATAGTTGTTTAATTATACCAATTTTAAAAAAAATACTAGGTCACTCTCAAACAAAGACATTTATAATAGTGTATGTAAACAACTATCAAGATAACGAGAATAAACTACAGAACGGATACACGTCACTTACTTTAGGTTTGGACATCCAACAATTGATAGATTATCTTTTCTTTTTTTGTCGAGTTTTTTGCTGCAACTAACGTGTTATGATAAAAAAATTAAAATGCAAAATCGTGGATGTCCCAAAGACCAGCTGTAAAAAAAAAGAAAAAAAAAAGCCAGGAAGTCAGTGACAAATACGGAAGTTTCTGTTTGAGAAACGTAAACCAAGTTACTTCTATGAAGACATTACAGATGACTGCCACGGTACAAAATGTGGGGATTTAATCCCACCTCTTTTGGATGTTACCGACTTTATTTAATTTTGGAAATTGTCTGATTGATGTTGTCTCGTGGTAAACTAAACATACGTTTGCGATAAATAAATAAAAGTCAAATCTGCCTTTGCAATTTTTGGAATTAGCCCTTTACAAATCTGAAGTAAATTAACTGCACTGTATTTTTTTTCAAACAGTAACTAACAGCAATACAAAAATTATATATCTAAATGTCTGTTGTATTAATGTATTTTATTAATTGAATAATCACTTTTTAATGCAAAAATAATGTAATCATGGGTGTCCTTTGATGATGAATCAGCAACTGAGTGCGTTACCAGGTACAATTAATAATCAGTTTATTAATTATAATAACACAGCCCCTATTTGGGCCAAGACCACACCACAAAAACAGTAAAAAAAATAGAAAAAAAAGTCACTATTCCTTCCTTCATCTACTGACCCTCACTTGCACTTGCTCAAGTTCTTGCTCTTTAAAATTATATGTACAACATAAAAATAGTAAATCGTTACACTCATACTTATAATGTTATGGGGGAAAGTTTATTTTTCCAATAGAAAATATAAACATTGCATCTGTACAAACTGTGCATAATATATCAGCATTTTAACCATACAATGAATATATTTGAATACTACCGGTGTGCATAAAACTTAATTAAACTAAAGATTATTCCTATTGATGGATTTAAATAGATAAAAGTGATGTTTACCATTTTAATCAAAGTACAATTCGCCCATAGATTAACAGTAAATGTATTATATTTATAAATCGGTTACTGTAGCCAAAAGAGCATTGGAAATAAAATACGTTTTGATAGCTAAATACGTGTATAATTTAAAGCAAAACAATAGCGATGGTCAAATATACATATATTTTGTTTGTTATTTAAACATTTATCACTTACCGATCTTTCTTCAACAACCGACTTCTATTGCCCCTATTACCACTCGGAAAAACATTTTGTATGGGGGCTCGTTCTTGTATTTCTAATTGTAAACACAAACAGTTAGGCTGGTAAAGTGTTCAATATATGCTGAATTTAGTAGGAGACACTGAAATCCAACTTTAAATAATTCCAGAAGAACATCAAGTTAAGTCATATTACAGTAGATTCTTGTTAATTGCATAACCTATGTGCCTACTGCAACTGTTTTATGCAACTACCAGAATATTCAATTATCAGTAACATATGCAGTGTAATACATTTAACTGTTTACTTGATAACTGCTACAATTGAAGTACACTTCTTTTGAAAATGTATGTTCCTTATTCTAGTTAAATGCATAAAATTCATGTTCATTTTCATAGGAAATGTGCTTCATTTTGTTTTGTTTTTTAAAGTTAACAATTATCATCTATGCAATTCATTGGAATGCACTGTACTTGTATAATTCTTAAACCTTAAACCTACAGTAATATTATGTTGGCACACCATGGCTACAAAATGGGAAAAAACAAAAATCTGCAAATGTAGTTGTTTTCTTCAATTTCCAGAATATATATATATATATATATATATATATATATATATATATATATATATATACAGTATATACAAAATTTGTATATTTGTTTCAATCAATTTATGTTTGTTTAGTAAAATTATATATATATATATATATATATATATATATATATATATATATATATATATATATTATTTTACTAAACAAACATAAATTGATTGAAACAAATATACAAATACTTATATAGTACTTTAAGTTAGCAAAGACATGGAGCTCCAGGTTTGTGTCTGTGGCTGGAGCAAAGTGACAACTGTTAGCAGTTTGAAGATTCATCAAGGGAGAAAGAATTGCTTGAGGGAGACGGGACCAGGGCCTGGCATTTATCAGTACTTTTTACAAAGTCAGTCAAGTCAGTCGAATGAAATCCAGTGACAGGAATCAAACCACGGTTTGCAGGATATCAATACTTCTGTCATAGATGAGAGGAGGTCTAAACACAACTAGTGATAAACCTAATGATCCTTGTGAAACCAGTCAGATGAACCAGCATAAGAGAGAAAAGAACCTCAACGGGCACAAGCCTGGAGTTAAGGTGAAGAGCTTCTGAGAAAACAGCGTGGGACACAGTAAACACAGATCTCTGTTTTGCGCTGGAAAGGTTAGGTGGAACAGTAAAAAAAAAGCTGGATTAATTTGGGGATACCATCTATGCATATGGAAGCGAGAGGTTTGGAGTTGAAAAAAGAAAGGAGAAAGTACAAACTATTCCTGTAAAGTCTAGACGAGTGAGAGCTAAGTTTTGTAAAGACCCATTCAGATTTGCAAAGTTATTCACCAGGGAGAAAAATGGCACACTAAAAGCAACTAAGTCTGAGCTGGAGAGGTATCTCGAGGAAACACACACAGATTCAAAAAGGCAGGAGCCTATGTCCATTCCTTCAGACATCCCACCTATCAATCCACCAGCATACCAAATGGAGGACTGCGCACCTAAGTGGAAAGAATTAGTGCAAGTAGCTGGGCCTAATGGAGTTCCGTACAGAGAGTACAAGAGTGCCCCCGCTGTTCTACGAATCCTGTGGAAATTGATGAAAGTAGCATGGGAAAAACAGGTTGTACAAAGAGCATGGCGCTGAGCAGGTGAGGTCTTTATACCCTAAGAAAAAAATTCTATGAGTATTGGTCAGTTTCGCCCTATTTCCCTGTTAAACATGGAAGGCATTGTAGAGAAGCTGAAAGCATTAATCAGTTCATACGTCAGGAAATAGTTAGGAGTTCCACACTGCCTCAGCAGAGTGGGACTGTATGGTAAAGGGATACTGCAGCTGCCAGTCTCAGCTCTAACTGAGGATTGTTAAGTGTGCCAAGGTTCAATTGGAAATGAAATTAGTAGAGTCACATGATGAATGTGTGAGGGAGGGAGCACCTGTGTTGAACTGGAAGAAAGTGGGCGGCAAAGGAAGCTGTGGAAGATGCAAAGGCTGTCCTTCGTATCAGTGATATCATGGGGCAAGTACAGCATGGAAGAGGAGGCCTTGGTCTCAGTTCAGCTCCTCCTACATGGCACAAACCAGCCCCACCTCATTGGAGGAAGCTGGTAGTCAATGAGGTGCAAAAGCAGGAGGAGAGGATGAGGTGCGTAAAGGCTGTTTCCCAGGCCAAGCAGGGAGAATGGATGAGATGAGAGAGTGTGGAACAATGCAGAATCGGTTGGCAAGATCTATGGACAATGGAACAGAGCAGAATCAGTTTCTTCATCAGGTCAACATATGATGTTCTCCCATCACCACAGAACCTTAATCTATGGGTAGGAGAGGATCCGTGGTGTGCTTTGTGCTCATCGCCAGCTACATTAAGACACATTTTGACAGGATGTAAGATGGGATAAGATGGGGGTATATAAGATTATTATAATATAAATCGGCAAGAGCACCATAGTTCTGATGAAAAACCTGCCCGAACCTACCTTTAATTCACATACCTTATGATAAATACCTACCTTTATTCATAAAACCGCCTGGAACACTCGGTTCTGAAGTTCCATTTGGGATGAAAATGATGCACATAATAAAACTAAGTATAACATAATACTACTGAAAAAACCTACCCAACCGACCTTTAAATATATTTCTTGATCAAGTGGATGGTAAGGGGAACAGGTGTAGCGGTGATGCGATGCAGGAGTGACAGACAGACAACGATAATTTGGTGAACAAGTGTTTATTGTGCTGTTTCCAGGTCTGGCGACCGTCAAATAATAAATCCCCGGCAGTACACAACAATGTGTAAAGCACGGGGAGCGTGAATAATCCCACACAGTCCTGAACAGAAAACAAATGCACGGTCACCAGTCCTGGGTGAACTCAGTCGTGCAGGTGCTCTGTGCAGTGGTGCTCCGGATAGTGCTTTTGTGGCGACAGCTCCGGAGGTGTGCTTTAACTGTCTAGTAGTGCGAAAAAAGGACAGACAATTATAGACAGACAGAAATAACACACAACACGTAACACTTATTCTCTTTATATTTCTGAGAGCTCCTCTCTCAGTCCTTCTCTCCTCCTGTTTAACCCAAACGAAGGAAAAGAACAGCGTTACCCTGGCCCCTATATGTAATCCCGCATGATATCTAGGTAAACGGTTGCAGCTGCCTTATTACTTGCAGCTGCCCCTCGTTTACCTGTCAAATCAATACGGTCTTACAACAGAGTCTCGCTTCCTTCCAGGCTGACCCACTTTCCGGTCCCGGAAACGAACTGTCAGGCCAGCCCTTCCAGATACTTCTCCTCCCGTTCTTTAGCGCCCTCACAGGTCGGGAGGAAGATTTATCACCAGAACTCATTGTATTTCTGTCACAGAGGCAAATTTCAACTGTTTGACACAATGTTACAAGATCCTTCACTGTTGTAATTAAACATTGTTGCTAAGTTACAATGTACATTTTTCTGTAGGTTCTTTCTGGCTTTAACAAAGTTGGGAGGTTACATTCTTTCTCTCTTTCTCTCATATTTTTTTTTATCCCTGCCGCCACCAGTAAGTAAGCTCCTTCACCTGCTGTCAGCAGAATAAATAGCGTGCGCAAATTCAGACTTGTTTCCATGACAATTTGTTTGCTAATTATAATTTTCCGACTGGTATTTTTGCTTCTAATTAGTTCGCAGTTAGGGTGTGACACTTTGGGAAATACCATGCACAGTCATCTCAATTGTCCTTCTGCAATTCTGGCCAAATTACTACCGCTTAGTAAATGAGGCCCTAATCTTAAAAAGTCGAAGTCCAGAAGATGCTCCCTGAAAGAAATATATTGATGCTTTCCCCTGGAAATATACATGTGAGGTCAACAAAGAAAGCCAATATTAATTGCACAAATTAAAATAGAGCTTGGAATTTAAAGTGGTATAACAAAAAGAAAAACATGTGTTATTTGTACAATGTGCCAATGCTTGGCAATAGCTATCTTTTGGGTCGTAGAATGGCTTATTTCTAACATAGTTTAAGCTGTCTGTTAACCACTTCAGCAATCCTCCATCCTCCAGAAGTAACTTTTGGATGCCCACACTTTATGTAGTGTCTGTAGGCCACAGAGGATAAGAGACCAGCCAGTCTGCCCTGTGTAGGACTGAATGATTTTATAGCACTTATTTTGTTAATGAGCAAGTTCCTTTTTACACAAAGCAAGTGAAAATGTGTAACTTTTGATCCTTTCTTGTAAACTAAAATAAATAAATAAGAACAATGACAATAAAAAACAGGAATAGGGTTATTTTACGAGTTAATAACCTTTTTATCTTTAAGGACATTATTAAAAATGAGTAACAGTTTATTCACTCTGTTGGCCATTGAATATGTTGTTGATTGGTTAGTTTGAAGGATGAGTAGCCTAGAATACATCAATATAGCTTGTTTATGTATGGGTATAATTAAGAAATGGAATGTAATGTCCAGTATGGTATTAAGGACTGTTACAAAGTGAAGGTCACTGGCAAAAAAATACTACGGTATGTCTGGACATGCTCAGCTGGTGTCAGGAGGTGAAGCTATACATCTGTATTAAAAACGAATTAGAAAATGTATATACTATTCAGAAGTAATTCCTACAATACACAATTTGAAATCATATATTTATTTTCAGAAATTAATTTGAAAGATGACCTTGAATTACTTTCACTGGCGTAGGCTGCTCAATATGCTCTCTTTCTCTCAACCAATATCAGGAATGGAAAATGATACTGTGACAAAGAGAAAGAGCCTAAGCTGGAAATCTCTCTCCGGATCAGAAAGGGCGCCGTGTAAGGTGGAAGCACATAGCGGCACATACACTAAATAAATCCTTTGCGATCGGCTACGGGGCAGGCAGCGAATGGACAAAGGATGTCGCCAGGCTGATTGCAGGGAGGAGTTGGGTAGTACAAAGGGGACGCTGCTACGTGAATACTGTCCCTCACGCTAAGATTACACATTCAGCTGGAGCATGCATTTGTTTTGTTTTTGTGTGTTCACAAAGGAGTAGCGCGGAAAGCGGAGCTGCAGCCACAGAACCAGCTCATTGGAACGACTCACCAGCACTTTACAGCACAAACAGCACACGGACACCCTGATCATTTTCCCTGAAGCACAGAGCACAGTTTCATGCATGGAGGATTGCAGCTATCGGAGTGTTCTTTTTGTTTGGGACTGAAACCTGCCATGCTTACAGACTCCCCTATACCATTAATGGTATAGGGGTGGCTTGTTTTTGTCATTGTTTAATAAAACAAGGACGTTATTTTTGGGAGAAATACTGTGTTGTTTGGATTATTATCACGTCTGGATTGTGTTGAAGATATATTGCAATAGTACATAAACATAGGACACATCATGAGTTTATTGTAAACACTGCAGGGTGTTCTATTACACATGAGCACCCTGTGAATTACTAAAATATGTAATCAATTTGTTCCTGGTATTTCTGTTCCTCAAGTAACCACCTCTTTACTGTACAGCCACACACATTTATCCACTCACTTCAGCATGATCTTCTTTGAATGTTTTGAATGTTTGATGGTCCTCTGGCCTTCCATCTGCAATATTTGTCAGTGTTGTCCTTGTGGCCAATGGTGGCTTCACCTGCACCCTGGCAGGCATTGCAAATTGTTATTGAAGAGGCAAGAAAAAATAAATATCTAAACTAACCACAAGATGGCACTGCACACCCTAATCAGGTAAGAACATACGGGTATAGTGCATGTGTCGAGATTTTGGACTGTCACGTTTGTTAGATCAAAGTTGTTTCAGGGAACATATTTGGCACACCTAAAAAAATCATCAGAGTTTTAAATTCATACCCTGTGGAGCAGTTATTACAGTAGCAGAAATATATCTTATATAAGTGAACAATAATACGACATAAGCATACAGTATCTCCAGGAGAAAACCACTTTTATATGCTCTTGGAATTCAATAATGATTGTATGAAAGGAAGAAACTTCGGTACGCTCAACTAGTTGATGAAGCAGAACAGCCTGGATGGAGAGTCCAGGTTTACCCAGTGGAGGTGGGATGTCGAGGATTTGTGGCACACTCCACAACCCGGTTTCTCAGAAACATCGGATTCAGTGGTCAAGAGTTGCGACGCATGGTAAGAACTTATCTGAAGCAGCAGAGAGGAGCAGCAACAAACTCTGGCTGAAATGAAAAGATTTTGGTTGGGGATCTCAAGTACAATAGAAAGAAAGCAATGTTGATGGAAAGGAAGGTAAGTGAGCTGAGGAGGCAGTGTGGTCCAGTGGTTAAAGTCCTGGGCTTGTAACCAGAAGATCACTGGTTCAAAACCCAACTCTGCCACTGACTGACTCACTGTGTGACCCTGAGCAAGTCATTTAATCTCCTTGTGCTCCATCACTACCTTCAACCCCCCCCCCCCCCCCCCCAAATAAATCATTGTTTTAATCCAGCTCAATAATATTTTGGATTCCAAAAGGCCCAGCATAAAATCAAATAATCATTGCAGCACAAAAGTCACAAAAGCAAGGAAGTTCTTTAAGATAGCTGTAGAGAAAATGATAACTACATCTCAATTGTAGAGTGACATAGCTCAGGAAACTACAAAAAAAAACATAATAAATAATAAAAAATAAAAAAAAATTTTAAAAATGAGTTTTTGTCGAGATACTTAACAATGGGGGAGTTTCCAAGTTCTAATTTTTCTCGAGACATTGTGCTTGAGCCAAATGAAAAATTAACCTATACATTTCAGGTTTATATTGGCTCAGTTTATTTTACTCGTGAAGACCCTCTTTCCACCTGAAGTCATGCAAATGAAGGGGAAAGGAGGAGGTTGGTATGCAAATTAGCCATGCGTAGAGTTCTTGTGCTGTTTTCGCAGACAGCTCGCAGTTGTGCCCACCCCCAATTAGGGTGACTAGACGTCCCGATAAAATCAGAATCATCATGATATTAGGGGCTTTGTCCCGCATCCCAATCGAGGTACTGTCGGGATGCCATTTGTCCCGATTTTTAGAGTAAACGAAAACCCAGGCATAAAATATAACATTTTTATTTTCTCATCAGGAAATTTCATAAAAGTGGCTGCTATACTGTCTCGCGGTGCAACAGCATACTCTACTAGTTTAGGGCGTGTTGTTTTTTGTGACTTGTTTGCATCTATGCAGCTACCCAATCACATTAACCTGCAGTCATATGATGCGGGCTGCAAACTGTGTCATGTGTTTTTGTTGCATGCCACATGGTTTACTGGCAAAGTCTTATGATGGCTGGTGTTGTTGACAATCCTGTCAATAAAAAGCAAAAAAGACTTAACGGAGTGGGAAAAAAATTACACCTGGATTCAATCATATGACTGGTTTAGAAATGGAGCTGACTTTCCGAAAGTCAGCTCCATTTCTAAGGTTGACGCATACCCTATTCCCCGGCTGACCGACCTCTTGGAGCGACTGGGGGCTGCTTGCTTTTTAACAGCTCTAGACCTGACGAAGGGTTACTGGCAAATCTCTTTGTCACTAAAGTCCCCTGGAGCATATGGGGAACTGTGTTAAGCCAGAGGAGTTAGTGCTACTGGGGGAGAGATACAGAAGGGTCGGACAGCCAGAGCTTCTTGTTTTGTTAACTCAACTATTCGACACTGTCTGTGTGACCAGGAATGGTGATTCAGGGAGCATTGTGACCAAGGAGTGTTATCCTGACTGGTGGATAGTGAATATTGGCGGTGCCAGCTCATTCCCTTTCGACCCGTGACCCCTACCTATTGGAAGACGGCTATCTCCCTGCACTGTTTTATATTGTTTATTCATTTTTTTCCAACTTGTAAATACCTGTACACGTGTGTAAATATTGACACCAAAAACATTGTTTTGAAAATTGTTTTATTCAGCTGCTGGTGCTGCCCCTACCACTCACACACCTTCAAGTACAACATTTTAAAAAATGTTTTCCACAAATCCCAGTGTTGCAGACAAATTTGTTGCATGTATTTGACTTCACTTAACTGATTCGCAAACAAGCCAAAATACTATTTAAAGTGTGATTGAGTGTGTGAATTTTGTCAAGATTTTGTTTATAATTGGTCAAGATGGCAGTTCAAAATGTGTATTTTCGAAAGCTGACTGAACAACAGCAACAAGAAAAAAGAAAGTGAAAATATCGTGCTGGAATATGCAATGTTTTAACAACATAAAAAACCTGTAGCTGTTCAGAGTGGTGCGAGAATTCAAAGAAAAAAGAAAACAAATAGATACCGCATTGCTAAATATTCAAAAATATATATTTTTTCATTATTGAATCTGTATCAAAAAATAAATGCATGTGTCTCAAAACATTCTCTCTAAGATGTGTGCAGCTCCAAGAGCGCCAACAGAGGATGCTGATGTCACAGGTAAGTTTAACATCAGACACTGGACAGTAAAAACAGATGTTGGTGACACTGATGGTTTAGATGTGCCCAGAGTGCTCCCAATGATGTTATAGCCTCTAATACCATCCACAACCTCTATTGAATTGCTTGGGACACCCTTCTCTGATAAAGTTCTGCTTTGAGGCAGGTCCTCCACCACTGGATTTCTAAGGTTTATATATATATACAGTGCCTTGCAAAAGTATTCAGACCCCTGACCAATTCTCTCATATTACTGAATTACAAAATGGTACATTGAAATTTCATTCTGTTTGATATTTTATTTTAAAACACTGAAACTCAAAATCAATTATTGTAAGGTGACATTGGTTTTATGTTGGGAAATATTTTCAAGAAAAATAAAAAAACTGAAATATCTTGCTTGCATAAGTATTCAACCCCCACACATTAATATTTGGTAGAGTGTGGCAATGTGCCCGCCCCTGTGTGCATGTTATGATTTAACTTATAAGACACAAAAGGGTTTTAAATAATCTCAATAGGTTATGTTTTGATGTTTTCTTTAAGCACCTCCAGTGTTTAAAGGAATGGGCTTGTAACCAGGAGGTCCCCGGTTCAAATCCCACCTCTGCCACTGACTCATTGTGTGACCCTGAGCAGGTCACTTAACCTCCTTGTGCTCCGTCTTTCGGGTGAGACGTAGTTGTAAGTGACTCTGCAGCTGATGCATAGTTCACACACCCTAGTGATCGTGGTTGCACAGAATTAATTCACGTGCTGGGATTCAAGTGAATAATTAATTAGTAATTGAATCCCAGCACCTGAATTAATTCTGCGCAACCCCGTGCTCACATACTATACTTTAAATGCACGTGCAGTGATGTGCAATCCCGTGCCTAAATACAAATATACAATTTAAATCACACGTGAAACACAGACCCGTTTATATTCCGTGTACCAATCTCTATACACCAACATTAACACACGCAACATACAACACATAACACACACATGCACACAGGGGCGGGCACATTGCCACATAGAGCCACCTTTCGCTGCAGTGTGGAGTAGTGGTTAGGGCTCTGGACTCTTGACCAGGGGGTTGTGGGTTCAATCCCCAGTGGGGGACACTGCTGTTGTACCCTTGAGCAAGGTACTTTACCTAGATTGCTCCAGTAAAAACCCAACTGTATAAATAGGTAATTGTATGTAAAAATAATGTGATATCTGTATAATGTGAAATAATGTATAATGTGATATCTTGTAACAATTGTAAGTCGCCCTGGATAAGGGCGTCTGCTAAGAAATAAATAATAATAATAATAATAACAGCTTTAAGTCTTTTGGGGTAAGTATGTACCAGCTTTGCACACAGTGTCGGAGTGATTTTGGCCCATTCTTCTTGGCAGATTTGCTCCAGGTTGTTCAGGTTGGTTGGACAACGCTTGTGGACCGCAATTTTCAAATAGTGCCACAGATTCTCAATGGGATTGAGATCAGGACTTTGACTGCGCCACTATAGGACATTCACCTTTTTGTTCTTGAGCCACTCCAATGTTGCTTTGGCCTTGTGCTTGGGATCATTGTCCTGCTGAAAGGTGAATTTCCTCCCAAGCTTCAGTTTTTTAGCAGACTGAAGCAGGTTCTCTTGCAGTATTTCCCTGTAATTTGCTCCATCCATTCCTCCTTCAATTTTAACAAGATGCCCAGTCCCTGCTGATGAGAAGCATCCCCACAGCATGATGCTGCCACCACCATACTTCACTGTAGGGATGGTGTGTCTTGAGGCATGGGCAGTGTTAGGTTTGCGCCACACATAGCACTTTGAGTTTTCGCCAAAAAGCTCTATCTTTTTTAGTTACAAAACAACTGCCAAAAATGAGTGGCATTTCACCTATTTCCTTTAATATATTTGGGGATGAAACTCCACATAACTGGTACAACACCAACTTTCTGAGTGAAGACAGCAGTCCACCTGAAAAAAATAAATAAATGAAATATGTGCGAGGAACAGCTAAATTAAACAGAAGAAAACAAAGATTGAAAAAAACACAAACAAAGAAAATAATAACTACAGCATGGGCTGGTTAATGTACTTAAAGAAAAAATATGGACACTCATTTTATGGAAATAAGTACAAAAAATTTTAACAACATTAAGGGAATTTTATGCCAGTACAAAAAGTTCAACTGGGAACCAGTATTCAGTCTCCGGTTTTATAACGCTGAGCTGCACGAAGTACATATTTTAACAGTAGCAGTTTTAACATCTCTGCTGACAGCGAGTTTAAAACCAGCAATAATGTATTCCTGTCAGTCAGGAAAACTCTTAGAAAAACAGGTAAAGACAAGGCGAGACACCCCCCCCCAAATTACCGGCCTGGATTTGAAGTGTCTGCGGGAAACTGAGGTCCAGGATAAACTGTATTTTGACATCTAATGGTACTACGATGTAGGGGCTCCCGAGTGGCGCATCCAGTAAAAGCACTCGCTAGAGTGGAGGATGCGCTCTATAGCCTGGACATCGCCGGTTTGAGTCCAGGTTATTCCACAGCCAACCGTGGACGGGAGCTCCCAGGGGGCGGCGCTCAATTGGCCGAGCGTCGTCCGGCGGGAGGGAGGGTAAGGTTGGCCAGGGTGTCCTCGGCTCACCGCGCACCAGCGACCCCTGTAGTTTGGCCGGGCGCCTGCGGGCTTGCCTGTAAGTTGCCCAGAGCTGCGTTGTCCTCCGACGCTGTAGCTCTGAGGCGGCTGCACGGCGAGTCTGCAGAGTGTAAAGAAGCGGGCAGCTGACGGCACACGCTTCGGAGGACAGCGTGTGTTCATCTTCACCCCTCCCGAGTCAGCGCAGGGGTGGTAGCGGTGAGCTGAGCCTAAAATAATTGGGCATTTCAAATTGGGGGGAAAATAATAAAAACTAATTGGCAACGACTAAATTAAAAAATAAATAAATAAATAAAAAATAGTACTACGATGTTCAGCAATTCTAGATTTAAGAGAACGCGTAGTTTTGCCAATATATGCTTTACCGCATGGACAAGATATCATATAGATTACACCAGTCGTTTTACATGATATTACTCCTTTTATAGGAATGGCTTTACCAGTAAGTGGATGTTTAAATAAGTGTGACTTAAATGTGCGATTACATTGAGCACAAGAGCCACATTTGTAATTACCATCTGATATGGGGGCCAGAGGTGTCTGTTTTGATGCAAGGGGTAAATCTGCCCTAGCTAGGGTATCTCTTAAATTACGTCTTCGTCAAAGTTAGACGGGGAGGGTCCAAAAATGATTTTGATATTGTAAGATCAGATTAAATTGACTGTATGGTAAACTATTCTTTAAAGGTAAGGAATGACAACTGTCTGCCCTTAACAGTGTGTTACGATCAGTAGGTTTACAATCCACAAATCCAGAAAGTGAATGCACTTATGATCAAATTGCATAGTAAATTTGAGATGTTCATTATAAAAATTCAGAATGTATCAGTGTATCTTTTCCAAGTCACTATATGTTTTAAGAAATGGTTAATCTGGGGGTTCAAAATGAATAATTCTTCCAAATATCCAACATATAGATTTGCATAATTAGGGGCTAACAAAGCACCCATAGCTGTACCTTTAGTTTGAAGATAAAAATCTGATTGAAAAGCTAAATAATTTTTAGTTAATACTAATTCAGCCAATGTTAGAATACACAATTTAGAAGATAAAATATCCAAATCTCGCTTGTTAAGGAAATGTTCCAGAGCTTGAAGACCACCACCATGTGGAATATTAGTATAAAGAGTGGTGTCCAGTATAACATGCTTATAGCTATAATGAGCTATAACACTTAGGCAAGCAAGCATTTCAGATATTTTATGTGCAATTGCAACTGTACATATTGGGTTAAAAGGGTCATTGAATGGCAGCGTCCATGTTGAAGTTGCTCGGGCCAGCACTGTCCTCTCTGTCTCATTGAGGGCGGTCTTGCTGTGGAGTAGTGGATCCTAGCGCTGCCACCAAATGTCAAAGGTTACTTACTCAGATCTGCTTTTAAGAATGTTGTCGAGAGAGACAAAGGGTTTTCTTTGCCCAGGTTTATTTACAATCATAATTCCTAGCACAGTATCTTTTCATACAATAAAGAATATATATTTTCACATGAAAAAAGAACAAAACAAAATACTGTGAAAAAGCCTTACCTTTCACAGGCATAATATGTGCCATCCACCTACGTGGCTACGCTATACGTTGGGTTGCCTTGACAACTCAATAAACTGTTATTCTTAGCAGTGTAAAAGTGAGAATTCAGAAATAAAAAGAAATCTAGCATTCTAACGCTGATCGTCCACCCCAGTTCCAGCAGAGAACCTGAAGATTAATCAAATTAGCCGGAGAGGTAGCTCCACTTCTATCTTTCAACAATAAACTTTACACCTAAAATAAGGGCCACAGTGCAGTACCTGTCACAGTTGTACATTTATAATTGTTCTTAAACAGCCGCAATAAGACCTTTTAAACAGATGAGTATACCTGACCACAGGATATTGAATTCCGATTAAGCAATAGTGTCTTCATGTAAACTCCCTTGTTATACTGCCAATGTTGTATGGTGGTGTGACAGGCTACACCCCGCCCCTGTGTGTGTGTGTGTGTATTATTTTGTATTTGTTGTATATTATTTAAAATGTATTGTTTAATTTGTATAAAACACAATGTTTTGTTATTGTTGTTTTTGCAGCATGGATGGGTTTAAACTTCCCCATCCATGCTAAACCCGTGCAGAAGTGACCGTCGCCAGATGATTGATTGATTCATTTATTACTAATTTGGAGACATGTATAGAAACCCACAGCTTTGGCTGATTGGGGAGGGTGTTCAGAGGCAGAAGGAGACGTGAGTGAAAGAGAAACTAAAAGAAATCATTACAACTGCTATTCGTTCTGGGTTTATACCAGTGCGATACTTGTGTGTTCCATGTCTATTTGTCTGTCTGTTTTGGCCAATGTGCTTTTTTGTTTTGTTTTGTTTAGTTTAAACGTTTTATTTATTAATAAAACGTGCCGCAGCGCCTTCATAACCCAGTGCTGTCTCTGTGTGTGCTTCTCCTTCCTGGCCTGACGTCACCACACAAGCCAGCCTGTTCACAGGTGGAAATGCACAAATGCAAAGACAAGACAGTAATTTTGTGTTGCTCCTGAAGAAATGGATGACACTCAAATTCTTATCTCAAATCAGACAATGGCATTGAACACAATGAACTAAAAAAAAAAATAGCATTGAAAAAAAAAAAAAAAGATTTGTTTGAGTTCTGAGGAAGCTGTCTTTGAACACGCATTGTAAAGATATTTATTTTTCTGCCTCTAAGGTGAAATCATTTCACTGAACCAGTTGTAATTTGCTGATTTAATTGCACCACAGATTACATTTTATATTTGTTTACTTTATCCCGGCTTGGGTCAGTTTTTGATTACACAAATTAACAGTTACATCGGCCATTATATTTGTGTACCTTTATCCCAAATCTGCACTAGAAAAAAAATAGTATTATTGTATTTCTTTGAAAATAAAGCAAAACGAGAAACATGCTCAGCCACAAATGTTTTATTAAAATATCTCAGTAGCACAAAAGCAATAATCATTATCTTACAAAGTATTATTTTTTAAAGCACAACAAGTGTGTTTTCCACATCTATTCATAGAAATATTAGCGAAATATGCAGTTTATATCCTGTAATCAGTAATACAGCCAGGTGATTATTATTAATAATAATAATAATAATAATAATAATAATAATAATAATAATAATAATAATCATAATCTTTATTTTTATATAGCGCCTTTCATAGTGGACCACGATCACAAAGCGCTTTACAAGATACGAGACTAGGGTGTGTAAACTATGCATCAGCTGCAGAGTCACTTACAACTACGTCTCACCCGAAAGACGGAGCACAAGGAGGTTAAGTGACCTGCTCAGGGTCACACAATGAGTCAGTGGCAGAGGTGGGATTTGAACCGGGGACCTCCTGGTTACAAGCCCATTCCTTTAAACACTGGAGGTGCTTAAAGAAAACATCAAAACATAACCTATTGAGATTATTTAAAACCCTTTTATAAAAACTCAATTTATAGTTACTCCTAATATACAGTGTATAGACACGTCCAAGCTATAGAAAGAAATTGTGTAAGGAGAAACTATACATATTTCCATAAGGCAGCTTGTGCCTGCCAGTCTTTTATTTGAATACAACTTTGCTAGCACTCTGGCAGTGACTTCATCGATTGTTTCAGGTAGAGGTGTTTTATGCTAGTGAGGGAGACGGTTCACTCTATATACCCTCTAGTTTCCTAGTTAGGAACTTTTTAAAAGGTTAGTGACAAGTTGGTCTAAGAAACTTTTAAAATATGTAATTATATATTCATTAAAAAACTGCGTCTACAGAGGTCACTGTTGTTGCATGATAAAACACAATTCCTGGTATTGTTTGCTTAAAACACGAATAATACAGAAAAAAGCACAAGAAGACACTTTGTTCTTACTAAAGTATAGTCTAAGAAATATATACATGAAGATTTATATCCCTCGCTTATAGCTGACCTCAAGTTCAAGCCCTCTCTTCTAGTTGGTGACTTCAGTTAGTGTATTGATCCAATTGGCTAGTCGAACTGTGATTTACTGTAAGAAAGTCTCAGAAATAGCTCATTAACTGAGAGGATTGCATTACCCTCATTGCTGTAATTGTGTGTCCATATTGCTGTTTAATAGTGATTCATTTCAAACAGCACTTGTCAAATCCTGATCACATTAATAAAGCAGGATTATGTTATTATGTAACTGTGTTTGTCAACTTTTCTAATGATTTAATTTACAAGTCGGTTTTATTTTACTACTATAAATACTGGTTCTATTGTTATTAGCTTCCAGTTGTTTGATCATATTAAGGATTTAGAAATTAAATTAGTTTTAACGAACAAACATTTTGGTTCTAAACATTTTGAACATTTGTATTTATCAAACTATACTTAACACAGAGTTGTACTATAAATAAGCACCTTTTCATGTTTATCCATCACATTGTTTCCTTCAATATGAACAAATATTACCAACCAAGGAGTGGACTTCTAAGGGAATAAATCGATCAGAAAAAAACTAACTTTACATTAATGTCTAGAATGAGTAACAACATAATGAATCAAATCAATGCTCTACTCCTTGAGATTAGTGGTAGCTCTTATGCAATCTCAATATACATTTACGATGAGTGGAGGAGGTAATCTTTAGATGCAAAGATTTTTTTTAAATAAAATTTTAAGATACAATTATTTTTTCTAAATTTATGAAACCTCCATCAGGCCTTGTGTTTATGTTCCAGATGAAACAAAGTGCATTTCAGTGTTCACAACAGCTCCCCCTGTGGTGCCAACTCTCTGTTTGAAGATAAAAGGAAATGCCTTTTTAAAAGACTTTCTGAAGTTGGCCCCCATGAAAGCATACACGATGGGGTTGACAGATGAGTTGGAGTAGGACATGCAGTGGGCCCAAATTTTGATCTTGTACGTCTCATAATTCTTCTGAAAGTTGGAGTCGAAAGCCTGAAAGAGGATGAAGAATTGAATGGGACCCCAGCAGATTGTAAAGAGCACGACAATCACCACCACCATCTTGGAAATCTTGGTGCGTATAGCCTCAGATCTTTCTGCTAAAAGCTGGACCTGCAAGATATTAGACATAGGCATGCTGTAGATATTGTCATTTGCATCTCTTAAATAAACTGAAATGAATAGATAAATGTACATTATATAAATTACAATATTTTTCATAAAGTTAGCACAGTCCTCAGTTGGCTAGATGTAGCAGAGAACCATTTTATTATTTGATGCATTCTCTGCCAGTGATTGTTTTACTAGCTTACCAATTACTGAAAGAGAAAGCATGTTTTCATGGAACCTAGAAAATATCAATAGTGTTTAAACATCAAGGTTTCACTTATTGTATTAATATACTTGTATATCACTGTGACATTGTTTTTCCTATGTTGCTGAGATGAATTCGAAGAGGGGTGGAAACATATATATCAGAATGGATACGCATGAAATAAATACATTCATGGTCTTTACTGTGACAAAAAATGTCCATCAGCATATGGTTGCCTGACTTCTTTATAGTTAACCATGATTGTTTTTTTTTAATTTACACACACACAAGGAACACCTGATTAAGATGAAACACTCAGCTCATATTCAGGAAGGACCCAGGAAACAAAAAGATGATAAATATACAATAATTTCCTTCACAAAATAGGATTCCTAAGATGGGCACACACTCTAGTGCCTAAGTTCAAGATAATAAATGAATAAGGCACTCAAGAAGCACAGCATCATGTGCTAATCTACCTTGAGCTTGTTTTCTTAATAACAGGCTTAATTAGAGTATACTGAATCTAAACCACTTTCACTGACTCTTGACCTGTCAGGACATTAGTGCATCCTCTGATTCTGTCTTCAGAAACTCTAAGCAGAACACTTTGGGGTAGACATACACAGTGACCCTCAGCTCTCGTAGTTTGCATCAGCATATGGAGAGACAACCTGCTGACGCCCTTGGATAATATGGACAACCTGACCCTAGAACTGACCCCAGTATAACCAAATGCTAAAACTAAACCAGCACACTTCCATGGGTATTTAGCAGCTTTCAAATGTTTACTATATTTAAAGACTAGAATAATGAAGGGAAGGTTGCTCTAAATTTTTAAGTTGGGTGCCATTTTGTATCAAAGTGTTCTGTAAGCGTGTGAGTAATTTCACATGCTGACAGTTGATACAAAAGCTCTCCCTCATGCTCACATTTTCTTTACACGTTTCACTGCACCCCCGATGACACATTTCATCTGGGCTAACACAGTTTCACTGTATGTGTCACTTCTTTGTTCAGAATTAGTGAAACCCTTATAACAGCCTACTACAGTTTACCATTGTAACGGTAGAAAATCACACTAAAATGGCAAACCAATTATATATAAGCATAGTAAAGCACGATTAAAAAAAAAATTTAAAAAAAACATGGTTGGCCCTAATTAAGTGCACATGACATGTTACAAGAATGTATTGTTCTATTTTTATCATGCACAAATCTTACCTGGTAGTTGTTATCTGATGGTTCAACCACTGGTCTGCTCATTCTTTTCAGCATGAATGCATAGCAAACACAAATTGTAACAAGTGGCAGAAGATACACTGCCAAAAAGGTGTAGAGAATGAACGTCTTCTGATGGTAGACTGAGGGGAACGCCTCGATGCAGTACGTCTGAGGTCCATACCAGTATCCTGTGTCTAGCGTCTGATATGCAGCAACAGGAACGGACAGAACAAAGGAACCTGAAATACAGACATTAAAACTTGGAAGACTCTGTTTTCTGCTTTTTTGGCCTTGTGACTATCTGGAAGAGGAATTAGGTTGACATATACTATTACGTTTATAGTTCATTATTTGTTTTTTTATTCAGGCATCAAAGAGACCCTGTGACAGAGCGCGAATGAATCCTAGTCAACAATCTTAGCTGCTCAATAACATAGACAGGATCTCCAGCCTTTAATGACAAATTAGAAGAAAAATCAAGAACAAAGTTTTAGTGGTCTGAATAATTCTGTAACTTTCATTTGCCTCAGTCTGCTGGTCCTTTTTTTGGCAGCTAAATCTCGTAGCCATTTTAGCAGCAGAAGCTGCTAGAGAGTCAATTATCCGATCTTTGATCAACAGTACTGTTTAATCAACCGAACGCACCTGTAATCATGTGATGAATTACGTGTGGTGTATTATGCACACAGCCTCTGCAGCAGACTGAGGCAAATGAAAGTTACATAATTATTCAGATCACTAAAACCTTAGATGGAGCATTGTGTGCTTTAAATTGTTACAGTTAAGCAAATTAAAACAGTCACCTCATTCTTGATTTTTCTTCTATTTTGTCAGCAAGGGCTGGAGATCCGGTCTATGTTATTAAAATCTGAGGTATTATAGATCACTGTGCCATTCACAATCTATGTATGGTACATAAGGCTTTGTGGTCCAGTGGTTAAAGAAAAGGGCTTGTAACCAGGAGGTCCCTGGTTCAAATCCCACCTCAGCCACTGACTCATTGTGTGACCCTGAGCAAGTCACTTGTGCTCCGTCTTTCGGGTGAGACGTAGTTGTAAGTGACTCTGCAGCTGATGCATAGTTCACACACCCTAGTCTCTGCAAGTCGCCTTGGATAAACAAATAATAATAGCATTGTTTAATGCTGTCTCAGAGGAATAAATATTGACCTGTCGCTTGCTCCTCTGCATATGCGCTGTGGAAGCAGCTGGGACACGCAATGGGAGATGCGTTGCCAGGCAACCAATTGAGCAGGGAGGTTCGGGGCTTGGCTGATCGAGAGTTCCTGATTGGCTAGAGGCCGTACCACGGGGAACCTACGGCCAGTTCAAAAAGCAGTTGCGCCCCAGATCTTGGCTGCTGCTAGGCCACTGACCCACAGACGTGTGCTGCACTGACATTTTCGTGTTTCACTGAAGATGAGAGTGTCTGCTCCAGGGGAAAAAGACTACAGAACCCTTCATCTGCCAGACAGATTCAGTGAAGACACTGCCCAGCCGGGATCATCGGAAGTCGCAGGGCAGATGCCGGGACTCTGGGTGCAGTCGAGATAGTTTAGTTTAGGGATGTTTATCCCATACCACTATAGTGAGGATTTCATAGTGTACAATCAGCACTCACATATCCGACTATACAATTGTGACTTCAGTGACGGTTAAACGAGTGTGACGCATATCTGATTATTTCATTTTGGCCCGTTCCACCCTTGTCCGTTTTTTCAGGGCACACAAAAAGATACAATGTCAAAATTACATAACTGAAAGGACTGTGTTTTAAAATAAGTATAATTCAATTTAGATGCACTGTAGTTGGTTTTGTTGGTATATATTTTCAACAGAAGTATTTTAATTCAGAACCATATGGTTCTGAAAATATCACTTGCCAAAAGAGATGACAGGTGGACTGTAATACAGTACATACTTTTAAATCCGGTACGTATTGTAGCAGTATGTAAAATTCCCCATTAACGACCCAACAGCAGAATTAAATAAAAAATGTTACCAAGCACAGAACTGAGTAAAACGGGAAAGGCAATGCAATTTAGCAAAAGATATTTTAAAAAAAAAACAGTTTTCAGAATTAAAACAGCATCCAAAGTTAGTATTCAAAATTGCATATAGTGCTCGATACGGCCCTAATGTCACAGTTCACTTGCAAATGAAAATGCGCAAAAGCAACTAAAGATCACAGATTTTTTTTTTTTAATGCATCACAGTATCTAAAACTGTTTAATGATTAACTGTTTTACATTACCGTAGCTTGTCTCGTTTAATATTTATTTTTTTGCTGCATTTTCATCATGTGAAACTGGAGGAAGAGCTGTGTAACTGCACAATAAAGACAAACTGATTTGGCACGCAAGAAAGAAAATGCGGGTTGTTACGGATAAACAAATAAATGGTAATATTGAAGACATGGGCTTTGTGTCAGAAAACTGGTGATGGAGTCGGAAATCACATGTGACGGGTAATTGCATTAATTTGTTACATATATATGGAAATTGATTTGTTTCTTAATACAAGGACAGTATCTGACTGTAGTAGGTTCTGACATGTATCTCAGTGTAGTATATCCAAGTGCTGACTGTAGTAGGTTCCTGGAGCGAGACCTCTCTTTTAGTGGGAGTAGCGCTCGCCATCTGTGGGCTTTTATTTGATAGCTGTGTTTTGTTGATTAAATCTGGCACTAGGGTTACCATTGTTGGTACCCTAGTGTCTGCACTTGTATGTTTATTAAATATGTGCGCCTGTGCGGCATGTTAAACACCAATGCTCTGTGTCTTGGCTCTTATTATCAGTGACGACCCACACAGGTAACGTCTCCCCCTGTTACACCTGCATCAGTAAATAGCTTTGGTATCTGCTCTATTTTTGATGTGTTCAAAACATAATTCTGCCTTTCATTGAATACAGGTTAAATATAAACGATTGTTTATGCTTCCAGATACATTTTCTAAGTATTGTTTTGACCTATTTTGCTCTATCAAACCTCAGTTCTAAAAATAAATAAACAAAACAATGTACAGGGCACCTCGCCCTGTTACAGAGACCCAACAATTAAATAAATTATGCAGATACATTATAATAAATAATATATGTATTTTTAAAATTTTATTTTATGCTCCTCATGGTACTTGAAGCAAAAAATCTTTTTGATCTTAGATATAGCAATAGACAGATACCTATCCAGATGCCAACGCTGACTGCCATAGCCACTCTGGAAGTACGATGCCGCAGCGACTGTAGTGGGTAGACAGTGGCGTAGCAGCGGTCCATGCTCATGGCTGTTAGGGTGATGCAGGTTGCTTGTGCTGTCACCTGCAGAGTTAGAAGAGGACATGTAGTACAAAATGGTTACTGCTTATACATATGATTACCAAGTTAAATCACCTGTATAAAAAAAAAAGAATCTGTCTATAATGATCAATTTTAAATTATAAGGGTTATATATTTACAAAGTGTTTATTAAAGTTTTTTTTTTAAAGGAAAAATAATCTGCAAATATTATAGAACTAGCAAGACACATCTAGGGTGCATGTAGCTCTTAAATTAACCTCTGGGGATATTTATTGGAAGCTTTGGAATCAATACTTTCTTGAAATGTAAAATACCAAAGCAATACATAAAAGCTAAGGCAATACCTAAAATACATGTACTGTAATCTTAATTGCACACTTCTTAAAAAAAATGCATGTTACCTGTATTATAATATGAAAGAATAACAGAAAGCAATTATTAGTAATAATAAATAGCAAGGATAAAGGTCAGCATAAACCATTTGTACTTCTAAGTGCTGTATCATAAATAATCTCTGGGGGTTGTTTATTGGAAGCTTCGGGACTTCGGTGTTCTGTTTTTTATTTTAAAAAAAAAATTAAATATATATATATATATATATATATATATATATATATCTTAAATCTAAAAAAGAGAATGTAACTGCCTCTAAAGTCTACAGTACAATATTACAAAGTTAAGTTACTGGCACCAGCTCCACGGTCAGCTTACTGTACCATGACTTTCAAGTGTCATATTAACATCATATTAACATAATATGTGAATATGTGTGAATAAATTGCTTTATACTGTGTGTAATTGCATTTTCTCTGCCTCACCTTGCTTACATCAATAATGTTACATTAATCGGTTGCTTTGTTATTTATAAGTGTTAACCCAATGCCAGCAGTCACAAACCTGTTGCAGGTAGTTGACGATTCTGCACATGAAGTCCCCAAAGACCCAGCTAGGCAGAGGGTACAGCGTGGCAGTGAAAGGCACACAGCAGACAAGGAAAAGTATGTCCGTGGTGGCTAAGTTTGCTGTTGAAATAATACAAACATATATAAATTAAACTACAAAGCAGAAAATTATTTTGCATTAACTTGTGATATACTACACATTTTAAATGTGTGGGTAAGACTGGTGGAAAACACTGGGTTGTTTTTGGTCCCTTGTAAAAGTTTATCATGGTAAATCTGTTTAGCTCAATTAAGTTTGATATAAACTAACTGTTCTTGCAGAAACCAACAACAATCTAGAACAGTTTAATGAAAACAATAACACATTTCATCATGTTTATGTAATGCAGGAGTTGAAGCTTTGTGAATATGACCCAGTCAGTGCTTCAATGATATGTTAGTAATGAAAACTGCACTGTGAGTTCTTAACTTCAAATGAATTATTAAATAATGTGTTGTTGTCTTGTTTGTGGTATTTTTTCTTTTTTGCTGTAGTATAGACATTGTTAATCCATTACACCAAGTGGAAATATAATAAATGCTATGTGAACAAAACAATCCAGAGATCTGGATCTGTACCAGTTTTGGAATTAAATCTTGTTAGATCTTACCTATGTAAAAGTTAGTGACGGTCCTCATCTGCCTGTGTTTGGTAATCACATAAATAACCAAAGAGTTTCCCACCAGCCCCACCAACATGATGAGGGCAAAAAAGAGAGGAACCAGCCATGCATCAACCAGCAAAGGTGGGCTTTGGTCCACCAGTTTGACAGCAGACCCATTACAATCTGAACTCTGATAGGGTTGAGCTCCTGGTCCCTCCAAAGGAAGGCTTGAATCAGTTCCACAAACAGGCAACCCAGTGTCATTTATCAATTTAATTTCAGCTTGGTCTATACCCATCAGAGGATCCATGATAAGTCACTCCTGGTACCTCTGACTTGCAGCTTCAGTCTGTGCACAGCTTCTGTAATATGCTTCAGTAGAGCCAATCAGCACCAACCAGGTTTTACGTAGCACAAGCAGTTATTAAAACATGATGCTCACAATTGTTTATTCCAGTAGTATCAAGGACACTCCTTAAGAACCACAGTCGTCATTGATTTTTTTGAAGAAAAAAAAAAAAGACAGATCTCAAGATAGTCCCTTGAAAGTAAAATCAACACTTGCAACATGTGAAAGTAATTAATTTAATAGCTGTGTCTTTTAGTTATCAAAGAATACCACGAGGAGCAAGCACAGATTACTTTTTTTATTCCATTTAAATAACAAACCTGGTATTTCTGATACCAGCCTCAATTCATCTCAAATCTTCAGAGGAGAGCTTTCCACTGTTCATCAATGGAATCCCTATCCCTCTGCAATCTCAGAAAGATCAGTGAATTACTTGCATACAGTGAAGCTCTAACACTTTTTAGCGATCAAAGGTCAACAACAAGCTGTTAGTGTGATGCATTGAAAGCTATTTAACGCCTAGAATTTGGTCTCCGTTAATGCCACTGCAGAGATCATCTGAAACAAGAATCCTGTTCTTTCTTATCTTCACAGTATTTCAACACACTTTTACTCTGAAGAGAATCAGGGATGTTCTCTATGACTGGATTTAAAACAGGACTATTTTCTTAAAGGGGGTGTGGCAGAAAAAAAATGTTAAATGTTTTTCTCATTGGTTTAATTTCATTGCTTTTCTCGTCTGTTTTAAATAAAATAGGGCTATATATCAATGTTATTATATACTAGATAATTACTTTTGTGTAAAGGTGATGCATTTATCGGGGTGTCACATTTATTGCTTCATTTTTTTCAATCAGGCCCCTTCAACAAAGGGGCTATAGTACCCCAAATATTTGTCACTGTGTCAATTAATTTTTAATTAAAAATGTCTGCATGTATTTAAAGAGATGACAAATATATTTTCAGTGTAGCATCCAGTCACTACTCGCACAGAGCCCCCTTCAATGATTTTATTAAAATAATTTTTAAACTATTTCGTAGCCTATTTGATATATGTTACACACATGGAGCATTTTAATCAATGTGTATTTTATTTTGCAGGGAGATTTATGTCACTCATCACGGTAATGTTTTCCTCATAGCTCTCAGATAGGGTTGTCAACAGGCTCCAGAATCTCAGGACACTTTAAGGCAGGTCAGGTTTTTTTTAACTCACCTCTCTAATAGCCAGCTGAATATGCGGTTAAAGAGATCTAAGTCTGGTGAAGACCAGTCGATGATGTGGTTATCTGAAGTTAGAATAGAAGCGGCTTTAGCTGAAAAGACTTTGTGGTACTCAAATAACATGGTACCCCAGTGGAACATGGTACCCCACTCTTACAGAGTTCCATGACGTAGAATAAATACTGATCTAGCTCATTGCGCTGGTGTGTGTAGACTGAGCAGAGAACGTCACAGTAAATGGAAAAGGCGAGGACGAATTCCCCCAGGGTCAAGTTCTTCAGCAGGCGTGGGTCATGGGATTTGAGGGTAACTGAAAGATCACCGCAATTGATTACATGGTGGTCCAAAAACTTGCAATAAGTATGGAGACCAGATTTATGTTTTTACCTTTGATTATATGTTTCACAATGTTGGCTGAAAGAGAATGACGCTTAATACTACCTGCTGAGTGGGAACCGGAAGCCGTTGCTGATGCCAGGTTGTACTCTGGAAAGTCGATAGCGGGACCAAGGCTGAGGAGCAGGAAGTGGAAGCTACTGCAGGATTTGAAGATGGAGGAAAGGAGGTAATGGCCACCGATGATTGTAGTGAGCCTCGGTTTTCTAAGTTGTCATCCCGATCATTGATGGTTGTTATAGGCTGGATGAAGACTTTTAAATCATCAAAGATACTCTGATGGATGTGGAGAGCTGGGTCTCCGGATGGAATTTGAGAAGGCTCTGCGAAGTCAGGAGTGGTGTGCGAAGTGGGTAAGGGTATGTCCGCTTAATGTTGCTTGCAGGCGGGGAGGAAAGACGGGCTCTGCGGATATGGCTTTGCAGTAAGAGTTGAAAAGGGCCATGCGATCACTGCTGGTGGGAATGTTGATGCCTTTATTACACCAAGCTTTTAGAAGTTTGGAGATAGGCCAATCTTTGTAGTGCAGTTGCAGTTGGGATTGAGTATTAGACCGGCACTTTGAACGGCATGGCACAGTTGCCGGGTTGGCTGGTGAAGATGTTGCTGAAGGAAACGGACGGCCGAGAACTAACTTCACCGCAGGAATGATCGAAAATTAGTTGTTCTGAGACTCCTGATTGGCGCATCCAGTAAAGGTACTCCGCATGCGCCCTATAGCCAGGAGATCGCGGGTTCGAATCCAGGCTATGTCATTGCCAACTGTGACCGGGAGTTCCCAGGGGGTGGTGCACAATTGGCCGAGCTCCGCCTGGATAGGGAGGGCTTAGGTCGGCAGGGCAATCCACAGTTCACCGCACACCAGTGACTCCTGTGGCTGATACGGCACCTGCGGATCTGCTGTGGAGCCATTCAGATCTGAGTTGTCCTCCGGCACTGTAGGTCTGATGGCTTCACTGTGGATCTGCAGTGTGAAAAAAGACGGCTAGGCAGGGACACGTTTCGAAGGACGCGTGTGTCAGCTGCCGTTCCCCGAGTTGCCGGGGGGTTGCAACGGTGAACCGGGATTAATAAAAATACAATTGGCGAGAATACAAATTGGGGAGAAAACTGGGGTAAAATCATTGGCAACGACTAAACTTAAATAAATAAATAAATAAAATGTGTTGCTCGAAATCGTCTAAATCGGACGTGGAAGCAAAGCGACTGTATTTTGACACTGATGGAGCGAATTCAATAGGTGAGCTATTGTTCTGTTTAAAGCAAAATGCTAGGCTGAAGCACGTTTGAATAGGTAAGTCACTATTCGGACACAGTCTGAATGTTTAAAAACTAAAAAAACACTTGACAGGGAAGGTGTGTGTGATTAGGGTTTAAATAGGAAATTGGTAATGATAGACAGCAATTAATTAAGAGCACCCTGTGTCATGGAAAATAAGTAGCCTCTTGCCTTTTTGCACATGCGTGAAATTCTGAATCGTTTGAGTTGAAGTTTACAGGACGCCATTGTTTTGTTTTTTTTAAGAAGCGAGAGGTACTGCAAACAGTTTTTATTTTTTTACTACAAAAAGTGATTTTTTAAAAAAAAAAAAAACTGTGACATTTGTCGTTTTAAATATCATAGTGTAAAGTAAATTTACGTTTAATGTATTAATGTAATGTAATTGAATTTAATCTTCAGGGGCTTTTTTTTCAAAGCTTTGGTAATCGGATTTCCGCGTTTGATCTGGATTATATTGTGCAGTTGGGTTTTTCAAAACATTGAAATGCGATCGGGATTACTGTGATCCGGATTTCGTTTTGGTAATCCGATCGCATTTTTAATCACGATTAAATGTTGCAGTAGGGTTTTTCGGAATTTAAAGAGGAGATCAGGATTACTTTGATCCAAAATACCAGGATTATTGTGATCCTACTGCGGAGGTGGATTTAGCTTTTAAATGATCATAGAACATCGATATTTTGTTTGAATTGTCATAGCAAACACACGCTATATGTCCAAATAGAGTGTTAGAATATATTATTTACATATTTATTTAAGTTCTGTATCCATGCAAGCAAACAGGAAAACACATATTTAGTGGTATAGCTTTAATTTAAAAAAAGCATATGTATACACCTTCACATACACCTCCTTAAACTAAGATCGTCTGAGAGATGCTGGACTCCCGACCGACGAGGAAGACGATGAAGATGTCTAAAAACACATATCCTTTTTTCAAAAGTTTTATTTTTATTCAATTTAGATTTAGTGATTTAATTTCTGCTAAGTAGGCATAAATAAAATAACCATTATTTGCATGGGTTATATGTGCACTAACATTAAAAGTGATTTAGATTCTGTTAAAATATAAAACAAATATAAATAAAGTTGTGTATTAATCATTATTACCACAATCTTATTTAATTTGTTAAATTAGGTTATATCATAAAAAAAGGCATCTGAAAAAAAAATAAAATTTAAGAACTAGCCTACTTCAAAAAACTGGATTTCGCAATCATGTTTATTTGTTATCTGGATAAATGTAATCCAGCAGTGACATTTTTTGAAAAACTGGATCAAAATAATCCAGATAAAAGTAATCTTGCACAAAATATAGCATTACAAAATCCGGATCACTTTGATCCAAATTAAAAGTTTTGAAAAACCGGCCCTAGGTGTGTTTGCAATGTGTTTTTAGCAAAAATCAATGTTTTAAAAACATATTTTTGATAGTATAATTTATATTTGTGTGTATTTAAAATCACTCAACAAACGATTACTTCTTTTCAAAAAAATTAGTTCCTGTCATACAAAAGCAAAGTACAGTATTTGTTGTTGTTATTTATTTGCTTAGAGGATGCCCTTATCCAGGGCGAGTTACAGAGGTTGCAGAATATCACAATACAGTTAAGGTGTATTTAAGTGCTATTTAAGTTATGTAGGTGTTTATGTAGGCTCACTTGAACTAAGTTATAATACCACTGTACATTTGCTCTGATTTTGAACTTTTCCAGTAATTTGAATGGAGTGAAGTACGAACACTTCTTCATGTACAAAATACTGTTTTTGTCGTTTTTAATCAAGTCTACATGTGGGAAGGTGGGCTAAAACTGTAAACGTTTAATTTATACAGAGTGAATAATAGAAGAACGCACTGAACGACTGGCTTAAATGTGCTTTAGAGTAATTCCATGATTTATTATGGGCATCTGTACCAGTTAACATGGTGGCCGCGTTACATGATAGACACGTACTCGCTGTATATAGTATTACAGTTTGGATAGCTCTCCCTCCATGAAAGTCTTTAATCCTCACTTTCACAATAAGTCTCTATCCGTGGTATATTAGGAAAAATAAAACAGCATATCACATGTTGTAGTATAACAACTACCATATACATAAGTCATTTTAAAATATTTTTATCTCCTTTAAGAATTCCAGAGTTGACTTCGCTGTATGCTTTAGGTCATTGTTGGAAGATAAGGTTTCTGTCAATCAGCCTACAAACATGGCATCATTACTTTGTAGAATGTTTTGATACATGGCTGCATTCATTCACTTTTCAATCAAATCTCTAGTCCCTGCACTGCTAAAACACCCCCATATCACAATCAGACCACCCTGTTAAACTGTTCAATAGACTCATACTCGCTGACACAAATACAGGTCTTAAAAATGTCTTTTTGTTTGTATAATTTATATTTGTGTGTAGTTTAAATCACGTCTTCTCAAACGTTTACTTTCAAAAATGTCGTTCTTGTCATACCCTAAGGAAGTATTTAAGCTTTTGTAGGTTCCTTTTAAACTAAGTTATGTTAATATCACTGTAAATTTCACTGAACTTCACTTCAACAATAAATGTCTCCATTAGTGGTATTTCAGGAAAAATGTGAAAATTACTATGTAAAGCTGCGTGAGAACTCATTCTTCACCGAAAGTTTTTCGATTTTTTATTATTTTTATGTTGTACATCAGTGCAGCTCAGTTTAAGAATACTTATTGTACCATAACTTAATTCATGACCTTGCTTTATCATTTGAAAGATATCACATGTATCCTATATAAAGACATCATGCATCATATATCATATATCACAAAATATCATAAATTAATACTTAAGCCCATTTACATTTCTCAAGTAATAAAATACTTTTATTTAAACATATAAAATAATGCAATAAAAGAAAAACAACTGTGTAAGGGTGGTTATGGGAAGGAAAGGATAACATATTTACAGGAGGTGTGGTTTAATTCCATGCTGGAGGTTTTCTAGGAATATATCGTTACCTGTGTCACTCATATGGACACCACCACCCCTCCCCTAAAAAGCCCAACCTGATCATATTTAATTTCAGGATACCATACTGAATCCCCCCTAAACCCCTTACAAAATCAGAAATGACATTGTTCACCCATTTACGTGCTTTGTTTATTTTTGGAGATGCTTTTACATCTTTCCAAAGATGTCTCTGGGTGATGCACAAGATTTTTTAAATCGTTTTTCATTCTTTGAATTAATTCCACGCTTTTCAATTTTCCTAAATCATTGCCTCCAGCATGGATTACCAGGATATCGGGTTCAGAAACAGGGGAATTGAAAATTTAAATCATAAACAACATTTTTAAAAAAAGGTGCCATCTCATTCCCCTCCAACCGAACCTGTGGACAGAGGTGCTTGGCAGCTGTAGGTCCAGCCCGAGTGTTCTCCTGGCACGTTGCTCCCCCCAGTGCACAAAACTGCCCAACAATCCAGACAGAGGTGGCTGTGAAGAATCAACATGATATTTGATGTTATTTACAGTAGGTTGATTGCACTGATGATAGCAGCAGGGTCTGCTGAAATGTTTGCTTTTGAGCACTTTATTCACTCTTTTTGCACATGTGAGTGTGAATAAGATTAAATATATTTCTGCTTTTGATTTTTTTTTTTATCTTTGTGTCATTTTGTGATAGAGTGTGTGAGCATTAGACTTTAAAAATACAGACTAAAACAAAACACAGCACACTTAATAGGAAAAGTGTACCTGCATGAAACCAGCACAGTGTATGTTTAGTATATCAGATGTGTAAAATGTTGTGTATTTGATGCGTAACATTTGGTAACTTTACAGTATGTAGTCATAATCAGATAATCTGGTTGCTCCTTAGTTGTAAAGTATTATATAGACAAGATATACATTAAAAAAAATTATACTGTATTTTAAGTTACTATATTTTGTACATAACATGTCTTGGAATAATCAATCACCAATATTATTTACACAGTCTTGGGTTATTGGTTTAATACACAGACTTGTATGCTTACTAATAAATGGTGGGGATGTTTTTAGTCTGCTGGGGGGAATAGTCAAGACATATAAAATATACAATTAACTCTTTCACCTGTAAGTACCTTTAAAGAAAGTATATGCCTGGAAATGTTGTTAAAGTGCATCACTTACATTTTCTTATGTTTTTAAAACAAAACAGTTATATTGGTCCCCGGTTCGAATCCCACCTCAGCCATTGACTCATTGTGTGACCCTGAGCAAGTCACTTAACCTCCTTGTGCTCCGTCTTTCGGGTGAGACGTAGTTGTAAGTGACTCTGCAGCTGATGCATAGTTCACACACCCTGGTCCCTGTAAGTCGCCTTGGATAAAGGTGTCTGCTAAATAAACAAATAATAAATAAAAAGGTTGAACAAAACAGAACACGGCACTTTAAGCCCAAATAAATAGACGACCAAAACGACGATAAAGCAGTAAACAGACGAACAGAGTGCACGAACAGACAAGCAAACACGGTGAGTGAAATACTTATTATTATTATTATTATTATCATCTTTGTTTATTTTCCTTTCTCCTCTCCACATCCGTTCTCCACTCACCGAACACACAACCCCGAGTGAGTGAAACGTGCATCTATATATACTGTTGAGCCGGGATTCAATTACTAATTAATTATTCACTTGAATCCCAGCACGTGAATTAATTATGTGCAACCCCGTGCACACATATTAAATACTTTAAATGCATGTGAAGTGAAGTGCAATCCTCGTGTCTAAATACAATTAACATTTTAAATAACTCGTGCTGCACACACCCATTTATATCCCGTGCAGCCACATCTATACACCAACATTAACACACGTAACATACAACATATAACACACAAATGCACACAGGGGTGGGGCACATTGCCACATATACACCCCCTTGTGCGCAGCACACATGGCCTCAACGGCCACCTCCCCCCTTAATAGCCCAAAAGTCCAGCACAAAGTCCTGGGCCAGAACCGGAGGCTTCAAGGAGCCCACAGGTCGTAAGGCTGTCAGCAGCGATGCTGACAGCGGGGTGGCACACTCCTGCCACTCTTCTGCTGCTGGTGGCAATTCCGGCAGTTTCACAGCTGACAGCGGAAAATGCTGTCAGCAGAGATATTAATAGTCCCCAGTCTGGCTCCTCCAGCAGGGGTAGTCCTGGCAGCGGAAAGGCTGCTTGGGGGGTGGTCTCCTGACCTCCCCCCTTATTCATAGCCGGCAGCTCCCTCTTCCGGGGCTCCGGCCACAGTACTTCCAGCAGTGAAATGCTGCAGTGGGAGCAGGTCTCCTGACCTCCCCCACGATCTCCAGCAGCGAAACTGCTGCTGGGGTTGGTGGTCTCCGGACCTCCCCCCCGTTCTTCGTGGCCGGCAGCTCCCCTTGGTGGGGTTCCGGCCACAGTACTTCCTGCTGTGATGCGGAGCACCAGGCAGCCCCAGGCGATGCGGAGCACCAGGCAGTGGCTGCGGCGGTGTTGGCCCTCTTCGTAGCCGCTGCGGCCAGGCTGTTTTCCACTGTGCTCCCCTCAGCAGACTATGCAGTGGTTGCTGAGGAATGCCAGCATCACGTCCTGGTACTTCTGGTGAAGGGAGAGGCAGCTTCTGCACCTCTCCCCCTGGTGGTGATGGAGGCAGAGGTAATTCCGGCTGCTCTGCTCCTGGCGATGAAGGTGGGAGCAGCGTGTAGTCTCCTGGTGACGAAGGTGGGAGCAGCGTGTAGTCTCCCCCTGTTGCAGGGGACTGGTGCAGCTCTACATCACTTGCTGGGGACTGGTGCAGCTCTACCTCACTTGCAGGGGACGGGTGCGGTTCTCCCTCTGTCTCGGAAGGGGAAAACAGCAGGCATTCTTCCTCTGCTGGTTGTGATGGGGAAACCAGCAGGCATTCTTCCTCTGCTGGGTGTGATGGTGGAGGCAGAGGCAGCTCCGGCTCCTCTCCTCGTGATGGTGACGGTGGGGGAAGTGGACCCAGCAGGCATTCACCCTCTGCTGGTGGAAGTGGACCCAGCAGGCATTCACCCTCTGCTGGTGGAAGTGGAGACAGCAGGCATTTTCCCTCTGCTGTTGGAGATGGGGACAGCAGGCATTTTCCCTCTGCTGGTGGAGATGGGGACAGCAGGCATTTTCCCTCTGCTGGTGGAGATGGGGACAGCAGGCATTTTCCCTCTGCTGGTGGAGATGGGGACAGCAGGCATTTTCCCTCTGCTGGTGGAGATGGGGACAGCAGGCATTTTCCCTCTGCTGGTGGAGAAGGGGACAGCAGGCATTTTCTCTCTGCTGGTGGAGATGGGAACAGCTGCCTCTCGGGCTTTGGATTTCCGTGGTCCCCCCGTCTGGGCGCTTGACGCTCGCGGTCCCCCCGTCTGGGCGCTGGATGCTCGCGGTCCCCCCGTCTGGGCGCTAGTTTCTCCTCTTCACACTGCGTGGGGCATATGGCTAAAGTGTGCCCATAAGCCTCACAGCCAGGGCATAACTCCACCGCGAGGTTCTTTAAAAAAACCTCTGAGTCATCATCCCCGACCTCCTCCTGCTGTTGCTGCGGTTGCTGTTGCAGCTTTCCTTTCCCCCTTCTCTTCATACTCCTTCTCCCTAACTTCCTCTCCTGGGCCGGTTCCTCCTCCTCACCTTGGAAGGGGCAGATTGCCACCGTGTGTCCATAGACCCCACAGGCAAGGCACCAGCCTTGGTCCTCAAGGCCCCCGAGGAGGTCCTCCTGGTCCCGGCAGCCGTCTCTCCAGCCTTCCATTTCCTTTTTTTTTTTTCACCAAAAACAATATTTGCCCTATATGTGCCCTGCCCCTGTGTGCATTTCTGTATTGTATGTTGCGTGTGGTGTGTTAATGTTGGTGTATAGAGATGGCTGCACGGGATATAAATGGGTGTGTGCAGCACGAGTTATTTAAAATGTATAATTGTATTTAGGCACGGGATTGCACATCACTTCACGTGCATTTAAAGAATATAATATGTGAGCACAAGGTTGCACATAATTAATTCACGTGCTGGGATTCAAGTGAATAACACCGTGTAACAATTATTTTTTTTTTTTTTTGTTCCTGGGTAGTAAGTGTTATTTCCTAATTGCTTATGCCTCAAAAGTATAGAAAATGGCTATTATTCCCCACAAACTTTGCTTTTGTGACCAGGACAGTGATATTTTGAAATTTACCTATTACCCAGGAACAAAAATTGTGTTACATAGTGTAATTAATTAGTAATTGAATCCCAGCACAACAGTATATATAGATGCATGTTTTACTCACTCGGGGTTGTGTGTTCAGTGAGTGGAGAACGGGAGAGAGAGAAGGAGAAACAAAAAGATATCAATTGCTATTGCATGCTGGTAGGACCAGCACGATACTTGTTTATTTAAACTCACTGTGTTTGTTTGTGTGTCTGTCCGTGCACCGTTTGTTAAGTGTTAGTCTGTTTTGTTTGTCTATTTATTTTGGCGTAAAGTGCCGTGTCCTGTCTTCTGTTTGTTTAAACCTTTTATTTATAATAAACCGCGCAACAGCGCTTTCATCATTTCACCTCATCTGTCCTGTCTCTGTGTATTCATTTCCTGCATCTGACGGCACCACTCAGCCAGCCGTGTGACAGTAATCGTTTTTGTTTTTTTTTTATTTCCCAAAAAGACACTTCAGCACAAATAACGCACTTTCCCTGGTCTGACGCTTGGGGCCGGTGTCATCCGACTCTGACACCATATGTGACAAGGCTGGCTGAGTGATGATGTCAGACCCAGGAAAGGAAACACACACAGGGACAGTGAAATGATGAAGGCGATTGATTGCGCGGGTTTATTGTAAATAAAAAGGTTGAACAAAATAGAACACGGCACTTTAAGCCAAAATAAATAGACGAACATAACGATAATGCAGTAAACAGACACGAACAGACAAACAAACACGGTGAGTGAAATACTTCTTCTTATTATTATTATCTTTGTTTATTTTCCTTTCTCCTCTCCACACCCGTTCTCCACTCACCGAACACACAACCCCGAGTGAGTGAAACGTGCATCTATATATACTGTTGAGCCGGGATTCAATTAATTAAATATTCACTTGAATCCCAGCACGTGAATTAATTATGTGCAACCTCGTACTCACATATTAAATACTTTAAATACAGGTGAAGTGAAGTGCAATCCTCGTGTCTAAATACAATTAACATTTTAAATAACTCGTGCTGCACACACCCATTTATATCCCGTGCAGCCACATCTATACACCAACGTTAACACACGTAACATACAACATATAACACACAAATGCACACGGGTGGGGCACATTGCCACAATATTACTGTAAAAAGTCAAAGTAAAACAACTACACACAAGCACAAAAAAATAACATCCAATGAATGAAACTCACCAGAAGGAAAATCTTTTTTGTGTTGCTTTGCTGTAATGCGGGGTGTTGATCCACGTCCAGGCCAGGGAGCCAGAGTTGCAGTTTAAAAAGCAGGGGTTTTTTTTGTTTTGTTTTGTTTTGAAGTGTTTAACTTCTGTTTAACCAGAGCGTAGCTGTAGTAAGAATGAAACCCACCAGAAATAAACTTTCATAACAAGTGAGCATTCTTTTATAGCAATTAATATTTAATTATTACTTTATATAGTTTTTTTTTCGCAATACCCTCCAAAAAAAAAAAGTAAATTTCACATTTCGTCGTGGTTTTTCATGCTCACAATAGAATCATTCACCTGATAATTGCACGTAAAAATAAATTGCAAAATAAATGCTTACTAATTATTGATTAGTCCCATACACAAAATAATGCGTTTATGTATTTGTATGAATTTTACTTTAATATTTGTAACATGAACAACTTCAATTCAGTACCCAGGGTTTATTATTATTATTATTATTATTATTATTATTATTATTATTATTATTATTATTATTATTATTATTATTAATTGGTCATTTAGCAGCCGATTTTATCCAAAGCGATTTACAGAGACTAGGGGGTGAGCTATGAATCAACAACTTCTCCAGAGCCAGTAGGGCCTCGGAACGTCTCATCCGAGGGTTGGATTAAAAATGTAAAATGACAAATTGTCTTTTAACTCTGGTGTGAGAGTTTACCACGTTTTTGTAAACTATGTGGTAAAGTAAAGTTAATGCTCAGATTAAATAATAATAACGATAGATTATATGAAAAAATAGTCTTATTATTTATTTCTTAGCAGACGCCCTTATCCATTATAATAATGAACTTAACGGTATGTCATATTGCAAAATGGTATTATTAAAACTATACATTTTTTTTCCACTAAAATATTGCTTTTAAAAATACTGTCAGAACATTTAAGTGTAAAAAGTGTACTATGTAGAAAGACGGTGATCACACTTCAAATAGTTTGACAATTAAAGTTCACAGACAGAAAATGCAGACCACGACACAAACTTCCCCTTTAAATTTAGAATTTCGCGCATGCGCAAGAAGGCAAGAGTCATTAGTCACCCCTCCTTAATTATACATTGTCATTACTTTGTATTCCACCACCTCAATTTGCAATAATATGTACAACATTCTTTATTTGTGTACGTCCCTTTTCAGTTGAACCTTTAGAAAAGAAGTGTACGATACACCTCACCATAGCAACACAGCAAGAACTAGGGGGCTACTTATTTTCCATGACACCGGCTCACACTCCTCGAATATCGCCAAAAAAGCTAACATTTAAAATGACTTCACTGGAGGCTAACATTTATGGTGACATATATCACCAGTATGTACGTATTATACTGTAGAATAAGTTCTCCAGATATTGTGCGTTACTACAAACATAAACCTCCTCCACTATATTCCCTTCGCAACGGATTTCATTTTATCGTCAGGTGGGGCATAATTATCTGAGAGTTGCTATATTATTATTATTATTATTATTATTATTATTATTATTATTATTATTATTTATTTATTTATTTCTTAGCAGACGCCCTTATCCAGGGCGACTTACAATCGCAAGCAAATACATTCAAGTGTTACAATACAAGTAATACAATAAGAGCAAGAAATACAATAATTTTTGACAAACCACAATTCAATAATACAGCAGATACAGCAGTTAGATCACCCCTCACCTCACCATAGCAACACAGCAAGAACTAGATGGAATGGAAGCTGTCAAGTGAGAGGACAGATATTCAGATCAGCTACACAAAGAGCACATCAGAGACATATGTAGGTGTAACAGATGGTGTCTGATGAAAAACTTTTTAAGAACTAGCAAGTCAACAGACCTTTCAGGCGCGTAGCGGCCGCCTCGGTAGAAATCGGCTCAATTCTTAATTGTGAAGACGAAAAAAACAAACAAACAAAAAAAAGTACCCCCTTTATTGTTTATGAGTGTAAAATTGAGATATATAAAATATTATTTTTAATTTCTTCACATTACTGTGATCTCGGGCTGTACAGACACTGCGGTATAAAATTCGCACCACAAAGACGTTTCTCATTAGTCAGTTTCCCAAGTTACTCTGTACTCTGCAGTGCAGCACTAACATGAAACGGAGAAAAAAACAACCAATTACACATTTCTTTCGCAAGAAGCCAACTCTTGGTAAGAATCAATGTTAAGTCATTTATATTTGTTGTTTTTCCCCTGTGCAATGTGAAGTTTAGCTGCAATACGTTTCGATAAATACTTTTTTTTTTTTTTTTTTTTTCATGTAGAATGTTTTAACGCCAGCACAGCAAAAATCCAAGTACCTGTTTTTATGATGACATTAAATGTGTAGCTAAACCGGGATAGCTGGCTGTATGGTGTTTTTTTTTTCTCGTCACTTTAACTGGACAGTCAGCTCGTCCAAGTATCACCCTACCTGCCGTAGCATAACGTTTTATATAGCATAGTGGCTGTGTATTTGCATCTATTGACCCGGCCTGTGCGCTAGGCAGCACCAGGACCTCTGCGACCGGTTTCCCCCGCCTGAAGTACTGTACTACTTCCTATCGTCGATTTATATTGACAAAAGAATATAGAATTGAGTGAGAAACTGTGTAAACGTTCAAAGGAGAGCTAGCGTTCACAGATGGGAACATCACATTATTATTATTGTTGTTGTTGTTATTTTTGGTGAATACCTTGTCAAAGTACTATAGAGTCATACAAATATTGTATGCGAACAGCACCAGTCCCAGCAGTGTCAGCACCAGTCCCAGCAGTGTCAGCACCAGTCACAGCAGTGTCAGCACCAGTCCCAGCAGTGTCAGCACCAGTCACAGCAGTGACAGTACCAGTCCGTGTCAGCACCAGTCCCAGTGTCAGCACCAGTCCCAGCTGTGTCAGCACCAGTTCCAGTGTCAGTACCAGTCCCAGTGTCAGCACCAGTCCCAGCTGTGTCAGCACCAGTTCCAGTGTCAGCACCAGTCCCAGCAGTGTCAGTACCAGTCCCAGTGTCAGCGTCAGCACCAGTCCCAGTGTCAGCACAAGTCACAGCAGTATCAGCACCAGTTTTACCAGTCAGCAGCAGTTACCAGTCCCAGCAGTGTAAGACAACTTAAGTAGCAGTGAACCAAATGCAAGTCAATAAAGGTATGAACCCTTCTACATTGATGTTATATTCTTGTCCCTTTAAAATCATATATTTCTGACAGTATGAATATGGTCATTTTAGGTTGCTGTGGTTTTGCTGGGAGACAATTAGTTTTAATCTTTGAAATAATATGGGTCATCATATTTTAACATTAACACCATCATCCAAGGGACTTAATATTGCTTTGCAGTTTGCAAAAAGTCTCCAGGCTTTATAAGATGATAACTTTTACCTTTGTAACATGAACAGGATCTGCAAGAGGTTTGTTGAACTTTTATTTATTTATTTATTTATTTATTTAGCCTCAGTAAAAATCTAATCCTAGCTACGCCCCTGCCTCTTGCTCTAGTAACAAGTTATTTTTACCATGTGTAATCAGTGCTGAACTAAATGTTGTGTTTCTATTGTGCAGATGTTTCTGTACTGGTACTGGCGAAGGTAAGATTGTTTGATTCACAACAGCATTTCATTTTAATTTCTTTACAGATGTTTCTGTTCCATGTTTATTCCAGCAGCAAGGAAAGAGAGAGATGTCTGCAACTACAAGTTTGAGGGTGGCAGTATTAAATGCTGTGGTTAAAGGAGTGTTGTTTGTCCCTTGAGTATATTTGTAACCCATATCAGTATTGCTAATACTGAAGAAAACAGCATCGCCAACAGAGTAATAAAGGCGTGAACAAGAACACACATGTATTAAATTGCTATCATAATTTTGCATTTGCACATTAGGGGACATTCAATAGAAGTGAACAAAATCGTTACAAACAGATTGTTGTAATTGTGTTCACTTTATTTATTTTTTAATCTGCACATGGTCAGGTCGGATTGAGTATAAATTGCAAATATTTTGTGGGGCCATAAATCTCTCCAAGTAAAAGCTGTATCCCTGTGTTCAGAGAACCCAGAGTGTCAGGCAGTGCCCTGTTGTGTTTAAATTGCTTTGTTTAATTGCTGATATCTACAGTCAGTGCTCGGTTTCAAGATTATAAATTCCCATTAGTGGTTAGAATAAAAAACTTACTTGTTTTATTCTTAGTTTTATGGCATTCCAAGATCTTAGTGTAGTCCACTAAATTAAAGCTAAAGGGTGGGGTGTACCCCATCACGCGTAATACGAGTTAAACAGATTTCTCAGTTGATGCTAATCCACCTGGACACTTTCTGGAATTTTTGGAGCAAAATATTCTTAATCCCTGTATTCGTCCTTGTGACAGGATGGTCAAGTGCTGACGTCAGGCCAGAAGCAGAAACAAACACACTGAGGCAGTACTGCAGTCAAAAAAAGAGACGCTAAGCGCCGTTTATTTAAATTTCAAAAATAAAATAAAAGGTCTTAACGCAAAACACTGCTCACAGAGCAAAATAAAAAATTTAAACAAAATAATCACGAACACAAAACAATAAATGTTCCAGGCCAGGCTAGGCAAATCACCTTCATTGTTCCTAGAATATTTTTAAATAAATTGCTCTCTCTCTCTCTCCTTCTCATTCTCGTTCTCGTTCCTAACACCCACCTGGAACTGAGAGTGTTGCAGGTTTATATGCAGGTGACCATCTACCGATTTAGCGACAAATTAATCACTTAATTAATTCGGGAGATGGCTACCTTCTGCACGACGTTTTTTAATTATTCCTGGCAGAAGACGAAATACCCACTCTTGCCTTTGCCAGAACACATTTTAAATAAACAAAACATACGGTGCTTTGCCGTCATACATTTTAAATAAATACAAACTAAACAATAACACAGCTTTAATACAATAACAAACCTGTTTTCTTTATTTCTGATTGTAAATTGGCTCAGTCAATAAATCTTTCCCAAATCCATGCGGTACCCTACTATTTCAACAGTACTTTCAGTCAATTAGAAATCACAACATAGACAGAAATCACAGAATGATGGCCACGCTCATGAAACTGCCTTTGCAATCAATTTGAAAAGTTTCATTGTGGTACAAGACATTCTTCCACATGCCAGCAGGATATAGGAATAGCTTCATTTACAAGGTGTTCTGTCATGTGATAGACATTTGGAGGCCCAATTGTCCCATAACCATCATTCAAGACACCACCCCTTGCAACAAAATATTTTTTTTTTAAGATAAATGGTACATTGACAATGACAATACTCGTAGACTAAGAGATCCTGAATTAGGGATGTAGCTTTTCCAATGCTTTCTATTTACCATTTTTTAAAATACTTTTTATGTGACATTTTAAGCTTGTCTATTAATAACCATGCTTTCACATACATTATATATTTATACTGTGGGACTGGGTAAGGAGTTCCCTGGGAAATAGGTGCTGTGTGCTTTTGCTATTTTATCTGCTACCCAAACCACATGTTCTTAAGGATGATGAAGCATTCTACGGACTGAGTGTCAAAAACTTGTATGTATTATTTGGACTGAATGAGTGATCCATTTACGTTGTTATTTTACAGAGGTAAAGGGAGTAGCGCTCCTCTGATATTTAGGGAGTCTTTTGTTTACTTAGTGCCATTGACGGCAAGGTTTGTTTTATTATTTGGAACTGGGAGTTTTCCCATATTTGGTTAAATTTACTTTCACACTGTGTGTGTGCAATACAACCAGTCATTTCCCAAAAGAATCCTGGTGTCCATCTGCCTCCTTCACCTGCATTGATCAAGCATTGAGGGAGATATTACCTTCAGTACACCACTAGGGGTAAACTTCTACAACTGTTTATTTCATATTGTGCGATATATGTAGGGCTTCTGTTTTTCGGGTTTTATTAATTATATTTTTCGGTGCTTATTTTTAGCTATTTTTGAGTTTTATGTAAATCGTTTTTTTTCGGGGCTTTCGTTTTTGATATACTGTATGAACTTAGTGTTTTCAGTTACTTTCCAAAAGGCTTGAGCGTTTTTTTTTTTTTCTGTGTGTGTGTTAAAATATGTATAGTAACTCCACAGTACTTGCACACTTAAATTGTACCTTCTTCCCTTTGCTGTCTTCCACAACTAAATCCCTATGGTCACGGGTACATTCTTCTGGTGTTTTTGTGTGTAGGCATTTTTGTACATTTCGCCACAATTCTGTTTTTAAATCCTCCGTGTCTTAACTGTAATACAGCTTTAAATCCCGCTAACAAGCCTCCATTCTGATTGTAATCTTGTTTTAAATCTCGCAAGCGGAGTCTCCCATAGAAATGTAGGAATGTGCTGTCACTCAGTAGTTGGGGCGGGTTTAAAGTATTCAGAACTAATCAATGATAGATACAAGTCAGGAAGGCGGGACATTGCCCAACAGGGCAATGTACTTATTATTATTATTTTTGTAGTAGGTTTTATTTTTTTAAATGTGAAAATGGTAAAGTCAACGTGAATAGATTAAACATTTCCACAGTTTTTACAGTGTTTTCTGGTGTTTATTGACTATCCACATGGATCATTTAGGGTGCCCTCATAAGAATGCTCTTCAACCTGCCCAGTGTCTGATACATAGAAGGTCCAAATTACAGTAACTGTCAGTTCTAGCCAGAATAAAAGGAAGGTCATTATATGTCACTCCAGAAAACAATTCCTTTCATTGGAGAACGTTATTGATTCACAGTTGAACATCAAACACCAGGGCCTGAAAGTACATTTTTCATCTTTGACCTTTTTTACATTTCTGATCTATTCCTGCTATTTGTGGCAGTGCTGTGTAGTTTAAAACTAGTGTAAGAAAAACAACCAGAAGATTTTTCAATTTTCATTTTTTCTAGGAGTAAACTTGACGGCCCACACAATTTGAATGTAAAGATCCAGTTTGATTTTAAAGGCACTTTACTATAAACTGTATTAAAACCTTTTAGAACATTTTCTATCTATTTAACTATTAAAAAGGCCACCTTTGGTATCTGGCTGGGAATGGGAAGCATGTTGCATGTGATTCAGTCATCTCTGTTAGCCAGTAATTTGTGATGATAGTTTAATTATTGCCAATCACATAGCCAAGGGTGTGTCAATACTGACATCCATTGCTGTGGTACTAAATTACAAATGTAAGTCTTTTAGAAATGTAAGTCTTTTGGAAAATTCCAAGGACCCTGATTATAAAATGAATTGAATAAACAATCATGATTTCAGCCTCTAAAATAGAATGTAATAGAATTGGGGTAAAATGTCATAAGTGAGTTTATTTTATCTGAGGGTATGTCTATCTCTTATTAGTCCAGGGTCCAACCAAGAAAAGAGGCTTATTTTCCAGCGCCTCCTTAAGACTCACCTCTTCAAACAGCACCTGTAGAACTCCTCTGTTTGTATCCTGGGACACTATCACCCTTCATTCAAATGTGCTTTATTTTGCTCTTATCTGCCCCCTATTTTACTGCATTTAATCCTGTACTTCAGAATACTGTAATCTGCCAAGTGTTTAACCTGTAGTACTTTGTATTTAATCATATCCTGATGTAACTATCACTATTTAATCATATCCTGATGTAACTATCACTATTATCTGCTGTATTATTGAATTGTGGTTTGTCACACTTGAACAAAAATTATTGTATTTCTTGCTCTTATTGTATTACTTGTATTGTAACACTTGAATGTATTTGTATTTGCTTGCGATTGTAAGTCGCCCTGGATAAGGGCGTCTGCTAAGAAATAAATAATAATAATAATAATAATAATAATAATAATATTCCTGTGCCAGCCAGTGAGCTCATATTTAAATACCTCCTTCAGGTCAATCACTCTGAATTGTGCTACAATCATAAGTCTGTTAAATAACTCGTGGTCTGCGTTTAACACTTTTGTTTTCTCTACACCGCAAAGTATTTTAACAGTTTTTGCCATAGATTAAAATGTCTTTAGTTTAAGTTTGGGGTAATGTCTCAAATAAACCCCTGTGCAAGTGTCCAGCCATTCTTTGACAAAATTAGTCTTTTTGTGATATTTCTAAATCCTTTCAGTTGCAACCTCTTCTGATGCAACAGCACCTGTTACAATATTTAACAAAGCCACTTCATCAGACACATTGGACCTGCTTCTTTGTATCTATGAGTAGCAGGATCTTCATTTAAGTCACACATTGCTTTCATGGCTGTTGTGATTGCTGAGCGTTCATGGGCTGCGAGGATCCATCACTTTATAGCTTCTGGCTTCAAGCTGAATCCAATTATTCCACCTCTCATTTTACTGTCCCTGTTCAGGGTTTGTTCCAGAGCCATGTCAGTACAAATTTGATTGTATTTCTGATTAGAACAACAAGCAGGCAGTGTCATGGCAGTGTGCCTTCCTCCTAGTCTGCAAACTCTTCAAGGCGACGCCATTGAATTTCCTTTGCTTTACAGTAGATTGCCTCAACAAAAGTGATGACTGCATTCTTTTGACCCAATTGCTTTGTTATCTTCTGAACGTTTGTCATAACAGTGTATACTGTATTCAGTGGAGATGCAGACAACATAGGGTAGAAACCTATCTCGGTTATATTTTGGCATAGCTGTTCCATCTAGGAATGGCTTGTGTAGTTGTGGTCAAGTTTGGCAAAATGTCTACTTAAAATAACGTCACTGGACAAAGATGATTTCCATTACACGAGAGTAGATGTTAAAACTTCATGCTGATTTGAACTCGGCTCTCGTCAAGATAGCACCAACTAAGACCTAGCTTTACATTAAACTAATGTGATCCATATGTGTCTCCATCCATTTGCGTTTCCTTCCATATGATGATGTAGGGCAGCAGTGTGGAGTAGTGGTTAGGGCTCTGGACTCTTGACCGGAGGGTTGTGGGTTCAATCCTCAGTGGGGGACACTGCTGTTGTACCCCTGAGCAAGGTACTTTACCTAGATTGCTCCAGTAAAAAAAAAAACAACTGTATAAATGGGTAATTGTATGTAAAAATAATGTGATATGTGAAATAATGTATAATGTGATATGTTGTAACAATTGTAAGTCGCCCTGGATAAGGGCGTCTGCTAAGAAATAAATAATAATAATAATAATAATAGATATCCTTCTGTCTGGTGTGAATGGCTGAAGTATAATGCTGGCTCCAGGGATCAGCTTACTGCCTCCCTAGCGCATCAGCACACACAACAGCTGCGATCCTGGCTCCGGCGATCAACCACAGTGCAGTCTCCCCAGCGCATCAGCATGACAACCGTCTGGATTGAGCTAAGTAGGGTACATCTCTGGGGTCTTCAAGTGGGCACCTTCCATCCTCGGTGTTTCGTCGACTAGCCCAAGACACCTCAAGAGGGCTCGACGGTGATTCTGGCGTCCCAGCATCACCCCGCTCCGTCCCTCACTCAACTCAGCCCAGCTTACTTACCTGTACATCAGCGTTTCTTTCTTTCTATTGTGCTTGAGATCCCAGCCAGAATCTTTCCGTCTCAACCACAGCCAGTTGCTGCTCCTCTCTGCTGCTTCAGGTAAGTTCTTCACTATGCGATGCAACTCTTGGGCACTGAATCCGACGTCTCTGAGAAACTGGGTTGTAGAGTGTGCCACAAATCCTCGACAACCCACCTCCACTGGGTAAACCCGGACTCTCCATCCTCGCTGTTCCGCTTCAGTGGCTAGTTGAGCATATACCGCAGTTTCTTCCTCTCATCCTCCCATGGCACTGTTAACTCTACCAGGTGAACAAGGCATGCTGATCCAGACCACAAGACAATATCTGGTCGAAGGTTAGTGGTGGCAATCTCAGGTGGAAAAATACACAAGCATCCAGGTTAAATCGACAAGTAAAGCATGTTCACTGCAGTAAGATCATTTCACATTCCTTGTGAATTTTGCCTTTTAGTGGGCACAGTGTGCGCTTTCCATGAGCAGAGAAATCTGCCACTTCATAGACACCTGGGTTTGCATTGAGAGATTTTAACACCATTGCATAGAACCGAAATTTCCAGGAGCCAGGTGGGCGATAGAACTTACATTGGATGCACTTTCTCCCTTATGCTGGTACAGCACTATGCTAGTGGCATGAGTTGTATGTTTGCCATCTATGTCTCTTCATTTATGTCAACATTGTCAGCTGCAGGTAGTGAAATACCTGGCTTAATGTTAGATGTAATGATTTCTCTCTGGTTGTGGCTTTCCATCAGACATCAGCAATTCCAGTTTCTGCCCTCTTCCATGTAGTATAGGAAACAGTGTGAGCAAGACAATGAAGCAAGGAAGAAGAGTGTACAGCTCCAACTAGCTCTATGTGCTTTGGTGTTTGTGCCCTAGATGAATTGAAGATGATGTCCTGGCCAACAGAAAGGATGACGCGATGTGTAGATTCACTGGTGGCATTAACACGGCCTGACTATTGCTTCTTTTTCACTGTCTTTTTCAAACAGCCACTTCAAGAACATATACAGACTGTCAGGTAACATGTCTGCAGCTTGATCGCTTGTTATCTGACTTGAAGGAATATGGGGTGTCTTAAGCCCTTTAACTCTTTGCAGATCAGATTTTATAATCTGAGCTGCATGATAGAGTGTACAACAAGGTTTCACATCTGCAAAATCCATGCACAGGCTCTCATTCAACTTTTGTTTCAAATTATCAGCTAGATCTATGGCACGATTTAGTTTGATGGCACTGCTAACAATTAGTGTCTTATTGCTGTTGTGGGCTTGCAGAAATAAAACTTGGCCACCATAATAATTCTCAAGCCACTGTTTTAGCTTATCACTGCAGTGATAAACTGTGGTATCACAATCCAAATGCAACATTCTATAACTGGTGATTCCCAGAATACATAAATTATTTTCTGTGCACATATCTATCAATCTCATCTTGAAAAAACAATTTAATACAATGTCTAGCACATGCATTGTTTGTAAACAATTCAATGGTAACCTTAAAACTAACCATTTTTAAAACATGTTCAAGAAAAAAAAAACAGAAAATATAATTACTTAAGAACAAAATAATATATGATTTGTGAATTTCTTACAATTAGTATTCACAGGCCACTGGCTAATATTGTCCATCTCACTCTATTAAATGAGCAGAATTTTGGGAAAAATGTAGGAAGTACCTGCTTCTATAAAAAGGGTCCTAGTTTAGCCCTGCCACTAATCTGCCACTGACACCTTGCTTCATTTTTACCTAACTTTGACCTAACTTGTATTTCATAATTATATATATATATATATATATATATATATATATATATATATATATATATATATATATATATATATATATATTCCTTCAAACTTACAGACCAGTAGGTTTGTATTTGAACTAATTCAGGGAACTCAATATTATAAAATAGTTTTGCTGGTGAAGAATCTTCATAAAAATATATCAATATGTAAACACCCATAGCAGGGAAATATCAAAGCCGTGTTCAGGCTATAATTTTAGGATTGAGACAAAAAAAAAAGTATTTTCTGATTATCATTGGACATCATGTAATCAAACAAACTACAAAATTATATCTCAAAAGTCTACCGGAATTCATAACAGTAGTACAGTTTTTCATGTTAGATTTCAAAATGTCACATTTTTCAATATGTTTACATAACATTATTCAGCAGGTTTCATTCACTTTATTTAGAAAAATTGGTTAAATATATAAAGTAATGCAAAACGTTTGGCCATATAGGCTGCTCAACTTTACTTAACCCACACGAGAAGATATACAGTAAACCTGAACTTCGGCTCTTGTCTATTTCAAAACAACAAAAAGGGTTTGTATGTTTAAGTCTTTTTAATGGGTAAAACATGTAATATTTTATTAGACTTCATTAAACATTAGAGCAGGAAAACAACATTGCACAATGAATAAACATTTTCATAATTACGAGACAACTATGTGTCAAGTCTTACCTATGTTGATCAGTTTGAATGAACTGGCCAAAGTTATACTAGAATCAGAGTTAATTGTGTTTAACAAAGCTTTAACAACCTCCTATAGCTTTCAAAATATCCTAAATGTGCTTCTGTGATAGAGACAGAATGATTCTTGGTGATAAATCTCCCTCCCGACCTGTGAGGACGCGGTATAAAGGGAACAGAGTGAAAGGGGGCACAGCTGCAGTACATTAAGTCATCGATCCAGAGGGAAAGCGATGTGGCAACCGCACTGCACTCGCTAACCAAGGGGGCGTGACTGAAGGTATAAATAGAGGATGTGGCTAGGTGATCTGTTCCTTTGTAATGGTTAAGAGAGAACCGCTGAAGGACGAGTGTAAAATTACCTTGAGTGTTTTGTTTGTTTTGTCGTGTCTAAAATCTGCTTGTTTGTTATTATTAGACGGCTAACACGATCCGGAGCTGTCGCTACAGGCCAGCACTAAATCCAGGCAACTCTGCACCATTGTACACGGATGAATTGTATTACACCACAAGCACTACAGCACTTGCTCTGGACTTGTGAACATGTGTTACATGTTATTTTATGTAAAATTTTGAAATAAATAGTTTGCAATTTTAATAGAGTAAAACCTTCTTTGATATACTCATATATGTGATTGTGTCACAGATCTATAAAAATGGCTTTATAAAATAACATTTTTTTAAAAAAGCCCTTTTGGTGCTTAACTGCAAAATCTGAATTTTTCTTCTGGTTGCTAGTTTAATAAAAAGCACACACACAAATACACATTTTTAAATATTTGATGTCATTTATGATTGTAGTTTGTAAAATAGATATTATTTTTGCTAATTAACGGAACAATACATTCTCTGCCTAGATTTCTTTTCACTAACGTTGGTTCTTCTTTTTTAACTGCTGGAGCTTTTGTTTTCTTCTGAGCATCTCTACAAAGTTTCCACTGTAGATCTTTCAAATCTTCAAAGTATGCAGCACCTAGAGCATATTTAATATATAGAAAACACATTGCCTATCATAACCGTGGGGTCTATTTCATTGATCTGAACAGATACAAAGTTAATAGATGCACTACAATGTATAAATCTCTCTTTTAGTAGTAATGTTAATAAATAGATAAATAAATCATCCTGCAGGAAACACCAGCAGAATTACTACAAATCATTAAAATGGACCCCTATGACACCAACCTTCAGGTCATGAATTAGCATGTAGTCCTTGGGTAAATGCAGCTCCTGGGATACATGCGTTAATTTGCAGTGTGCTATTTCATACTAATAACAGCAAGGCAACAATTACCAACAATTACCATTGCTGTAAGATATTACAAAGTTGTCTGTATTGTAATATACAGCAGCAGTGTGGAGTAGTGGTTAGGGCTTTGGACTCTTGACCGGCGGGTCGTGGGTTCAATCCTAGGTGGGGGCTACTGCTGCTGTACCCTTGAGCAAGGTACTTTACCTAGATTGCTCCAGTAAAAACCCAACTGTATAAATGGGTAATTGTATGTAAAAATAATGTGTAAAAAAATAATGTAATTGTATGTAAAAAAATTATGTGATATCTTGTAACAATTGTAAGTCACCCTGGATATGGGTGTCTGCTAAGAAATAAATAATAATATATTTGTATATGTACATAATTTACCTGTTGGAACTGAGCTTTGGGGCTGCTTAGTTTTCTTTGATGAGGCTATTTCAATTTCTGGCTTCGATCGCCTTGTTCCATGATACAGCATCTTGCTTGATATTTCTTTCTTGTTAAACATCTCTTGTATTGAAAACAATGATGTTGACTGAATAAGATTTTTCCCAGAAGCAACATATGGTAGAAAAATGCCTTCTTTTTGTAAATTAAAGTTAAGGCCAAGTTTCAGTCTAGACAAGGCCACATGGTCCCTCTCATGATCCATAGCATCCTTTTGTGAAACTTTTTTTTTCTTGTGCATTTGTTGTCGTACACAGCCTTTCCTGGTTTGAGATGATGACAAAACATGGATATGTTTGGGCAACACATCAACGTATCTGTAATTATTTTCCCTTTCTGTTTCCTCTTCGGCTATGAATTCTCCAAATGCATTTCTTGAAAAGTTGAAAGCCAAGGGCATGCTTTGTTCACAAATGGATTCTTGACGCCCACTTCTCAAACTAATTATTGATAATAAATCTGACAGCTGTAGAGAAGACACATCATTTAAAATGGACAAACTGGACTATACCAGCACAGCCAGAATCCCATATACTCAAGCGATAAACAAAGGGTGTATTTATGTAATAGGAGATAAAAGTGTTCTCAGTGGATAAAATCTGAGACATCACTCTCCTAGTACACCTGATGCGACCTCTAGTTATAGATATTATATATAAGTGTTTGGTCTTTCCTTGTTTTAGGGTCTTAGGTTTTTTTAACCATATCAGTCGACTCAGGGACAGTTCTTTTGCTATGTTAATGAACTATTTATGATGTTTGTCTATCCAGAATGTACTGCTTTATCCAAGCATAGGCAGGATGTGGAATCCCAATGAAAAGGCAGAGAGTGAAACATAGAAAATGTAGCTGATAAAGTATTTTCCAATTTGTATTACTCAATCCTAATTGGTTTTACTGTCAATAAGCCTTTCTTAACTGCAGTACAGCTGCCCTTGATTGGTTCTACAGTAGGGTTACCTTGCAGCTGTATGATGACAACTCTGTATCTTCATTCATATTTCCTTGACTTGTGCCTTGATCGCTTATCATGACGGATTCTGACCATGCACCCGTCCTACCGTACTTGTATTCTGATGATGACATTAAAAAATAATGTGTTTCTTTCAGAATGAAACATTTGAGACCTACATACTAGCTAATGTAAGTGCAAAACAGATCAAATGTAGGGAATCATTGTGTTAGTTACAATAACATTAATGAAAAAAAAACCTCCTACAGCTCATAAACCTGCTCTATCAGACTTATTTTCATTATATTCAATTGTTTTCAATGTAGTTAATTAGGGGGTCAGTAAATAACCAGAGGGATTAATATAAATAGAGGCTGTATTAGATATGCTGCTATCTAAACAGACCTTGCTGTGTGGAAGACTGCGTGCAGAACGCCTTTGTGTATGTGCAACGGGCAGTGTTGTGTGATACACTGCCATCACGGATTTTGTCCTGTCCCATCGGTGAGATGAGATGAGGTTAAAAGCTCTAAAACCACAAAAGACGAGCCTGGCTCTTTTGCATAGTGGTTAAGACACTCACTTATGGTGTGCAGGGTTACAGGTTTGCATCCAGCCCCCATCCTGTTATAGAGAAGTTTTTTCTATCCATGGGGTGGAATTTTATAACACAGGAGAACTAGACTTTGTGTCAATCTCACAGCCCAAATTTTCAATTAGCATCAACTACCTAATTGGAGAATGGCTACACCTGTGATTGCTGGCAGGGCTAGATTTAACCCCATCCCTGCCAATCTTACATTCCCACAAACACACTTTACACATGCATATAAGTGACAATTTGTTAAGTATACATTTTATACTGGTAGCAAATTTAACACAGGGAAGCACATGCTAGTCCAGGACACAGGACTGAGCCATTGCCTAGCTAGGGTTGAATCAGATTACATGTAAGGCTGTCTGTGTGTCAGGAGGTATTCTAAATTGTACTTGTTCAGAATCTCAAAACAAATGAGCACCACAGATACCCTAATTACGTGAGTTGAATGCAGAGTGGGTGAGCACAAAGAAACATGCCACGTCATTCTAATTAATCTTCATTCTCCAGATTGTCAAGAAATGCACAAGAGAGGGAGGGGTGCAACCCATATGACCCTGATCTCTGTATCAAATCCATAATGTATTTTTTCAGCATCAGTAATTCTATGTGCAGATCATTTATAGAACATGCATCTCAAAGGCACAGACTGTAGAGAGAATATACCATAAACCGGGAACAGAATGCTTAAGGTTGTGTCAGCCAATCGGAACACAGATAGCAATTCATTTATTACGCTGCAACAGCACAGATCCGACTAAAACCATGTTAATATACCCTAAGCCGACCAGTTAGACTGCTAAACATACTGCCAATCAGTCAGCTACAGACCCAGGTGAAACTTGCATCACAATTGAATTCGACATGAAGTATGTGCCATGGTTCAGTTTTTACGCACCACACCTCAGTTTTGTTACCAAAGTTCTATACCCTGTGCCTCTGTGCTGCACTAGACCATCTGCCACTGAGCTCACAACATCTGTTCTTTCTAGAACTGCGTGGACAAGGAACCTTTAATATCCAAAGCGTTGCATAAATGAAATCATGTAATGGAATAATTACACTTAGTAGGCTCCAGTGCAAAGGAACAGTGAATAAGACTGCTGCCTCCCACACAACAAACTTTAGTAAAAAGCTAAACACTGCAGATCTGTCACATATTTTACTGTGGGTATATTGTGTCTGTATGGTTTCATATGGTTTCAGTACCTTTGTTTTATTTTTTTTTATACAAATACTAACTATACTTTTTGTGATACTAAAGATTTGGGTATATGTTTAAGTGTTTTGATTTATTTTATTAGCAGCAGCAGTTAACAGGCTATTTTAAAACAACTTATTAGATGAAAAGTGCACAGTACAACATACATGGATTGCTTTTGGGTATCTCCAGATTACCTCTTGGGAATTCATTAAAGATTTAATGTCAGAATTCTTCAGAACATTTATTTTGGTCCAGACACACGAGAAAAACTACAAAAGGGATTTATCACATTTTGTATTTTATATGGAGCCACAGAAATTGGCCATGAGATTTATTATGAATGGGAATTTGGAACAGATCTTTTTTTAAATTGCAGTTAAAATAAATCGGTGCAAACAGCAGTACAGTCACACTCACATATCCGACCCTATAAAATTTTGACTTCAATGACGGTTAAACCAGTGTGACGCATGTCTGATTATTTCATCTGATTTGATGTGTATGTAGGTGAACACGTTGTAACATGCCCCCTACCCACCAAACAACCCTCTGCCCTGCACAAACATACACGTTTCGTACAGAAAGAAAAAATGTGACTTGTGTTTGAGGAACTGCACAGGGAGACGTTGATTCTTTCATTGAAATTAGTGCACGAGTTGGGGGAATAACACAGCAGTAAAAGACAAAAATGTCAGTTTTTTCAGGGAACACAAAAAAAGACAATGTCAAAAATACATAATTGAAAGGGCTGTGTTTTAAAATAAGAAGGCTCCCATTTAGACGTAATGTAGTTGGTTTTGTTGGTACAGTACTATATTTTGCAACAGAAGTAGTATTTTAATTCAGAACCAAACTATACGATTCTGAAAATATCACTTGACAGAAGAGACGACTGGACACGTGAACTGTAAAAGGCAATGCAATGCAAATAATAATACCAGTTTCCAGAATTAAAACAGTATCCAAAGTCAGTCTTCAAAATTGCAGAATATAGTGCTCGATATGGCCCTAATCTCACAGTTCACTTGCAAATGAAAATACACAAAGCAACTAAAGATCAGATTTAAAAAAAAAAAAACGCATCACAGAATCTAAAACTGTTTAATGATTAACTTTTACATCGTACCTTGTCTCATTCACTTTGTTTTTGGAGGAAGCGCTGTGTAACTGCAGTGCACAATAAAGACAGACTGATTTGCCATGCCAGAAAAAAAAAGAAAATGTGGGCTGTGACACTTCAACAAGTCGATTGTAACATTGAAGAGATGGGCTTTGTATCAGAAAACTGGTGACGGAGTCAGAAATCGTGTGTGATGGGTAAGTGCATTAATTTGACATATATATATATATATATATATATATATATATATATATATATATATATATATATATATATAAAATGGGGATTTTATTCTTAATACAAGGACGGTAAAACGCAACTGACATGTATCTGAGTGCTGTATATCCAAGTGCTGACTGTAAATTTAAAAAATAACTTCAAGGATCATCTAAACCAGGGGTCTCTAATACTGGTCCTGGAGGGCCGGTGTCCCCCAAGTTTTTTGTTCCAACTGTACCCTAAATTATTTAATTGGACCAATTAAGTGCTTATTAGAAGCTTAATTTGTCCAATTAATTTAGAGTACATTTGTTAACAAAAACCAGGAGGGACACCGGCACTCCAGGACCAGGATTGGAGACCCCTGATCTAAACCAATCGGGTTGGAATAGAACTTTAGACTCCTGAAATTTAAAAAAAGTGATTTGACTGGAGACAAAGGGGAAGTCTCATTTTGGCTATATTTATCTGAATTCTGCTCCACTGGTTAAATATTTGTTTTACTATACTATATCCGACCCCCCCCCCCCCCGCGCGCATTTTCAGTTTGTGTAAACGTATGTACAGCCCCCAGTGAGTCCTGGCATGGCACTTGCTTCTCTCTACAAATTTGACTGAGGTGCTAAAATTTGATAAAGTCTTGTTTTAACTCTATTTTATTGCAGCAGTGAGAAGTGAAGAAGCAGCTTGCCTTAACTTGCCTTCCAACTGCACCCAAAAGTACTTTATTGGACCTTATTTATTAACAGTTGCTATAGCGTTAACTAATTTAGGATATGGTTAGAACAAAAACCAGGAGGGACACCGGCCCTCCATGACCTGAGTTGTGCACCACTGCCTCAAAGTGTATAGCGATCCCCACATAACCGTAACAACATAACGAAAAAAAAAAGATTTGACACCAGCTGATTTTGTGAGAAAGGTACACTCTTGAGTATCTTGTGCCCCTCTTGCATCTACCTGCGGATGCCAATGCCCTCACCCCTCTCCCAACAACACATACAACATAGCTTCCTACCTGATTGTGCTTCAGTAGTAAACACTGCAGTATGCTGCTTGGACTGTTGATGGAGATAATACAGGCAGAGAGCAAAATGTGAACAGGTGGGATTAAAACGACATCCTGTCTAGCCTGTCATCAGCAATGCAATTAATACCACCCATTTATAATCTCCAGCTAGGTGGTGCCACTGCAACTTATTGTGATGAAGTTTATGTTGTCACACTACAACAATGGTTTTACCATGTTGCTATGGGAGGAATGACACCATTGCAACATAGTGACATCACTCACATAATGACTGCCTGAGCTAATACCCCTAGCCACAAGGATATTTGTTGCTACTTGCTGTACAGTTTAGGATCATTAGTGTCTCTTTTTACGAAATACTAGAAATCATCCATTTCTGCTTGTGATAATATATTTAATCTTACATTTCTGTTGACTCTCAACAATACAATGCAGCGAAAGGAGATTTTTTAGTTTTAACAGAAGGCAAGCTAATGAAATAAATCCATACCGTACTTATCTTAAGAGAAGAATATTTCAATTTAAGAGCAGCAGTGTTCATTAAATTAGGCCGAGCGGATGAGTAAAAACCAAGGTCCAATTGTAAGTGACTGTGTAGCAGCAGTTGTTGATGCGTAGTTCACCCTCTAGTCTCTGTAAGTTGCTTTGGATAAAAGCGTCTGCTAAATGACTAATTAATAATAATAATAATAATCATAATAATTTTTTGACTGCAGGGGCAGTCAAAAGAAAAATCCACAATGTGAACCTACAAACAGTTAAATTTCTCTACGGAGTGACTTGACAATATCAATATAAAGCCTACTAATTAGAAAAGAGAAAGTACCCAGCTGTTTATAGAAAACTAAAAGATACTAATTGTAATAGTATGAGATGTTTTTCTTCATCTTGCTGAAGTGAAAAGCACTATGAGAGGTTGATTATGCCAGAGCTTGCGGTGAAGCCACCATCTGCAATGCTTTTAGTTTGGATTATACTTTCTCATGGAAGCTTGCTAAATAATCCTGCACTTAAACTGCTGCTTGCTGCAGACCACTTGAACATAAATTCAACAGTCAAGGCTGTTTTTTTCTAGTTAGCTTTAACATTAAAAAGCACTTTTTCAACCTTCTGGCAATAGTTTTTCTTACAAGCTATATCTCTAGTCACTACTTAAAATTAGACCATATGCTCCGAATTATTTATACACTGTAGAAAAGAAGCTTCCTGTAAACTTTATATAGAACCTATATGTACAATTCTATAGAAACCCAGCTGTGTTTTTCACATGAACATGATTTTAGTTTTATTTAGTCAAGGTCTCCCTAGAGTAGTTATCACCCAGCATTAAAGCTTGCCTTCATCAACAATTCGATTTGCATAACATTGCTTGACTTTAGTTAAAGATTGTTCATCACTCAATCTATGAGAAAAAGATACGGTTATAGGATTGCATTTCAAATCATGTACACCTATCATTAAAACAATCTTCTGCCAGCTAGTGTTACTTGTTAAAAATCTGATATTTTTACAATAAAATAAAATATACAAAACATTTAGGACCAATTCTTCCACTGTGGACACTTTGCCCATGTCATACATGTACAGTAAGCCTTTCAAAGCTAAAAAGGTCCTTGCGAACACCTCATTCTATCTAATGCAGTTATACACTCAGTGGTCAGTGAAGAAAAAAAAGGCACATGATCACTCACAACTGTCTTTATTGATTTAATATGACAATTCATATCTATATAAATATTGCACAAGTTACAATTCTGAAGGTATAACACCAAGCTAAATATAAAACACCACCTATACTACTGACACAATTAAAATCAATTACACTTTAAAAAAAAAAAAAAAAAGTTTTATTACATTCTGATTTGAAGAGGTATTACATTCTTGTTATCTTATACCATTTTACAGCATTGAAGCAAGGCGTTTATATTTTCTTATATATTATTGCAGTGCATATAATATACAAGCATGGACCGTTGTACTCATTGTATGTAGTATATATGTTATGGACCGGTGCCGAAATCGGGCAGTTGGCGAAGTGCCCAGCTGCAGCGGTCAGATGCTGAATTAGCTTAGAATTTTATGTAATTTCAGCCTCTGCCCGGGCAGTTCATCAACTGCCCACAGCCACCTGGGCTGATGGTGAAGAAAGACTTTAGTGCGCCCTGTTGTAACAAATGTAAGGCTAATGGAAAGTAACACAGCAGTGTTCATCCTCTGGGTATCTACTGCAGTTCTCAATAATAGTTTGTCAGTCAAATAACTTTATTTAATTAGACTGACTGAATCGTTTATATTTATTTTAATGAAATGCTGAGGCAAATGTCTAATTGTCTGAGATCTGATGTCAGCTAATGTTAGACATGAAATAATATTGTTTGAATGTGTAAAAAATATTTTCTACAGAACGAAAACTAAACTTTTTATAAGAAAACGTTTTCTTCCGAGTCAAATTGTCGTTCATATTTCTAAATAAGAAATACAAACTTCATGCTGTTGATTAATGATTAATTAATATTGCTGTAGCAAATTAGTTTTGGCACTGCATTCTACCTGAGTTTCAGGTAACTATATTTAACTGGGTGGCTTTTACACATTTAAACTTAACTGTGATTATTAGTCTCTTGCTGATATTGAATGATCTCTCATTCAAACAACGCAGCTCTGCTCAGAAATTTGTATTGTATTACTGCAATAAGAATAAAATAAAACTGTTGTATTTTATTCTGGACTCGTCCCCCCCCAGATATTCGGCTTCAACAGCTTTTCTTTTTTTTTTTTTCATACCCATAGTCAAAAGTGAGCAAAAATGTTGTAGACCACAGCTGTGTAACTAATGTAAAGCCAGTCTCTCAAAGTGTTTGGTCTGCATCACCTATAAACATAAAAGAAAGCATGGCTGTGACTTGGCAGCCATATTAGAGAAGAGGTGAAGATCACCAGCACATCTTGACTATGGTGTAATTTTATTAAACTGCTAAAACATCCATGCTTTTTCAAGCAGGTGGAATACAGGCTTACAGCATGGGCTTGTTTTAAGCAAATAATCGTTCACTGAAAATGCAGGATACCATACACAGAAAACAAGGGCTGAGCAAACAAACAAATAAAAAAAACAATAAAAGGGAACAAAACCACACACTGTCTCAATGAGAATCAAAAATATTTTTGGAGTATATGAAAATGCACTTTTAAAAACACTACATTTTCTGTAACTTGTAAGCCTCAGCAGGATATATTTTTATGAACCATAGTACTATATGTTCAACAGTAAATGTGTTATTTTCTTTACAGGCTTCATGAAGGGAAAATGGTTGTTGAGAGATGCATTAGTGATCTTAAAATGAGGACTGGTGTCCAAAAAGCACCATGAAACAATGCTGTGTAGAGTACATCCGTATCAGAACAAACAGGACTCTTCAGATGTTAAAGCTCTCTCCACATCCACAGGTTCCTTTGATATTTGGGTTATTGAAAACAAACTCATTAGATAATTTGTCTTCAACATAGTCCATTTCTGTCCCCAAGAGTGTCAGCTGAGCTTTCTTCTCAATAAAAACCTTAACCCCTGATTTAAAAAAGAGAAAATTAATTCAATTGAAAAATCATGCCAACATGTTCCATTATAAACTCTTTTTAAATTCTATACCATTTAAAATGGTCTGACTTGGATTTAAAATAAAAAAAAGTATACCCAGTGGTTTGCAATTATGTATTGATTGAGTTCCAGTCGGTAAGATATTCAGCATTAAGTCTTGCGGCTGTTTTTTTTTTTGGCTATTATACATGTTCAGAAATGGAACCAGCTTATAAAATAGGCTTACCATCCTGAATAACCTCTTCATCTGCTTTTCCCTTCTCCTTGGTGTACTCTAAAGTATAGGAAAGACCATTACAACCTCTGGTTCGAACGCCGACCTTCATTCCAATCTGTTCAATTATAAAAAAATAAAAAAAAATAAACAATTGTAAATAGATACTAAAGCGAAACAGCAGGCAGTGGGGGAAAACCAAAGGACCTCACCGAGGAGGAAAATATGGTCCTAAATATTATCGGTGAAGTAGCTGTTGTAGGTATTGACGGCGGATTGGACACAAGCAGAAGAGATGAAAGCACAGCACCTCCTGTTATTTTTGACCCGGTTTCTGAATAAGTAAACAAGTCTTTTGTTATCCATCTAAGTAGAGCAATATTTATAAGGTAAACACATTATTATTATTATTATTATTAAGAAACACCTATTTTGTGGGCAATGACTGTGCCAATTCATTTATCTTCATGTAACTTTCCTGTACATTTATCATATTTCTTCCCATGGTTTGCTTCAGTGTCTTTTAATGTTGTATTATTTTACAACAGCCACTTGTTGCTTACAAATTAAGCACGTTGGCTTTTCATTCATGTCCACAAAGAAATGCGGAATTTCCCCATTTCTCTTGAAACACACGGCACTCTTGGTCCACCTTTCTGTTAATTGATAAAGACATGAGGACACTTGAGAAGTTATCAAATCAGAACTAAAAACCTTTTACTGGGATCACTGGTGTTGTAACTCAAACCAGCTGACGCACTGCCGTCTCACCCACATGGTCGCGATTATAATTTGGAACTTGCTCAGAGGCATGTTTCCACACGTGTTCTAAGAGGTGACGGTGAGTGAAATAATCAAAATATATGTGATACTTCGGGGAATGTTAATATGCTATGTATAACAACTGTTGTTAAATACGAGAATTTGGGGGTTTTGGGTTCGTCTTTGTATTTTTATAACTGTCACTTGGCCCCGCCAAGCCCCAGGGTATCGGATCAGGCCCGCCATACGAAACGAGTTAGACACCCCTGTACTACACCCTTTTTGTTATCAAACTGCTTTGTGCACCTTTTACTAAAACATATGTTAACAATACTTACATAGTCAGGTTTGTTCTGAAGAAGATGCTTTATCTTGTTAACTGCTGCAGGAGTCTAAACACACAAAGGGAAACAAGATATTTTTTTCAATACAGAACAGCATGGTCCTTTTTAATTGGAGTGTCATTCAAATAGACTGTGTTAAATTTATGTTTGTAAATGTTGAAAGCCAGAAGTGCAAACTTAAAGTAGCTTTAGCAAACACATTTTATAAATCTTGACTACCATTCACTTTATAGGTCTCAAATATACAGTTTTCAAAGAAGCAAGTGTTATAGCAAACACATATTTTAACTTAAAACACAGTATCTTGTACTTCACTAGGTTAAAGAAACCATTTAGCCTTGTTTTCAGGTAGTCTTGCCATTCCTTAGTCATTTCACCTGGACAATGAAATAGTCCCTATTTAAAGCCTTCTTCACTGTAATATACCAACCTCTTCCTCTATTGGGTTGACAGCAAGGCAAGCAACCTCGTCCAGTACCAGATATATTTTAAAATGAAAATACTTTTGGAAGACAGCCCCCAGCAGAAAATAATAAAATAAAATTAGACAGGAAGTCAGGAACGTTTTTTTTTATTTTTTTTATTATTATTTATTTTTTAAACACAGCCAACATTTAAATGAATGTTATTTTATTTGTGGCTTCTGCCCAGGTCACATCACAATGTCAAGTGACATACGTGGCTAATAATATCCTTATTAATGTCATCCATGTTCCTAATGCACAGTATCATTGCAGGACGTACCAGAGCATATTTGCAACTTAATGCTGCAGTTATGCAAGAGTGATAATGAATGGGAAGCAACTGGATTCATATCTGTCTGTTATTGTTTTCATTTGCATTAAAACGTGCATGACTTATTGTATCCTACACTAGTGCTGTGTGTGGGGGTCTTCTCCATAAGATTATGTCACATGAAAATGTACAGATCAAAATAATAAAGTCAGTTATAAACTCCAGCCAGAACATTCAGGATCAATTAAAGTTTGGTTGATTTGATTTGGACGACTTGGTTGCTGCTGGATTATACTTTATAAAAGCATGTAACCTCGTACTGTTGAATAATATAAGCATGAACAGCTAACAGCAGGATTATACAGACATATTTAATTTAGGCTACCGATATTTTATTTAAAATAATTTGTTAAGCCTAATCATGAAGACAATGTCAAAAATGAATATTATGAAAATTACTAAAGTTACAATAAAAAATGAACAGCAATAGGTTTAAATATTTGTTGTCTACCTGTGCAGACGCACAGTGCCTATTAAAATAATTAATATTTGTAGCTTGTTTAATAAGGGAACACATGTGTAAATGTATTGTCAAAAAAATGCTTCAAACATTTCCTTAAAATCAAAATAATTAGTAATATTTTGCTATTTTTTAAAACAGGATTCTGTAACTTTCTCATTAATCAATTAAGAACATTTCTCCATCCAATAGTATTTGGATGACACTGTCTTAGAGCACAAAAAAAAAAAAAAAAACCTTGACAAGGTTATATTCGACATAAAAGGCCATAATCATTACTATTATTATGATGAATTACTTCCAGCTACTACTAGAAATGAAGAAAAACACTACAAGCTATTACCAGGGCTCTAAATTTGCAACAAAAAGGGCAAGGCCAAAATGGCTTTTAGTTCAATACATTTGTAGAGGGCACCAAGCCCACTAAACTTCAGTCAAGGCCAAAGTGTAGAATGCTTTGTAATTTTGCTTAGGATTCATATTTAAAGCTAATTATTGGCCACAGAAAGAAATAACACACTTCTACCACTTTCACACACAAATGTCGCTACTGAGCCATCTCAGAGGCATTAAAAAAATTATTTTAAATACCCATTCACACAGCACGAAATTGCGCAATCTATGCCAGTATAATAATACCATCATAACCCTTTCACATAGCCAAGGGGATCCTGCAAGTACAGCTTTCAAATCTGTCAGTCAACAGATCGTTTTCATGGCAACGGCAACAAAACAAATAAATGAATAAGCAGAATAACGTGGGTAAGCTACTTTAAAAAAAAATAAAAATAAAAATTATATCAATTTCTATCGTTTAATGAATGGTGCAGGATAACTGTAGTGTACTGTAAATTTCCCTGTGCTCGCTTTCTCCTCTCTATTAATAATACATATGTATATATGTGGAAAATTGAAATAAAAATATTTAAGTGGGAACGCACTATTAAAATAGTCGAGAAGTCCCCTGGTCACATTAAGTGGATTTGCGCAGGGTCTATGCCCCCAAATTCTACTGCACAGTTCAAAGTGTTGAATCTGTTTAGTAGCTGTTACTCCTAGAATTGTAAAGTTAACAATTCCTTAACTTCTTCCGGTCTCCAATTACTACCTCATTCTTGATCAGCATTTTATTTGAAATAAATGAAAGCGTGTAACACCGATGACAAAAAATGCCCAACACAACCGGTATACAGTCACGTGGGATATACACTTTCAATCCACGCCCACTATAGCGCTTCAGTGCCGGCATAGCCTTTCACACAGGAGTTGAGACGGTGGTTCAGAGATGGCATAAAATACGACGGCTCTGTGACGGTATAGGCAATTCATAGACCAAAATGCCGCATCAGTGCCATTTCTGAGCCGTCATAGCTCGTCTGTGTGAAAGGGGTATTGCCCCCCCTAGTTAACTCAACCCAATTAAAGGGATAATTAGGGTCAGCTGCATGAGTACTTTGGTTAACAACCAGGCCTGATCTGGGCCAGCCCTGCCCAATATAAATCTGACTAACTTTGGCCCTTACCATCAGAGTGAAGTTGTCAGCAACAGGTTCTAGAGGCACAACATGCCATGAACAAAAGAAATTCCTGAAGACCTCCGGAAAAAAAGTTGTTCATGCCTATCAGTCTGGAAAGGGTTACAAAGCCATTTCTAAGGCTCCGGAGCTCCACCAAAATATTGACCAAATGGAGAAAGTTTGGGACGGCAGTGAATCTTCCCAGGAGTGGCCGTCCTGCCAAAATCTCTCCAAGAGCAAG